>NC_070611.1:23729478-24089478 GCF_027172205.1 Podarcis raffonei | reverse complement strand
GGAACCAAACATAAAAAGGTCTAGTAAAGCCAAAAATTAATTTCATATTGATTTAAAGTAATCTAGGTGAGTTTTTACACTGAAAGCAAAGATTATAGCAATTGTAGTCCATGGTATTTATTTTCAGTCAAACCAAAGTTACATATGATTCTGCCTCTGTTTATACGGGATACTAACACTAACAATACACTCCCTTTGGAAGACTTGCACAGGCCAAATTGTTGGAATGCTCTTTCTTTCTTTCTTTCTTTCTTTCTTTCTTTCTCTCTCTCTCTCTCTCTCTCTCTCTCTCTCTCTCTCTCTCCTTTCTCTTTTGACAACTCCAAACCCAAAAATACGACAATACATTAATGGTGTAGTTAAAAATAGCATAGTCTGATGTTTGCTTGAATCCTAGAAACTTTACGTGTTGCTTTTCATGTGCTGTGCCAAGTCTTGATAATACTTTCCCCCCCAACCAAGGGACCTCATAACCTGATTATGGTTATTGCTTTACAAACAGTTTTTTCCACAGAAGGTGACTGCTGGAGCTTAGCATAGGTACCAGTTCCATGTGATGGGCCTGGGTCTTGCAAACTAAGCTCATTGTGTTCTTTGCTGAAATCAGCAAATAGACTTAAAGAGAAACGCAGTCATCTATCACGCCAAATAAAAGGACAAAATGGCTTTCGAAAGGGTTTTCCCACTTACCCAAAAGGCTTTCTGAAAGCTTCTACCTCTGCAAAAGAAAACAAAAAAACAAACAAAAAGAAATTAGAACAATTATGGCAGATTGCATGAATTGTGAGAGAAAGTCACAGTAACTGCTACTTTTCATTATGTTTGTCTTTGGGTCATGATAACAGAAGGTTTATAGTAATTACATCAAAAGAAAGATTTACCATGTGAATGATGGGGTTGTTGTTTTTCCAGTCGCCTAGGATCCCTAATGTGGAGATGACCTGAAAGGAACTAATGTTTCTTTCAAGTGTATGTTCAAAAGACTTTGATGGACTGGAAGTAAATGTGATAATTGGACCATCAAGGTGGTGGCCTAAGACTACAATGCTAAAGTATGCATACCTCAGTTACAAACCTTTTTGAAAGGAAGTCTCAGCCACAGAATGCATATACCTGTAGAGTTTTGCATGGGTTTTATATAAATACAATTTAATGAAAAAAATAGCTGCTTGCACATTATACCAGAAAAACCTCCAAAACTGCAATTGCTTTGAAAAATAGACTTTAGGTTTTTTGGAGTTTTCTGAGATGCTTGGTCTGTATTTTGATAATTGTGCATATTATGTAAAAATGTTGGTGGACCCATAAATGACCAGACTTTTTCTAAGAAAAATGTTGCTTTAATGCATTTCATGAATTTTTACTCTGATATCATTGCTTGCTAGTAATAGCAAACCTGCTTTTTCTGCATCTGCTTTGCGTAGCTATTGTAAGGCTTTGAACTAATGTATGTATTTATTGCTTGAACTTCTGTGCATACCTTATAAAGCATAATGTCTGACAATTTAAATGGCTCATGTATTCTTGCTTCTATCATAAGCTGATAATGGGGACTATGATCTTTTGTATACAGCAAATTTTAACTGTAGCACAAACATTTGTTTATGTATTGGTGGAATATACCTGTTTTATTTATCTTTTTTGAGGTAAACTAATTTTTGATACTTTTCATTACTGTGTACTGTGTTCATACCTTGAATTCTCTGACGTTAGAAGTCATGGTTGAGAATTGTAACAGCTGTTGTTCGTTCTGTATTCATGGCTCTCACTGCTGAATAAAATAAAGGACCAAACCTAGGATTTGAAAGAAAACTGTCTACCTCTAACACCAGGGAGTTATCAGATTTTATTTTACATAGTTTTAGTCTACAAAGACACAATTGCTTAAACCTAGTGGGCTTAAGGCTTATATTCTGTGTGGTTGAATTCATGGCACAGTTGTACTGTTTGAAAATCAATTAAAATTTCATGTGAATGTTACAAGCATTAGGTAGAATTACCACTAACTGGGTTTTCTTTGGATAACTCAGAGATGGGGAAGTGATCATCAGCATTCTGTGTCTACAGCTGCTTAACTTCATAAGAATGCATTTCTTTGTGATTAGGGAATCGAAGCATAGCCAGCTAGGAACAGAGCAACTGAGCTATACTTAAAAGATAAACCAGGGTGGACTTTAATGTCCCCGGTCAGAATCAGTCGCAAGCTCCCATAGTCTGTTTTACTCAGATTCCTCAAATTGGGCATTCACATTTTGGAGAATTTACTTCAGGATTTAGACTACACATTCCAATACTAGTGTACATTTTTGGAAAGCTAGTGTTATTACTGCTTATAAAGCACACTTTCACCCTTGTTACTTCAAGAGTTCAAATCGGAATGGGTTTTGTCCATAAAAATCAGGCATATTTAACAAACAAAAAAAAGATGTAAATTTTACTATAGTATTAATGTAAACAGTGTTTTCACTGCTGCTGGATGTAAAAAATGTAAATGAAACCATTTCATTCACTTGCTTAAGTTTCTGGTGTATAAATAAAATGTCTAATTCTTTTTGACCCATTTATAACCCACAAGGTTTTATTTTTTTATTTTTTTTTTCTCCTTGGAAGTTCATTCTTCCACCCTGCGAGCTCATCAGTTCCTATGTGTTTATTTAGGAGTTATGTAATATTTGACAGATTTGTTACAGAGGTGTTTGTAGGTACCCCAAGGGCTCTGAAAGCAAGACTAACAGACAAGTTAGCAGGAAACCTATCTGCTTTATTAATACTACATGGGGCTTTTTAGACTCATATTTACTCCTTTCCCTGATGTACACATAACATGCTCTGCCTTGCCTATTAAAAGGATGCAATGTGGGGAAATACTCACCATTCAGCTTCTTGTATGCTTTTTATTCCGAGAGTAGTAGTCACAAAACCAGTGGGTCCTTTCTGATACAATGTTTTCAGGTATCCACATTTTCAGTATAACTAAAAATTGAAAGTCTGGAGGTGAGAAATGGGCTTGCAAAATCTTAAGTTATACAGGTATACTTTGTCAGGAAGCCATGATTGGCTCCAGTTCCCTGATAAATGTAGTAGCAAACCAAGGCTTGACTCTTGGGTAAAGTCTGCAGTGACCCAAAGATATAAATATTGGCTGCAATGCAGAAGACTGCAAATGGAATGGAACTTCTTGTCTGCACAATATGCTTGTTTCCACATGTGGAACAGATTTTCTCTTGCACAAAGTACACAGAGGAGCTGCTTGTGAGAAGCAAAATAGCTGCACCAGAGCAGGATTTCTGGATCATGGCCACCTCCTGTGCTTAATCTCCCACATATATGTTGTGTGACCATGACAATGATTTCTTTCTTGGACCAAGTTGTGTGTTGTTCCTAAGCTGACTTTGTTTTTGTTTTATGGCATATCTATAGGGTATGCTGCCCTAGCCAGCTAAACTCTAAATACAAGTAGTGATCGTGATGACAGGGAAATAAGGAGGCAAGCCACAAAGGCTTGGTGAACTGGTCCACATTTATTTATGGTAGCACCAACTGATCCACTGTGGGGAGCAAGGGGCAGGATCTAACTGTAAAAAAGCAGTAGGTGAGCCAAGCCTGCCAAGCTTGAGGTGTAGCATATCCACAAGCTCTTCTCTTAATCCACACACTTTCAGGTGAGTAGAGAGGCCCTTCTTTTCCAGCCCCACAACTCCAGGCAGCTGTTATAGGTTGGTCCCAGGTGCCAGCAAATCCCACAGCCCTGAGGGCAAGTATCGGGACTACACCCTTCACCCCTAAGAGTGATCAACAAACTCTAACCACCTGATAACTCCCTGCACCACCCTGCCAGTGTGGCATTCAACCTATTTAAAGGCTACCCCTGCTAACTACACCCGTCATCAAATCAGTGATGGGGGTGGGGGTGGGATCCTGCCAGCAAGGCCCATCAGTGAAGAAGCCAAAATTCCTAGTCTCAAAAAGCAACCTGCCAATGCAGGTGGGTGGGAAGCTTGCAGAATGAAGGGACCACAGAGCAGGTGGGGCAGACTTACAATAGCCCACATGCACCTTCCCCCCACAATTTTGGCACAGCATGCAACCACAACACCAAGTCTCCCTGTCCCCTATGGCTGATGCTGCTTTAGGTGCAATGGCAGTGGGATTCTTGGGATCGGCATTGGTGTGGGTGAAGATGGAGGCCTTGTATGCATTTCAATCTCTGTCCCATATGAGAATGCTTTTAAACCCTTGAAATTTAAGATGTGGGGCACGAACCAGTGAGTGGTTTCTTTCTACCATAAGTGCACAGAGCTGTGATTAATTTATTACATTTAGAAGTGTTATCATCACTGTACAAAGAGAACAGGGAGGCTTCCACTGAGGTGCTGGCAGTCTGACCGGAAAGTGAATCTGTTGGACCAGAAATAATTTTGTGGGGACAGCATGCCGAGGACACAGTGCTGCTCAGCCTGACAGAAGATAAATGCAGGGCATGAGACACCTCAGGGGTGGGTCCCAGCCATCCAGAAAAGAGAGTGAGTGTTTGTATGTGAAACAGGAGGCGAGTGAACAAGCAGAGATGCAGGTAGTGAACAGGTAAAACCAATTACAACTCATTACCAAACTTAAAACCATGGAGAGACCTGGTCTGAACAAAGACATTGGATTCTTATCTCATTATACATGACAAAGCCATTTTTCACTTTCTCACCCCTTGCTTTTTCCTGTAAGACCTATTGCAGTCGTTAAGAGTCGTCAACAGGCTCATCACAGCTATCTGCCAATCACCCATTCCCACCACCCTTCTGAGTAATACCCCTCCCCACCTTCTCACTATATAGAGGGATCTGGCAACTTCTGTTTCAGTGTATCTGAAGAAGTGTGCATGCACACGAAAGCTCATACCAAGAACTAACTTAGTTGGTCTTTAAGGTGCTACTGGAAGGAAAAAATTTTTTAGGTAAAACCAAGTGAAGGTAACCAGAGATGGTAGGAAGATATTGGAGGAATATGAGAAAAGGCCTACAACTGAATAAAAGAGGGTGGCAAACAGTACCAAGGTGGGAGGAAAGGTGATGAGAGGTTGGAGGTTTGTAAAGTCTGAGGCAGCTTATCCCAGTGGCAGGTTAAGTGCTAGGAGTATAAACACACCAAGATTAAGCCTGCTGTTGAGTCAAAACTTTGTAAGGATTGTGGCTCACCAAGTGGTTATGAACATAAGAGACGTGCTGGAGCTCTGAAGGCACTTGGGACCTCAAGGAAATGAAGTAGGAAAATAAGGTATTTATCAGGTTAGTGTCCAGTATTTTTATTGCATCCATCCCAAGAAAGCACTATTGGACTGCAACCTCCCAACTTTAATAAAAACACATTTGCCTATGGTCTATTGTCTCCCTGCAATAGTTATGGCTACAGATACAAATCCTCCACAAGCAACTACTAAATCCTTGAGAGTCATTTCCAAGTCTCCGTCTGAAATAGAAATCAATTTCCTTGTCAAAAAGATTCAATAATAATCTTTGCATAAAACGATGGACAGCCCTGCCCATAGCCCTGTTCAGCTGAAGTGCTTGCATTTAAAGTGAATTAGTCCCACTGATTTTAATGGGATTAATCAGATGAAATTGAAGCAGTGTGGTTAGCTGGAATCTGGTGGGTTTCAGAACTTGGCACAAGCAATTAATGACCTAGATGAGTGACCTAACATAGTGAGCAGGAAATAAATACAAAAGGAAAACTTCTTGTTTGGAGGTACTGAAGCCACAACCTTGAGAAAATGTGTTTCTGAGCTGTTGTTGTTTTCCAAATGGGATTTAAGCAAATAACAACAATTTCAGATTGCATAATTGAAGCAGGCTTGGTACTGATGTGCCACATCCTCACTTCTTCTCCAGTAAGAGGAATAATAGGGAAAGACGCTAGAAAGTGTGGGATTGCAACTGCTTGACCTGACATCACATAACTTCCAGACAAGCAAATCTGAATAAATGCTCAACAAATAGCTGGTGCTATATAACCTCCCTGAAAACTTTGTGCAAACAAATCAAGTGCTGTAGTGTTGATGAAGTAGCCATTCATTAGACAGTAATTAGTGCTTCACAAACACTTGTTTGTAAGACTACTTTCTGTTTAAATGCTCTCCCCGCCGATTATCTTTGCACACCACATCTCTGTTCTGTTTATAATATCTGCAACAGCACTGTGCACAAGTTGACTAAGTAGAGTGTCTTGAAGGGTCAGCTCACACTGTCAATTTTGTCTCCACACTCCTCTTTTACGTACCCCTGTCACTGCATTGATACAGATGGAACATGTAAATGATGAACTGAGATCTCTGCAGATGCAGCCTCTGTTTCTGAGCAGCAGCTCCTGCATCATAGGGACACATCTGTTTTTAAGCTGCCACAAGCACAGCACTTGTCCCTGGGAAGCAGAACTTGTATTGGAAAAGAGCCTGGCTCATTCTTTTGAAAAAGATGTCCTAGGGAGGGAAGGATTGCACTGAAACAAAGTACACAGTGTGAACCAGCCCTTAGTCTATGGCTTATTTTAATTTCTTGAAGAGTATCCGCTGCCAAAAATAAGAAACCTCTGCTTGTAAACACTGCCAGTGGGTATCACTCCACGGCTAAGTGTCTAAACTTTGACCTGCAGAGTATATACAGGCTGCCGTTGCAAAGCAGTAGCTGGTTACAGACATATTGTGCTCACATTCCACATGCTCATTGCAGGAAACTGCTGGTCCAAGGCGCAACAGGGCAAGCACTTGCCATCAGAATTACTTGAAAAGAATGCATCCAGAATGGGCATGTGTTGTGTCACATGGCAAATTAAACCATATTGTTAGAGCAATTGTCAACTATTTGGAAACCTCATAATTTAATTCAGAATAAAGGGAAGGTGGAAGGGGTGAGCTACAAAAGAGAGTATTAATGGCTTGTCTATATGAAAACATTGTTACAGAGAGACATGCCAATGTTCTGGTGATACTAGACATAGGGAAAATACTCCACAATATATGACTAACATATATTCCTTTTTTCTGCACAGCCCCACCTCAAATCCTTATATATGCCTCTCAAAATGTTCAAGTCAGCAAACATTCCTCTCCCTGTATAGTTCATGTTTTAGCACAAGGTTTACAGATAAGGGACTACAACTGGAAAGCAGTCAAGAGCTAGGAAGCCATTCAGGCTGGCTATCAAACTTCTACCAACTTGATTGTTGCAGAACTGATGTTAGGCCCCAGTAGATGTAGGTAGCTTATACCAAGATGCAGAATCAGCCCAAAGCAAAAGATCAGTGAATCAGCAGCAAGCAACGCACCACACACATTTGCCAGTTACACCTTAAAGTTTCAAATGCCAACAATGTGTGAATGATTGGTCAGCTGTTGGCTGATGCTGGGCACTGAAGTCTGCATACTGTGCTTGGTTTTTCTTCATGCATTTCCTCAGGTGCATGGCCAGTTGGTGGCACATCCACACGTAACCCCAACTGCAGGTTCTTCCTAGAAATATCTCTTGCACTCAGGCCAGCATAGAATTTCAAGAGGGGGACGTGAATAGATATGCTGGATGATTAATAGATTTATAGAGAGAGATGATTCAAATCTAGTGAAATCAGATTAGCTGACATAGTCAACATGGTGGTCTCTAAATGTTGTTGGACCCAGGTCAGCATGCTTAATGGTTTGGGCTGACTGGAATTATAATCCAACAACATTTGAAGGGCATCAAGCTGCTACCCAGGGCTGGATTATATGAAGGACACTGTGTCAAAAATTGCTTTCTAAACCAAAAATGAAGGTTGTATTTTCGCTGTGTTGCCAGAAAGTGTGAACTGGGTCTTTCATATACCTTTCACTACCAAGGAAGGGGGAATGCAGGACCCAGAAATGGGAAGAAAATATTTGCAGCCCTTGTCTATGAAGAATGGTAAACAGAGATGCCAAGTGTTATGGTGGTAGACGGAACACACTTCCCTGCCCTAAAAGCAAATGTGCTGGAATTCTGCCAGTGCCTGTTCACATATTTATTACCTGAATAATAGAAAATACATAAATCTGTTTTACTCCAAGAAGTACAACTGAATCAGCAACAACATGAAAGCTATCTCACATGACTACTTGAAGTATCAAGAATTAAACTTCCTGTATCAAAACTTGCCTCCAGATGGCAACTCCTGGCACATCTGAGATAATGACCCGTTTGTCAATAACTGATATGTAATTGCTAAACCATTATACTAAGCTGGTATACGTATCAAAGTGACTTTGAAATTCTAGGGAGTCAACTAGATGTCGTTAATGAAGGAAAAGCATAAACTAAAGACTTTAATATGTAGAAGAAATTAGAAGAATATGGAAAGTATCAGACCAAGTGACTCAAATTTCCAGTGCCACTTCCAGAACAACTAGAGTGGGTGGGAGCAATACAGGAATCTTTTTGCCCAACGTAAGGCTCAAACCCACAACCCCGATTAAGAGTTCCATGCATGTTTTTCTTTGTATCTGCAGG
The DNA here is from genome assembly GCF_027172205.1 of Podarcis raffonei. NCBI lineage: Eukaryota > Metazoa > Chordata > Lepidosauria > Squamata > Lacertidae > Podarcis > Podarcis raffonei. Next base: position 24,080,971 of record NC_070611.1, on the reverse strand, counting down.
AAGATTTAGGACAGAAAAAAGCAGTGATGGCCACCAACTTGGATAGCTTTTTAAAAAGGATTAGGAAAGTTCATAGAGTACAAGTCTATTAGTGGCTATGTTGTGTCTCCAATAATGCTTCTGAATGCCAGTGTCTGGAAATGGCAGGAGGGGAGAGTTCTCTTGTGCTTCAGTCCTGCCTGCAGATCTCCTACAGGCTGTTGGCCACTGTGAGTGCAGGATGCTAGATTAGATGGGCCAAGGGCCTGATCCAGTAGGGCTCTTCTTATTTTTTTTATCTGTTCTGTGGCTATCTCTGTGAAACCATTTTATCACTCCCATCATATATTGCTACACCCATAATATATGGTTCTACTATGATGCATTTGCAAATCTTACTGGCTTTAACATCTTGACTGAAATACAGATGCTGTGAGATTTCATATCCTGTCTGCGTTAATTTTAATTCCACAGTAATTCCACATTAATGCAACTGTTTGTACCAAGAGTATTCAACTGCAAGTCAGTGTACTGTTTGTGCTGCAGATGTATCCTCCTGAGGACCTGTTCTAGTGTCTCTGAAATTTGATTAATCTCACTTTTTATATATTACAAGACAAGCAATTTTTTTCTGATAATATGATTTTTAGGGATTACCAAAGTATTATATCAACACATGAGTCAACACTGTAGCCCAATACCTGGGTGTAATTAAGCTGGATGAAGCTGTTTACAGACAAGACTTTCCTGGGCCCTCAAAATGGGTAGGATGCTTATTAAATGAAGCAAAAAGAAGGAAGCAATAGATTTAATAAGTGGGGCCTGCAGCAAAATGCTGGTGAGGAGCACTCCTGCTCCATGTCTGCCTCCAGGATACCCCATTATATTCCCCCTAACACCCTTTTCTTGCATATACGTATACATCCCAGTCTGTTAATATTCCAAATACATTAGGATGGACTAATCAATAAATTTCACTTCCTCTGTTTCTCATTTTTCCAACCTTCAGTTTGTCCCATTTCTGCATTAATTTACATTTTAAAAAGGACCACAAACACTCAGGAATACTCACCAGAATTTTAGGGAGCATTTCTCTTAGGCAAAATTGCATACAAAAAAATGCATTAACATTTTTACAACTTCCCCCAAATATAATGCATTGTTATATGTAATTTTCACTAAAATATATTTTTATGCAAGTTTTAGCCTAATATACACACGTTGGACATGTTTTTTGGTTGGATAACAAAATTGCAAAATCCTGATAAGTGCAAATTTCAAGAGATAGCTACATTTAGGTTCACATGCAAGTGGAATTGAATTTCTTTCCCATTTCTGGTCCTCAGTGGACTGTTTTGGTGGTTCCCTCCATCCTTCCCCAAATACCTTCTGTAGTTCTGCAATCATAGGGGTTCCCCCAAGCCTGCTGGCCTCTCTTTCATGCATGGGTGAAACCATTTGGGCTACATAAAGTTCCACACTCACCTCTGAACTTGGCAAAGAGAGGGAATGAAAATATAATATCGTATCTAGAGATGAGCAGCCTATTGTCCAGTGTGTGTGTGAAGCAGTGTGGAGGCATCAGGTCTCTAAGGTAAAGGGAGGGCAGAAGAGGAAGAAATAGTAAGTGGCACCTTGAGACAAATGTGGACATTAAGACCTAGTTAATTAAATGGGCTGAGGCCGAGTTCATCAAGTGGAAGAAATTTCATTTATAAGGAAGCTGAAAAAGTCACATCTATTTTGTGAAGGCTATTTCTCTCTTCCTAAGGACATGTCAGAGAAAATGAAATTTTGAGGAAGAAAATACTGACTCTGGAGCAAGGAACTGATGACACACTGGTTGGAAGAAAAGAGATTGAAGTTTCTTTGAAGGAGGTATTCAATACATCTGAGCTTTATCTCAATGCAACAAGAGGGACTGGCTGCATCATTTAGAGCAGGGGTGGGAACAGTGTCTCCCTCCAGATGTTGCTAGGGTTCAGCTCCCATCAGCCCCAACTAGGATGGCGAATGGTCTGGGATAACGACAATTTGGAGAGCCACACGTTCCTCATTCCTGCTATAGCAAAAATGCAGAGGGATTCAGGACCAACCCAATACATTTTGCCTCACAAAACAGCAGCACTGCATGATCCAAGAGGTGCACCCAAGGGATTTGCTACAATGTCACTGAGGTGTCTCTTCAGTCTTGTATGGATTGAGGTAATAGGTGCGCTCAGCTTCAGCATCCTCAACTGTGACCAGTGCAAGAAAAATTGAACGTCTTGCATTTAGACCAAAGCCCATGTGATTGTGCATTCATACATGCTTGGGCTGTACTCACAATTGTGTGAGCAAGGCTTACTCATAAACAAATGTGCCTGGACTTTGAGGTCTTCTTCAGAGGCCCTTCTGTAGGTGCCCTCACTGAGTGAGGTTTGACAGATAGCTATGGGAGGGGATTTTTTTGGTGGTGGCATTTTGGCTATGGGATGCACTCCCCATAGATGCTCACTTGGAACCACTTCAGATCCAGACTAAGACCTTTGCATTTCCCCAAGTTTTGTAATCCGTTTTTAGCTTTAAACAGCTTTGACTCTCTGTGGCCTCTGCTTTTATGCCGCACTATGCTTTTGTTATTTGTTATATCGTTATTGAATTTCAAATTGCTTTATTTATTGTTCTGAGCTGCCCTGAGACCTGTGTCATTGGCTGACCTATGAATACTGTTAACGAAGAAATAAATAAAGCAATACACATGTAAGGCCCAGCTCACACAAAGAGGATGCCCGGTACTGTATATGCTGAAGTCCAAGGTTTCTTCCTACAGCACACCATGGTGCAAAGCATAGATAACGAGGCTGTGTGTGAACCAGCCCTGAGTCCCACCCATGCCAGTGGAACTGTATTTTCCAGTTAATATTCTTTAGCACTAGTCTGATGCATAGCCAATACATCTCCAACATTTCATTGACTACAGTAGAGAAGAGTTCTACTGTATCCAATGCACTCTTTCCATTAGAGAAAGGATTTACACTTGCATAGCAGAACTCCCCTTGCAAGTTCCCCCACACCCTCCCTAAATCTGCCCTGGAAGGTTGGAAGAGCCCCCACAACACATTTAGGGGGTATATGGGATAAAATTTCTGTTGCACAAATGTGAATCCTTTTTTTCCTAATCGAACAGGTTACTTAGCCCTTGTTTGAATACAATCCAATTTTGAATTGTGAGTATCAGCTGTGATCTCTGACAACACCTGCGCTTTCTTGCGAACTCCTAGACCACCGCCTTGCCGACGTGGGGATCCAGGGCACAGTCCTCCAATGGCTGCGCTCGTTTCTCTCTGGTCGGGGACAGAGGGTGGCGCTTGGGGGGGAATTGTCATCGCGCCACTCCTTGGTGTGTGGAGTGCCTCAGGGTGCGATTCTCTCCCCGATGCTTTTTAACATCTTTATGCGCCCCCTCGCCCAGCTTGTTCGGAGTTTTGGGCTGGGTTGCCATCAGTATGCTGATGACACCCAACTCTATCTGTTGATGGATGGCCATCCTGACTCGGCCCCAGACACACTGACCAGATGCCTGGAGGCTGTGGCTGGATGGTTACGTGGGAGCCGGTTGAAGTTAAATCCTTCGAAGACAGAGGTCCTCTGGCTGGGACGGGACGATATGGGATTGAGGGGGCAACTCCCATCTCTTGCGGGGGTGCAGTTAGTGCCAGCACCGTCCGTTAAGAGTTTGGGTGTAATCTTCGATACCTCCCTCTCTATGGAGGCGCAGATTACAGCTATAACAAAGGCGGCATTTTTTCATCTCCGCCAAGCTAAGCAGTTGGCCCCTTATCTCTCTCGCCCTGACCTAGCCACTGTGATCCATGCGACGGTCACCTCCAGACTGGATTATTGTAACTCGCTCTACGTGGGGCTGCCCTTGAGACTGACCCAGAAACTCCAGCGGGTGCAGAATGCCGCGGCGAGACTCCTTATGGGGTCTTCGCTGCGAGACCACATTCATCCGGTGCTATATCAGCTGCACTGGCTCCCGGTGGAGTACAGGATCAGGTTTAAGGTGCTGGTTTTAACCTTTAAAGCCCTATACGGCCTAGGACCCTCGTACCTACGGGACCGCCTCTCCTGGTATGCCCCACAAAGAAACCTACGGTCTGCAAATAAAAACATCCTGAAGGTCCCAGGCCTCAGAGAGGTTAGGCTGGCCTCAACTAGAGCCAGGGCCTTCTCGGCTGCGGCTCCAATCTGGTGGAACGCTCTGTCAGAAGAGACTAGGGCCCTGCGGGACTTGACATCTTTCCGCAGGGCCTGCAAGACAGAGTTGTTCCACCAGGCCTTTGGTCAGGGCGCAGCCTGACTCCCTCCTCTGGCAACCTGCACAGAGCTTTGTTGAATGGTTGCCATTAACTTGATTTTAATTAATTTTTATAATGAAATATTTTTAGAATGTTGGTTTATTTGATTGTTTGATTATTTGATTGTTGTTAGCCGCCCTGAGCCCGGCTTCGGCTGGGGAGGGCGGGATATAAATAAAATTTATTATTATTATTATTATTATTAGTGTTTAATTTCTAAAATCAGAGGCCTGGAATGCCTCCTTGGTAGCACCTGCCTCCTGATCCCAGCTGCTTGGGGTCATTCATTGGTAAAAGGAACGCATTCGGTGTACAGTGGTACCTCAGTTTAAGAACAGTCCGGTTTAAGAATGATTTGGTTTACAAACTCTGCAAAACCGGAAATAGTGCCTTGGTTTGAGAACTTTGCCTCGGTCTAAGAAGGGAACCCGAATGGTGGAAGGGCACCAGCAGCGGGAGGCCTCATTAGGGAAAGCGTGCCTCGGTTTAATATAATAATCTTTACTGCGGTCCAACGACCCATAACATGAATTCAGAATAAAATACAGATTTATATAGACAACCCCCGCCCCAGGGAAGGGAGACCGAAGTGTTATCTGTTTAATCATGGGTATGTTGATCCTTGATTCATATGACTACTGAAAGAAACTTTGCCATGGCCATTGTGATATCATTGGACTTGTCGTTCAAGAATGAGCCATTGAACCAGATGTTTGCGCCTCGGTTTAAGAATGGTTTTGGTTTAAGAATGGACTTCCGGTACGGATTAAGTTCGTAAACAGAGGTACCACTGTATCTCAGAGCCACTGTTTTCTTGAGTACTCATGCACATGGTTCAGGTCTAGGTTCTTGTTTTGACTTGAAATTTAGGCCTAAGGAGGATCAGCCACACCATTAATTGTGCCCTAATATTCTGGGACAAGGGCTGCTCCACAGTTTGGGAATTGGTGAATGGATCAAAAACTAATGCCATGGTTTTTCTCCCGTATAGCAATTTTTCCTACCCACATGCATTTTGTACTTAATATTTTGCTAATCTTTCACTTATGGTGAGGGCCATGCTGTTTACAGTCAACAATCTGGGCCATAAGAGAAGTGAAGATATGGCAGTGTAAGTGGTACATATTCTTAGTGCATGTTCAAGAGTACCATGTAGGATTTATGCACTGGAAATAGCATGTTAACTAACCAAGCAGAAAGAGTATGATGTCTGATCACATAGCCATCAGAGTTTCATTTGTCTTCACCAAAGTGCTCCTAGACTATCTGTCCAATCATCACCTGCGACCGACTAATGCAGGAATTAGTCTTTCCCGTAACTTAACAGCTTTGAGACTCTCGGAGGCTCCTTTTAGTGCTTAATAGCAAAGATGGGTTTGGTCTATGAAACCATTTGTCAGCAGAGAATTGGCAAGTTGCAGAAAAGCTGGTAAATGCAAACTCCCTCTTTTCACTTAGAAAAACATAAATTGATTACTATTATTCTTTTTTTAACAAGTGAATGCCTACTGACAAAGTGAGCTGAAAGCTGTCAGCCTGGGACCAAGAGGTATTCAGTGGAAGTTTTGCTATTCCCTGGGATATATTGCTCTTGTTTTCTAACCATTTACCATCTGCCGTTTGTTAAGATCTATTAATTCCTTTTATAATGGCCTGTCAAGCCCTAAATGCCTTGGGCCCTCAGTACCTACTCTATACACACATGAACTATCATGATCATCCTTAAGATCAGCAGAGTTTCCTTTTTAAAATGCCATGCATGTGGTAAGTTTGAAAGATGTGGCAAGGTGTGGACAGTGGCCACTACTGTCAGGGTACTTCATAAAATATTGTAGGGGAGAAAATGTTCTTTCCAATGTATGTAGACCATCTGTGTCTATTTCATAGGATGTACACCTTATGTGTATGTGTGTGAGTGTGTTTCTATTTTACAGGATATACACAATGGGAAGACAACAGTTTTCCAAGTGCGTATATGGCAAACAAATTATTTCCTAGTAAACCAGGCACAAATAAGATAATTACTTGGGGAAGGTTTATAGCTCAGTGGTAGGGCATCTGCTTTGCCTGCAGAAGGTCCCAGTAACCAGTTCCCAGCATCTGCAGATCAGGCATGGAGAGATCCTTGTCCAAAACCCTGGAGAGCTGCTGCCAGTCAATGTAAACAATTTTGAGTTAGATGGACTAATGGTCTGGGTCAGTATAACGAGGCTTCTCCTGTGTTCTTATGGTTTACTACCAACTGAATCTTTTGAATTATGGTGCTGGAGGAGACTCTTGAGAGTCCCATGGACTGCAAGAAGATCAAACCTATCCATTCTTAAGGAAATCAGCCCTGAGTGCTCACTGGAAGGACAGATCCTGAAGCTGAGGCTCCAATACTTTGGCCACCTCATGAGAAGAGAAGACTCCCTGGAAAAGACCCTGATGCTGGGAAAGATGGAGGGCACAAGGAGAAGGGGATGACAGAGGACGAGATGGTTGGACAGTGTTCTCGAAACTACCAGCATGAGTTTGACCAAACTGCTGGAGGCAGTGGAAGACAGGAGTGCCTGGCGTGCTCTGGTCCATTGGGTCACGAAGAGTCGGACACGACTAAACAACTATACAACAACAACAAAACCAACTGAATCTCCTTTTCAGTCTGATCACTGCAGCTTGATCCACACACCCCAGTGCAATTCTGTGCAAGCTTGCTCAGAAGTAAGCCCCACTGAGTTCAATGGGACATACTTTCAGGTAACGGTGTGCAGCATTACTGCTACAGATGCACATCATGGACTTCGAAATGATCACTTTCGCTCCAGTCCAGGCACACTACCTTCCTTGCAGACTTCCTTCCACACCCTTTCGGTACTTGTAAACCTCATGGCACGAGGGAATGCTAATTCTTTTTTAATCCAATTCTTTCTCTCCCCCCCCCCCAACCGGTAATCTTAGCACTTTAAATATACCCTGATGCTATCAGTTAATTTGCCCAATATTTTTCTTTGACAATAAGATGGCTATGTCATTTCTTTTTCATTGAATATTTCAGCATATTCTAAATATTTAATATTTGGAAAAAATTGATGATACCACGAACTTACAGATGGAAAGTGGGTTACAGGTAACAATTACTGTTACAGGGGTGGCCGATATAAATGGAGGAATGCCAAAAAGCCAGGCAAAATTCAAGCCTTATTGTTCGTGAATGTGGTTTGGGGTGGCAGTTTCTTGATACCACCTCTACAATGTGTCTCAGTTGCTTTCAAATCTGTACTATAGTTAGACTGATAGTCTTAATATTTAAAACACACAGTGGCTAGAAGCCAAAGAAACCGTTAGTGGAAAGGAACTGGTAGGACTTCCACTAGCTACTTCCTGGAGGGGCCCCACAGGCGCACGAGGGGGAGGAGGTGACTATCGGATAGCAGCCATGCTCTCCAATCACCAATCCATGCCCCAGGCCCGGCAAATCCCACATATTTCCTGTAGCCTGATTTCACCCATTTCTGGTCCACCCTTTGTTCCATTCCTGGGGGAGGAACACCTTTGCATATGATGCACAACTAGATCCTTTCAAAGGGGCAGTATATTTTGAGTAGGTTAAATATCATCATCATCATCAAACCTTTATTGCATTAGCATACAGCCATAGCAGGATAAGACAAAAATGCTAGAGAGAAGCAACCTAACAAAATTCAAACGATATTACTAGCATTGTGACATTTAAATTACCCTAAAACAATAATGTAAAAATTTAGTTGCCAGCGCTGGGAATCTAAAATGCAGATGTATATAAAACATATAATGGCCCCAAAATAGGCTCGGCACATTAGGTTAAAAAAAGGTAATACAAAGAATTAAAACAGGTCCAGGTCTGGGACACACTCCCAGTCAGTGTAGCCCTAAGTTTCAAAGCCTGCACTATAAAGATTGCCACCCCACGTGAAATTTGGGGTTTTGCGTCCACAAGAAGCGATTTCAGACAGTCTTCCTTAGGTGTGATGGTGGGTGGGATCAAGAGGAGGAGCTTAGTTCTTATTAGCTCATAAATAGGGCAGTAGAAAAAGAAGTGTATGAAGTCCTCTACTTCATTCATTGTGCATGGACATAGACGCTGAGTAATGGGGGTCTTAAAGTAAATCCCCTGCAAGAAGGCCGTGGGTATAGAATGGAAACGGGCCATGGTAAACGCTCTTCTCAAATTGGGCTCCGTCAGGTCTATCAAGTAGTTGGCAAGTGATCTTACCACTTTCACTTTAGGGAGCCACTTGGAGAGGCGAGCTGTGGCGGACTGTGCCCGGTCCATGGCCTCGTCTCTTGTAAGAATCCAGGCCCGGATATTATGATGGTCCCAAGATGACAGCGTGTCAAGATCTGGGAGGGAGTAGCGTGCCGTGATAATCTCCATGGCCTTGGACCATTTGTTGTTATAAGCACAAGTTAAAAAGGCTTGCCTGGCTAGTAGGGAGCCTGGGGCTTTGATTAATTTACAATAAAAACTAATTATTCTAATGTGGGCTCTCGCAACAATAGAGGGGAGGCCCAGTTCTGTTCTTAACTGTGCAGCAACCGAGCCCTTGGGGAGGCCCAGTAACTTTCGTGCAAAAGAGTTTTGTAGAATTTCGAGCCGTTGTAGTGTTTTTAAATTCCACCCCCAGATTTCAACCCCATACAGTAACATCGGGAGGACTTTGCTGATAAATGCTTTTCTGATTGGAGGAACCAACTGGCCGCCTTTTGCATAGAAGAATTTCTCCAAGGCTTTGATGGTTCTACGGGCAGCCAGGATGGTCATATTTAGGTGAGCTGACCAACTAAGCCCATGCTGAAAAGTGATGCCCAAATACTTGAATGCTGAACAGTATTCAATAGAGTGGCCCTCAAAATTCCAGAATGGCTTCCGAGTTTTCGTGCCAAAATTAAGAATTTTGGTTTTGGCGAAATTGATTTTGAGGGAGTTGGTATCACAATATGTCATGAGCCCTCTGAGCATGTTGTTTAAGCCCTGGTTGGTTAAAGACAGTATCACCATGTCGTCCGCATAGAGTAATATGGGGATCTTGCGCTGTTGTAAAGAGGGGGCAGATTGGTTTAGGGCCTTCATGGTTGTAACGATGTCATTAATGTAGAAATTAAATAGAAAAGGGGCCGAGTAGGTTAAATATGAGTTTTCCGTTGTCCCCATTTTGCTCTAGGCTGTATTTATCATCTACCAGAAAGCCCATATTCATATAAATTGATTGTGCCATGGCTGAGGTCTGTGCCCCACTGTAGTAGTTGACATTAGTTCAAACAGCCTTGTAGACATAGCCTTCAAAGCTGTTTTTGCTATTGCCTTCAAAACCCAGCGCTCTCTTAATCTGCTCTTTATTCCACAGAGAAGAGATCTTCTTTCCCCCACCTTTTTGAATAACTACAATCTCTGCGTCTCTGCAGTACTTCACTTGCCCTCAGCTGCACCTTCCGCATTTTTATTTTATCTTTCCTTTATAATAAGGTGAACAGGAGTGTGCCAAGCTCCTGATACTATCTCATTACTCCGTACATACAGAGTATTAATTTCCTTAGCCTGTTTATATATCATAGAATATTGATTGCCTTATGCATACACCACACCTAATTACTAAAGATTTCCCCATAATCTAGAGATTGGCTCTTCCTAAACATTTCCTATAATTTATTTCCTAAAGGGTGTTCTTTCCAGCATTTCTTTGTGGCATCACTGAAAGCAAATTCGTTTGGCAATTTCTGTTGCAGAAATTCTCTATGTTCATAGAATCATAGAATTCTAGAGTTGGAAGAGACCCTAGTCCAATCCCTTGCAATGCAAGAATTCTGTCCACAGCTGTTCCTGGGTGGGTTTGAACCACCAACCTTCTGGTTAACAGCCAGGTGAACTGACCCATTGCACCACAGGAGTGTTGACGTCAACTGACAGCAGGATCCATGTCCCACAACAACCCTGCAAGCATAGCTGTACACTTAACAACCCCCCCTTAACGCCAAAACCAGCCATGAATCAGAGGTGGATTGAGTCACACGGGGTGCCGCAGGGGATGCCACAACTATGATTTTGAATGGGGTGGAAGAGGTGGGGCGCCAAATTTTGGCACTGCACAGGGTGCCACTGAAATTTGAGACCCCAAGGTCTGCCACTGCACGAATGTCCATGTATAAAGCTGATAACCCAAAGCCATGGATACGAGGAAACTAGCCAAGTTTTTTGCCCCAGGTGAAGCCTCCAGAGGGGCGCCATTGAGGCTCCCAGGCTGTGTGTATGTGTGCGCCAAACTGGGTGTTTGACCTGGGTGAAACAAAGCCTAGTTTTGCCCTTGGATAACCATAAAAAAACTATGCATTTTTGTCTCGCATGGGATAGGTTGCTTATCATTTGAGCAAGGCCCTGTTTAGTTGCTGAAGTTGTCTTAGGGAAACAGCAAAATACAAGTAGGATGGTCCATTGTGAACATTTGATTTCCATAGTGCAGAGTCTTTATTGCTCCCTTTAGTTTCTTGATATTTCTTTCTGAAGTGTGTGTGTGTGTGTGTGTGTGTGTGTGTGTTCATTCATTCGGAGTTCTTATATAGAAAAAAAATCCACCTTCCTTTTGGTTGTCAGAAGCATTATATCCTCTCTCTTTGCTTCACCCATATTTTAAAATAATGTGATGTTAAAAAACTTCATATAAGTTGTCTACGGGGGCCCTTGGTGGGTATATCTTCATACAGCATCAGATGGGGAAGGTTTTGTTTCTAAAATACAAAGTTATACAAGGTCAAAGGGGTCACAGACAGAACCTTTCTCTCACTTCCTATAGGGATTATAAAGTCACAAGACCAGATGCCAAAAGTTCAAGCAACAATTTATGATGGAATTCACAGCAAAATGTCTCTACACCTGTCATTTAAGCATGACTGCTAAAACAGTGGCCTGGTGGGAATTGCTACCAAAACGCAGAGTTAGATGTTTTGGCACTAGGTGGGCGCAGAAATTACATTTTTCCACGTAAGTAACCCGAGGCAGTAAAAGGAATGAAGCCGGCATGTGCAATGAGCCTCAGACTGGGGATGCAGAACACGCGCCTGGTCACTTCCACTCATTATATTTTTAAATGTGTAGAGCAGGGATAGGGAACCATTGGCCCTGCAGATATTTTTGGGTTACAACTCCCATCACCCCCAACCAGCATGGCCAATGACCGAGGAAGATGGGAGTTGCAGTCCAGCAACATCTGCAGGGCCAGCGGTTCCCCATCCCTGGTGTAGAAAGCATTAAATGTACACAGAAAATTGCAATGCGTTTTCCCATGTGTTAGCTGAGGGTTGAGACTCTCAGTTTGGATGCAAGGAGGCTAATGCACAATTCTCAGGGGAGCTCTCTGGATAAAATAGGGGGGTGTCTGCAGCTCCATTGTGGTGTGCTGATCCTTCCTCTGCCTGTTAGGTGATGGACCAGGGTTTTGTCTCTAGTGAGAAATGCATTTTGAGGAGGGCATCAGAGCCATGAGCTTTGCACACAGAAGGTCCAAGGTGGAATTCCTGAATCCCTAATAAAAGAGTTATCTTGAGTAGCATGGCTGAGACAGACTTAAAACTTTGGAGAGCTGTTGCCAATCAGAGCAGAAAGTGTTTGCTAGATGGACCTTTGGCCGAAGAGCATACACCTACATGAAGCAGGGGGAGGTTCTAAAGAATCCACGTGAGAAGCCCACTCAGAAGTCTGTACAGTGGTACCTCGGGTTAAGTACTTAATTCGTTCCCGAGGTCCGTTCTTAACCTGAAACTGTTCTTAACCTGAAGCACCACTTTAGCTAATGGGGCCTCCCACTGCCGCCGCGCTGCCAGAGCCCGATTTCCTATCTTATCCTGAAGCAAAGTTCTTAACCTGAAGCACTATTTCTGGGTTAGCGGAGTCTGTAACCTGAAGCGTATGTAACCCGAGGTACCACTGTGTAGGTGTCTGAGAACAGGCAGAGGAGGGGACAGCACAAGCCAGAGTTCCTGGAGTGCTAAGCAGAGTATTGAAACAGGAATGAGATGGGAAGTGATTGCTTAGTGAAAGTGACTTCCAGGCAACATTAGGCAGGGTAAAGAGCCACAGGAGTATGGGACCCTAGGGCCTTCTTCTGGTGTATCTTCTGATTTGTCTGTGCAGGGTGCAGGTGGGGTGCACACAAGAATTGCAATTCCCGCCATGCACTGTTTCCTACTATAAAAACGCTCTATGGTTGGTCACAGTAGTATTTTCTCTGGTCAGATGCACTGTCGGCCAATCACATTCAACACACTTTCCCAGACAGTGATACACTATCATGCATTTGGACAGTTCATAGTAATGGGTCTCTGTAATGAAGGCACAGCAAAACAAACAAATAAAAATTCAAACAGAGTAAGAAAGTGAGAGGAACCCAGAGAAAACGTCTGCCTGGTCCTGTGCAGTAGAAAGGGTGAATTTAAAGTTTTATTTTAATGTTTTGCCATTGTTATTGTAAGCTGCTCAGAGGAGTTTGTTGCTGAGTGGCATATAAAAACGGTTGAATTGCTAGCAAGGAGTGTGGTCTGGGGTGAGGATGTGGCCTGAAGAGATTCCTGAGTGCCAGAGAGAGGGGTCTTCAGGTCTGTGGTTCCCCACTACTTTTTTAACTAGAGATGCTAAGGACTGAACCTGGCATCTCCCTGCACACAAAGCACGCACTCTTATCACTCAGTTATGTCCCCCCATAGCACTTTGAATCCTGGTCTGGAAAAAATCTATAAATAACGTAACCAACATTAATATGCTCAGTCAGAAGTATAAGCTCTGTTGCTCCTTCTCTCCAAAATTTTGGGAACACAAGAGTTTTGCGATATGGTAAAATAAATCCTATATAGAAAATAACTGCTTTAAATATAGTCTTTTTACCATTATAATTCCTTCTAGTAAAGTAAATTCAGTGTTGAACATAAATGGATCATATATCATCATCATTTAAGCTGATTTTATTAGTTCAGTGTGAAATGTTAATTGCTCACATTACTGACAAAATGATGCTTGCAGAAATTACAAATTCATATTTTACACTTTGCAAATTAACAGGAAATAGAATTTCACCGCGAAAATGAAGCAACGATTAGTTTTAGAAATATGTTGCCCCATCTCTCTCTCTCTGTCCCTCACTCACACACACACAAATATTTTGTACAACTAATTTGAATCATTACTCCTAGAAATCTGGCAGCCTATCTAGGTGAACGATAGGCCAATCCACAGAACGCTCAGTTCTTGTCATGCGACCCCTTCAGATCAATGTGTTTTTGTTACAACTTCGAGAACCAGGCTGAAAGAAGCCATCCCTCAATCCTATTTTGAAAAGCCACTTTAAGCCCTTAGGATCCTAATTCCCATTAACTTTTCACATTGGATTTATGTACTTCAAATTGTGCCTTTGATGCTTAAAACATTAGTGTAACTGGCAGGACACCGAGGAAGGGAAAGGGGATCCTGGCGAGGGGTGGAGCCACAATTGGCACACACTGGGAAAAGCTGAAAATGGGGAAGAGGAAAGGGAGGCCGGGGGGGTAGGAAGTACTCACAGGACATCAGAGGACGTCAAAGGGGTAGCTGACACTTCACAGGAGCCGGGGGAAGTAGACACATCACCAAAACCAGAGGTGGTCCTGTCCCTGCAAACACAGAGGCCTCTGAGACATCAGAAGCAGCAGGAAATGCACTCCAGGAGACCAAGGCAGCCAAGAGAAAATAGCCCACTTTGCTAGTTGACCAGGTGAACATCATTAGACTCGTTAGGTCTGGGAGGAGGTTTGTGGCCACTCAGCTTGATTAAGCTCAGGGCAGGTGAGGATCACATGCTTCATCAAGTGTTGGAGGAAAGCAAGGCAAATACTCTGTCTGCTCAACTTTCACAGTAAATGGACCACGGCAAGAGGGTGGAGGTGTAAGCTTTGACAGCACTGATAGTGTATTTGGCAACTGCAGAGATTGGTTCATCTAAAATTATAACGTTCCTAGTAAATTATAACTTTCCTAGTACTCTAGACTGGTTGAAATCCTATGTATCTCTACCTTTCAGTAAGCTTCAATGAATACAGTCAGACTTCTGAATAAAATACACATAGGATCCTGCTATGAATACACACAGAACCCAGTTCACACATGAAATACAACTACCAATGCTGCATTTTAACTTTTGAATATTTTGCTATATAATGCTGAAAAGGAATAAAATAACATAATTTCATCTTGCTGTCATCTTTCCCATTGAACACAGTGGGGCATGCTTACAAGTAAACATGCACAGAAATGAACTGTAAAGAGAACCATATGCAAAAATGCAATGGGTTTTGCCCAATTTTGGGACCTGCTGTTCACATGTTAATGCAGCCAGCATGCTGTTACACTGTGGTATCTATATATTCTGACTTGTTCATCAAAATCAGGTGGCGATGCATGCATGATCTTGTTTTATTTACCTATACCATAATAGCTATAAAAACTTTGTGCACACCCAGCACCTCTACATTGCTGTTCTCTGCAGAAGGCACAGAATGTTAGCATGAGGCTTGGAGGCTGATATGTATTCATATTGGAGGGAGGAAAGAAATTGGACCACTATTCAGATTTGATGGTATTAGGTTGATTGTTAACAATGTCTAAGGTGTTTTGTTATTAACGTTGCTCTGTTAAGTTTCTGATTTTACAAATCTCTTAATTTATGTGAAATTTTAGTGATGGAATTTTTATGATGGTGGTGTTTTATTGCATTCTTCATTTAAAAACTTTTGATTTTGAGTCACTTTGGGAGGACATTTAGTACAGTGGTACCTCGGGTTAAGAACTTAATTTGTTCTGGAGGTCCGTTCTTAACCTGAAACTGTTCTTAACCTGAAGCACCACTTTAGCTAATGGGACCTCCCACTGCCGCTGCGCCGCCACCGCGCAATTTCTGTTCTCATCCTGAAGCAAAGTTCTTAACCCGAGGTACTAATTTTTGGGTTAGTGGAGTCTGTAACCTGAAGCGTCTGTAACCTGAAGTGTCCGTAACCCGAAGTACCACTGTATTTCAAAGTGGCATGAACATTATTATATTTATCAATAATAATCTATCAAAGTTTAAGTCTGTGTAAATGCTTTTCCCCCCATTATTCTTTGTTGGCCTTACTTCTCATTCATTTTTTCTTCGGGCTGTTTTGTTACCCTGGATCGGGGTAATGAATGTGATGCCCTACAGACTGTTGGACTCCAACTCCCATCATCCCTGACTGCTGGCAATGGTGGCTGGAGCTGATGGGAGTTGTAGTCCAACAGCAGCTGACTACCCTGGCTGTACACTGATGTTGCTAGAGAAATCATTATTATTACATAAAGTGCCCCACGAACATTCAGCTTCATCCAGGTATTCTGTAACAACATGATATCTGTCCATATACAACTCGCTTGGACATGCAGGCTTCTTTCTGCCTGTGCCACTGTTCTAACTGTCCCTGCTGTGGCCAAACACATTTTGGCAGTTCCGGTATTTTAGTTATCTGCAGAAGATGTCTTTCACAGATCTTCTGCACTCTGGCATATAAAGCTTAGTATGAACCTTGGGGCGTCAGCTTCATGATACTGTTTAGCCCTCTCCAGGCAGTAGCTGACTGAATCCTGTACTAATAGGGTGTTCCTTCTATGTTAACGACTCTGTTAATAGTGACCCATTACACTGTAATATGCACCTATCTATCTTACACCTATCACCATAGTATCTAGTATTTCAGGATGTAATATATCAAATGCATTATAAAATAGAGTGCCACAGCTGGCTGCATACAAACGGAGTAAATTAATTTTCTACTCTTCCAAGGATAATGCCTTTCTTTCTTTCTTTCTTTCTTTCTTTCTTTCTTTCTTTCTTATGAGGTTTAATATAATCTGTTGTGAAAGTTCTCTTGCCACCATGTTGCCTTGTCCAAACCATGCCCATATCTTCTGAATTCTCCAGCCTGGTGTGACATAGCAGTGAGTGCAAAACGTGTCAGGCTCATTCTGAAATTAGGAAACAAGCTGCTCTGGAGGAGGTGACATTTTTCCACTTTGCGGATTTCATACGGCTTTTAACTTTCTCCAGAAACATCAGGCACTTCACATACTATCTGTAGCATCAGTGCGGACTGTTGAGTTTTGGGAGTGTGGTGGGCAGCTTTCCTGGGTGCAATGCTTGAAACTGTGAGGTGGCATACAATGAGTCAGGAAGAAGATTGTCAGGTGCAGGTATGCTAAATGTGAAATCATCACCTGTGATTTTGTTTTCCTCCATCATTTTATCATGCAAACCTCCTGTTGTTTTGTTTAAACAAGATTTTGCATGGGATAGCAACTAATAAGACACAAAGATGGACTTCTTATCCCCTGCAATGCCTCTTCCATTGCTAACCTCCATTTCAGATATTGACAATGCCTTATGTTTAATTATAATAACTAGATCAGAGTTTCTCTAATTTAGGTCTCCAGCTGTTTTTGGACTACAATTCCCATCATCCCTGATCACTAGTTCTGCTAGCTAGGGATGATGGGAGTTGTAGTCCAACAGCTGGAGACCCAAGTTTGGGACACTATATGCTGAAAGTCAAATTCCATTCAAGTTAGTGTGAAAACAAACAGGCATTGACTTTGGATGTACAGTGAATTTTATCCCTAAAAACATCTAAAATAGGCCAAGCTATAAGTCCTGGTAGTGACAAAAAAATTGCCTTTGTTTTGCTTGTCCACTGATCTTTGCTATGAACTAGTCACAAAATTTTGCAACTTTTTCTTTCCCTTTTCCCCATACAATCTGATTTTGGCATTGCATTAAATAACTAGTAGTGAAATCCTATGAATGCCTACTCAGAAGTAAGTCCCACTGAGTTCAATGGGGCTTACATCCAGATAAATGATTATAGGGCTATAGCCTTAGTGTTCTTCTTCATATATAAAACTTTTCCTACTTATGATAATTTTTCAGGCATTTTTTTTAAAGTATGATTATTATTTTTAAGTCGAACGGTATGGTCAACAAATTGCTCATGATTCAGATAAACATTCTGAGAATGCAGCATAATTGGAACTGAACTGCAATGATATCATGGAGCAATACTGGTTAGTACAACTCTGGTTATTATTATTAGGAGTGACTATGGATGGTTGCAAATAGTTTTCGGAAGATAATTTGCTTATAAAAGGCACTGGCTTGGAGGACGGAGTAATGTATCTCTAACATCTAAACTCCTGGCAGCCAAGATTGTATCTTACACCCTGTGCTGGTACCACAAGCCTTACATCATGATTTGTCATTCAGTCATCTTATCTTATAAGGCCCCTGCCTCAGAGCCTGATTCTCTGTCATAGCCAGGGCTGGCCCTACCGTTAGGCAGAGTGAGGGGACTACTTCAGGTGGCAGATGCAGGAGGAAAGAGTTATGTGAACCACACAGTCTGCCCTGAACCCCCCTAAAGGAACCGGCTGCCCTCAGCTGTGTTGGAGGATACTATCCTATTGCCAGGAGTGAAGTAAGCTTCAACTTCCAGCCTAGCCAGATTCTGCAGGCTAAATGGGAGAGCACTGTCTTGTCCTTGGCCTCAAGCAGAAAAATGTCCTGGTCTGATCCTGGTCTGAGCAACCCACAATGCTAGAGAAGATGCCACCCTGCTAAGCTCCTCCTTCCTTATTTCACACAGTTGCTTGGGGAGTGTAAACTCAGGCCAACTCAACTGCTTCCAGCCCTTCTGAGCTGTGATTGTAGCTCATGGGAATTTGGCCCTGGTCTGCTCAATTATCCATATCCAGTGGTTCTAACTTTTTCCTCTGGGTCACACTTTCCAATTAAAAATTTGCTCGCACCACATCAATTTTTTAATTCATAATAAATACATTGGAAATAAAAAAGAAACAAACTCCTAGCAGTGCTTGATTGATATCACAGAACACAACTACTGTATAATATGATAGGATATCCAGAAAGTATAAAACAATGCAGCTACATAAGAACATGAATCATTCTCAAAATATTATAAACAAGCCTCTTACATATACAAACTCAATGAGAGGTGTGAGCTTGCTTTTGCTATGTAATCTCATTAATATTAAATCTAATTTGAGACAAACTCCCATCTCCTCATCAGCACAAAGAAGCCTGTCTCTTTTCTGATCTTTTATATTTCTCAGAGTTGAAAATCCCTGTTCACAACAATATGTTTTGGAGAACTGTAGAAGAATAGCCAACGCTATCGAAGAGAGGTGTGGATACTGTTTCTGGCTATATATCCATAGTAAAGGTAAAGGTACCCCTGCCCGTACGGGCCAGTCTTGCCAGACTCTAGGTTTGTGCGCTCATCTCACTCTATAGGCCGGGAGCCAGCGCTGTCCGCAGACACTTCCGGGTCACGTGGCCAGCGTGACAAGCTGCATCTGGCGAGCCAGCGAAGCACACGGAACACCCGCAGCACACGGAACGCCAATATATCCACACTACCCTGAAATGTTTAAATGTTTCTTTGATTGTTCTTGATTCTTCACACCACACTTGCCATCCTCTCCTGCCACATCAGTGTGTGGCGCCCTACACCCTTTGAGAACCACTGTCCTAATAGGACTGACAGCCAGCCTCCCAGTGCATGCTGAAAGCCGACTGCTTAGTAGGCTCAGCTCCAGATTTGGGAGAGCTCTGGGCAGGCTGTCCTCACTGGGCCCAATCCAGGGGTGAGCATCCCTTGAGGCCCCTGGCAGCACTCCTTCTACAGTCGACAGCCTTCCACATGCACTCGCTTACCTGCTAATAGGCTGGGAGCTGAGCAGCCATTTAGCTCCCAGTCCCCTACAGTGCTATTGTCAACAGGTCAACAAAGGGGAGGGGTGAGGCAGCCCCCAGTCTGCCCCTCAAGTGTTCACTTGCACCCAAAAAGCTGGGATCTGAGCAAACAGTTGGAGGTGCCTCAATATGCCGGGGGCTGGCGCCAGGCCTGCCATTTGGGAATCAGCCTCTGCCAGACCCTAACAGCTTGGCATAGGTTTGCGGGTTGCCACAGACACTCATTGTGGGTACAGCGTGGTGCACAGTAGTGCAGGATTGCGTGGGGCAGCGGTGCTGATGTAGCGCTAACTGTATGCTGCACTGCAGCCTCAATGTTAATTCCTTCCTAGTCCCCACGCTCTTCAAGGTGACTGTCATGGTCAGATCAGGTAGAAAAAGAATGCTACTGTTAAAAAAAAAGCAAGAAAATCTATAGAGCTACTATTCAGTTTGTAAACTTCCTTGGAAATAAGAAGAAACTGAAGCTCTGAAAGCTTTTCTTGATTCATCTATTATGAGCTACCCGCTATGAATATGCATAAGGTTACCTCTTTTGAACTTCCTTGAAACAAATTCTCATAAATAAACAAGGAATGCTCAGTACCAACTGACAGAGTCACTTAGACTTAAATGTATTGTGCTAATGGAGTGAAAAGAATAAAAAATTTCAAGGGCTTCCTCTCTCAATTTTAATAAATTTCATGGAAATCGGATCAAGTCCTAATTGTTAATTCATCTGAAATTATTAAAAAGAGATTTCAATTACATCCCACCATTGAATTTTGACGTACCAAATTAAATTAGGACACTAGATTATATCTTTTTTTCCTTAAATCCAGACCCGTTTAAAAGCCTTTTCTGTAAATTCTGAAAGGGAACTTTGTGTTCGGTTATGTTGTAAGAAGAAGAAAAAAAAGAGGGGGGGAATCCAACATTAGTAAGAAATAGTAGGTTAAATCTCTTACTGAAGATTTTTAATGACATTTCAGTGTTCCTCTTATAATTACTCTTCATCTAAGATATCCCATAATGATGTTGGACATTCTTGGTTCAGGCTCACTGGCTTGCTTCATTAGCATGTCATTCCCATTCCACATCATAAGATTTAATTGTAATGCCGAATATGTGCAGCTCTCCACAGAAGTCTAATCAAAGTGGATTCACTTGTATTATTAATATCAAAAATCAGTCCACTTGCTATTTTTATAAATAAAAGAATCCAGATACATAAATCAACTGTCATTTATTAGCATGTCCCTGGCATATCTGCCAGACATATGAGCAGCCCTATCACAATTCCTTAGGATTATTTTCATCAAGATTAAAACCCTTCTACATTAAATATACATACTAATTCCTCCATAAAGTAATCAGATTACAGTTCAGGTGACATTGTGTGCTGGAATTCAAATGATTTGCAGTAATGAGCTGGAAAGGTGTACTTGAAGACAGACGAGGAAAGAAAGAGAGACGAGGGGAAGGAGAAGAAGAGGAAAAATAAGAATTTGCCTTAAAAAAATAATAATATTGCACTTGTTATAGCTGCTGCTTTATTATTGTTGTTCTCCTCTTGTTCTTTTCTGATAAGTAACAAGTCATAACAGTCGTCAACAGAGACTTGACAAATGGATGTGTCAGACAGCCCAGCAGTTGCTTGAAAGCGGCTGCTTTACTGCTGGAGGAAACCAGCAGTTTCAGGGAGCCATTCCTTCACGCTATTTAAGGCTCGGCTGTGTAAATAGATATTCATTTGATTGTGTCCTCCAATGTACTACCTCCAGGGCTGCCCCCCCTCCCCACTTACGGTCTCATTGCCTCCTTTGATGTACGGGTGGAAATATTTATATATTTGGGTTGGTGTGTTTCATATGGATTTAGGAGATGAAATGAGGATACTTGACGGGAGAAAGCAAAGAACTGCACTAAGGGCAAAATGCAATCTCCTTTATGATATATGTGCATACCAGGCTCTCCCATGACCACAGTGGCCCTAGAGTACGTGGGGCTGAGTTTTGTGCTGTATGCATTCAGACGGAATATGTAGCAACCATAGACTGAGATGCCATTTTCAGAGCAAAAAGATGCCTCTTCAGAATCACCACTTAGCTGATTTAATACATGGCCACCTACTTTTCATATATGTTCACAGCAAGGTGATGTAGCATGGCCAATAGTGAAGGAGGATGGAGCTGGGCTCCAGAAACATCGGAAAGGCACTCCATTATGCATCCCTACACTAGAGTTTGCCTCAGTTAACACATGTAGCCTGTCTCCAAGCATTTGGGAAATGTGTGTTGTCCCTTCAGGCCTATAACTAGGGATTTATTTACATGAACAGTGGGTAGAGCAATCTTAACAGGTGGAAAGAGGCTGTGGCAGAGGAACTGCCATAGATAAGGCCTGCCAGGCTTGGGCCCAGCTAGGGACCTGGGTGGCACTGCGGGTTAAACCACAGAGCCTAGAGTTTGCTGATCAGAAGGTCGGCGGTTCGAATCCCCGCGACGGGGTGAGCTCCCATTGCTCCTGCCAACCTAGCAGTTCGGAAGCACGAAGTGGAAGTAGATAAATAGGTACTACTCTGGCGGGAAGGTAAACGGTGTTTCCATGCACTGCTCTGGTTCGCCAGAAGCAGCTTAGTCATGCTGGCCACATGACCCAGAAGTTGTACACCGGTTCCCTCGGCCAATAAAGCGAGATGAGCGCCGCAACCCCAGAGTCGTCTGCGACTGGACCTAACGGTCAGGGGTCCCTTTACCTTTAGGCTGCAAGCAGAGCTGGTGACATTTTCTGGTGCTCTTGTGGGCTTTTCCCTTCTACAGTTTCTCTTCCATTGGTTGTTATGGGAGGGAGATTCACTACACCAGCCTCAGAGCCACACAGATTTCCTCCCATTTATAAGGAGCATGCCAGGAGAACAAGGGGGCTCTGGATCCTGCAGATCCAAGTCATATCTTGATCTGCCTAGGCACACTACTTTCCTCTTCCCTTACACTGTCACAGCACTAACAGTGGAAGAGGAATGGCCACACAGCTTTCCACAGCCCCAAAGAGGAGACCTCCAATGGTGGACTGTAAGAATAAGATTAGTGTCCTAAAATAGAATCTCAAGAGAGTTCATGAATGAGCTCCTGGACAGTTGGGAGAGTTGGAAGGACTTGGGCCAGATTTTGTTAAGTTTGGTATAAGCAAGCAGTTAAGCAATGGGAAAGTTGTTGCTTAAAGTAAGAAATTAAGTAGATAGATACATGGTACACCTGCACAATCTTGATTTGGGGAAAATCCCTCAGTTAATGTAAGATATCCCTGGTGGTCCTATAAAAACCCCCCAATTACTACATTTTCTTAATATCTTTGTAACATTTACATATTTATTTTTAACACTGTTTGAAAAACCCACAATTCTTTGATTAAAACAAACAACTTCAAAAGGATGTTTGTTTATCAAGCCCCGGGGACAGGCTTATTTGGGGAAGGCTGATAATTTTTATATGTATCCAAGATCAAAAAATATGTTCAGCTAATTGGTGATATTTTTATTTAAGTTGCATGCTCTATGTAGAAATCATGACAATGCTTTTGTTACAGAAGATAACCCATTAAAAAAATTAAAATACTTCCATGCATATATACTAAAGCGGTCAACAATTTTAGGGTGGAAAAGATTAATTTGAAAATGCCCATTTTTCATGTTAAATCTCTTTGTTAATACTTTTGACCAACTTTCCTTCAAAGTACCAATTACTGTAAACCTGGCGTTAAAGGCTTAAGTGGCTACTAATATCATACAGAATAATTTGAGTAGCTCATCAGAATGGAAATGATTTTTATCTTAACATACAGCTATTCATCAGTCATCCTCACTATAATGCAGGCTCCATAGTTATTGCTAGTTGTAAAATGAGAGTTTTGCCTAGATGACTGCCGCTATTCATTTCAAGACCCCATGCATTTACTTCCAGTGGGATCAGATTGTATAGAATTTTTTTGACCTGTCCTCCTATTATGAATCCATGTCTTTGTGGAACATGCACTATGCCCAGGATTACAGTGGAGAGAAAAAGTACAAATAAATAATATATATTAAATTTTGTTTTCAATTCAATGCTGTTATGGACACCCCAAATCTCCATGCAATGAGAAGCTTCCTGGGTGAAGCCTTAGGTTTCCTCTGGCGTATTGGCATTTCATAAGATTTATGCTTATTTCCAAATGTACAGATTGAGAATAGGTGCAGGTAAAGCATTAAACAGTCTGGCTAATGTCCCAAAGTTCACAGCTCCCACATCAGATCTGGGAATGGGGCAGACAGCACCCTAAGATGCTTCCAGAGACATACCAGCTCTCCAACCTGCACTTTCTTCACACATGTGGTTTGGTTGTATCATCCCCAGCCAAAGCAGGGAGGAGGCGGGGGAAGAAAGCCAAGCCCCCTTCTCTACAATGACTCTCCTTTTTCAGCACAGCCTCTGCCCATTTCCTTAGCTGTTGCTAAGAGCTGCTATTGAGAGCCATCATCTGGTCTCCTCAACAAAGGGAGAGTTCCAGCAACTTTGCCAGGACTGTCAAAAAACAACAATCCCGGCAACCTGCACTGATGGAAGAAGCCCCATTCACAGAAACCAAATAATTGCTGATTTGAAAGAGACTTAACCCCAAATGGCAGGGCCGGCTCAATCCCTTTTGGCATCTGAGGCGCAGCACAAAATGGTATTTCTGCTGGCCAGGGAAGAAGGGGTGAGTGAAGCCATACATTGGAAACAAGGGTGGGAGGAGACCAGTAGTGTCTCTTATTCACCACGAGGCTGCATGGCCATGGGCTGCTGAGGAGGTGGTAGATCCAGCCTTCAAGCAGTGCGCCTTGGGTCAGCATGTGATGCTATGGTATCATTAGCTGGGTTGCCTGGATGGAGAGATTGGTGTGGGTGTGAACAAGCTCTGCCTTTTGTCTGGCCAGAATGGAGTCTACCATACAGATCTAATCGCTTCTGCTTCTGGCTCCACCCCTGGCTCCTGGCAGGTTGCTTACAAGGGAACACAGCCCTCAGCTGGCCCTGATATATTGAGTCCAAGCAGGCTTATTCTCAGCTAAATGTGTATAGGATTGCAGACATAGGCACAACAATGACAATGGACACTTATTTCACTATGGGGCTGTGTTCTGCATTTGGTACTCCAGTGCAGTCATTCAAGTACTTGACACATACACACTGCATCTAGTGTGAGCCTTGCTTGATAGCTACTTCCCTGAGCTTGGCAATCCTAGAAATTGCCACTTTCTTGTGCTATGTTGCAGTTTCCCTGGGCAAGCAACTAAATGGCAAATGCACATGCCTTTCCATTAGTCACCCACTTGCTGCATGTTATAGTAATGTTCCCTGCTTCTATGACAGGTGAAAAGCAGTAGGGTTTGCTTTGTAGATCATACTACTTCATTCTTGTTTTTTATTAATTTTCCCTGTCAGAGAAAGGAATATGTCTGTACTTGGGGACTTCTCAGTATCTTTCCATGTGCACTGGATTTTCTCTCCAATCCCCTTAAGTGCAAGGAGAAGGAAGTAAAGTCATGGGTTATTGCCCTTCTTGGTGAGGCTGGGATATACAGCGAAGGGAACGTTTGCCCTCCAAACCAAAATTTGGATTACCATCCTTTGAAAAGCAAATGAGCAATTATAATGCTGAAGTTTCCATTCCAAATAGGATGGCTGCATTAAATTCCAGGTGGCTGTGGTTAGCTTTACTCTATACCATTTCCGATAAAGATTTAGACATGACTCAGAGTGGCAAATTGAAGCATGCCCATGTAAATCACCCTCATATTTGTGGTTTACCCTACCCTTTCATAACTTATTGCATGTTTATTTTGTTTCCATTGCTGGTAGTGATGAGATTACTTAGATCTACTGCAGGTATGAATGTCAATGGTGAAAAGATATGACTGAAAGCCATTATTAATAAGACTATCTGGTAAATAGATTTAAACCGGCATGGCAGATATATAAATAGCATTAAAATGTATTCTTGGCAATCACAGAGTTCCTGGCTTTTTATTAGGTATAGTGGAAAAAAGCTCCATGTGTGTTTATTAGAGCTATAGACTAAAATACACCTACGGTCTTTTTCGCTGAATTCCGGAGTCAAATGCTGCAATTCTTCACCTAGTTATTCATGCATAAGTTTTGTTGAAAGTCAATGGACTTGCCGAAGCAGAATTAACAGGAGGATCACACCTTAAAAGAAACACAAAATGAAAAGAATTAGATAATTATAGGTGTGGAAAGACCCATAAGGCAATTTCATCCAACCCTCTGACCCCAGAGAGAATCCTCTACCTGTTAGCTCCACCCTGATAGATTAACCCATGCAAGCTAGACCAGGGATTCTCAAACCGCCTATCCCCAGGGCCCACTTGAGACAGCTGAAAATGACTGAAGCCCACCAGACACAAAATGGTGGTGCAGAGGCCAGGGCCAGATTTAGGTTTGATGAGGCCCTATGCTACTGAAGGTAATGGGGCCCTTTATATGTCCAGTTGTCCTTTGTTAATGAAGGCAATATAGAAATGAGCAAACCAGTGATATTTTAGGGAGCAGGCAAGCAGGCAGGGCCCATTACTTACATAATAGGAGCCTACACAACACAAAACACTGTTGCTGTATGTAGGTTTTATTTTATTTGTTTTTTATCTTATATTTTTGAAATGTACATCCAGGTTTTTTTCCTTTAATTTTTTTTTGGACCCCCAAGAGAGTGGGACCCTAAGCTATAGCTTGTTTAGCTTATACGTAAATCTGACACTGGAAGAGGCTGAGCAAGACACAAAATGATGGCAGAAGGAGGCAGAGTTTGGCATAATCAGCTGCCAGTTACAGATATCATTTTCTACTCCTATCTAATCCATCTTTAGAAATTGCTAAATTATTTGCCACAGAGTTTTCCTTGTGGCAAAAACGGTGACAGTGATAGGGCTGGGCAATATATTGATATACCGGTACATCGAAACCATTTTCAAGTCCATATCATGATATTGGTTTCATAATTTTTGAACTGATAATATACTATGAA
The DNA here is from genome assembly GCF_027172205.1 of Podarcis raffonei. Classification (NCBI taxonomy): domain Eukaryota; kingdom Metazoa; phylum Chordata; class Lepidosauria; order Squamata; family Lacertidae; genus Podarcis; species Podarcis raffonei. The sequence continues at coordinate 24,054,792 of NC_070611.1, read as the reverse complement.
TCATGATGTGTGTGTGCACACACACACACACAAATCGCAATGAGGGAAAAACCGTGAAGCCAGCCAATGCCACTACATAGTTCCATCCTTATTTCAGACATTGTGATATATTGGTATATCGCAATGTTTAAATGGTGATATATTGCTGTGTTGAAAACCAGGTATCGCCCATGCCTAGACAGTGAGAAATGGTTTGCCTGGCAGTTGGGCAAAAACCACCCCAATCATTCATATTCTAGAAGGGCTTATTCCCTGAATTCAGAAAATTCAGATACACATCTCAAGAAAGCATGGAGCATTGTTGTAACCCCACCTGGTGAAGGGTGCTGTAAGAAATCAATAATAATAATAATAATAATAATAATAATAATAATAATAATAAATGCATAACAACTGGCTGCTGCCAGAGCCAGGATGCTGGACTTGATGAATGCACAGCTAAATAAGGAACTTACTAAATACATTTTTTAAAGTCACAAACTGCTGATTTACAAGATGTGATAGATATCCTTGAGTGACATTAGATCAAGTGCCAAATATTGTACCTCATCTTGGCACTGGTATGTGGATGTCCATCATGGAAAATTCAACCTGGCAGTAGATTTTAGTTTATGTATATTCAAATGCTTTAATAAACTGCAAAAGCACTTCACCCATTGGGACTGGGTCTCCCTTTAGTGATCTGTTTCCAGCAGAAAAGATTCTGCAGGGTGTGTAAGGTCTACGCCAATGACCCTGGTGAGTTTATATGATGCTTATTTCTCTCCTTCATTATGCTGATGATTGAGACTGAACTCTTTTAAAGACCACTGGGACATGGGGAGAGGAGGCTTCATTAAGATGCACAATATGCATTCACCAAGAAAGCATACAAGAAAATTGAAATGAAAATGCAAGTTTGTCAGGTTGATGTTTTAACTGGTGCAGATGCTGCTGGTTGAGAATGTTTACCAAGACACTGCTGGTTGACGATGGCTATCAAGCTGTGTGCCTTCTGTCCTCAAAGGGTATAACATTCTTTTAGGTTGTGCCTACAGCACAGAAGTCCATTACTGCAGCAGTCCAGGGGGTGATATTGCCAGGAGATATTTTCAGGCAGTACATTTTTTGAGGACAGCTCTGTCGTGATAACATTATATGATTTCTTGAGACTATGAGAATGAGAGAAGGAAAACAACAACTACAGCACACAATATTCTTTGTCAGTGTACAAAAGATTTGCCAAATGTGTGGATGAGAGGTGATATAATAGACATATTTTTTTAAAAAGTAACACAACTTTTGATGAAATCCCTTGCCAAAAGTTCAAAGCTTCAGAAGCAGGGAAGATGACAACATTAGTCAAAATGTGCAAGGGGATAAATTAACTGTTTTGAGAATTGAGACGGAGTAAGTAGGTAACATTCCGTGTAATGAAACCAGTGCTGTTTAATTTAGAAATGATTTTGGGTGCTTCCAGATGACCTGTTTATTGATTTGTTTGCAAAGATATTCAATAATGTTGGCTATTGAATGAGCACATCCTCAGGTGTTTGTGGGGTGGTTAGATGATGTTGTGCCAAAACAAATGTTAGCTCACACATTTCTCCAACACTTTCCTTGTAATAATAATAATAATAGTAATAGTAATAGTAATAATAATAATAATAATAATAATAATAATAATAATAATAATAATATTTATATCCCGCCCTCCCCAGCCAATGCCAGGCTCAGAGCGGCTAACAACAATAAAATTAGCATAGTTTACGTAAAATCACAATCAATTAATTAAAATACATTCTAAAATCAATTCTGAATCAAATTAATGGCAACCATTGGGCTAGAGTTCTATGAGGATTACAGAAGGAGGTGGGTCAAATGCCTGGTGGAACAGCTCTGTCTTGCAGGACCTGCAGAAAGATCTCAAGTCTAGTAGTGTAAAAACTCTGATCTTTTTAGGGAAGGGGGTTTGTTGCACGTGAGTTCCCAATCAACTACAATTGTGCAACCTGAATTTGCCGATATGTGATTGTATCCTGCCCCCAAATAGTGACATTCTGGAAGCACCATGGTGTCATGGCAAACAGTTTTGGCTGCCTCATCTAAAAAATGGATAACATTGAGCTGGAGACTGTGCAGACAAACTATGCTTTTAAAAACAAGGACTGTATAGCATTGTATAGCTCTTAATAGGACCCTAATTCCACCCACCCATCCCAATAAATACAACTTCTGACTCTTCTCGGCAATGTCCCTCGAGGGGATAATCCCTCTGGGTCTGTTCAAGGTAGGGGAAAGAACCATCCATACTTAACATATGCTAATTCATTACTTCAAGATAATGGCCACTAACTCAGTTTTAGATACCTTTTAAAAAGGGACTAGATAGATTTGTGAAAGATAGTTTTGTTCATTACTTTTAGTCATAATGACTAGTCAAATCTCTATATTCAAAAGTACCAGTTGGTGGGGTGGGAGGGAATAATAGTAATTATTCAAAATATAACAGTCACGAAGAACTAGGAAGTTAAAACTAATAATTAATGGGGAACCCCACAGAATATGGTTGCTTGTAATTGGCTACTGTGAGAACAAAATATTGGATTAAATAGGCCACTGGCCTGATCCAGCAGCTCTAAATGTTCGTTTGAGAGAGTAAAACAGGCCCACTGCAACAAAGATACACAGTGCTATTTTTTTAAAAAAATACGTATCAGGCAGAAAAAAATCTGGGAGGTGATCACAAATATGTCTTTTCCCAGCAGCCTTTGAGATTGTCTGATCTTGATGTCACCTCTTCAGAATTAGTTGATGGCATGGAATCTCTCAAAACAAATGAACCAATCAAAGTAAGGTATTTTGTGAGCAATGGGGGAGGGGATACCATGCTACCAGGAGGAAGGCTTTGATGAGCATCTTAGCTTGTCATACTTATAGCCATTTTAGTATATATGGAATATATATTTGTATGGGCTGAGAGTGCCTTGAGTAATGTCTGAAGTGCCCATCACCACCATTAAGCTGTCTCCTGATTAATGGTCAGCCTGCAGCAAAATAAATACCGAAGTGTCAAAACAAGCAAAAAAGAAAGAAAGAAAAAAGTCCCAGCAATCTGTCCTGGGTGATATATGGACAGCAGCATACATGCCCTGCTTATATGAATGAACATGCCTACTTACTGAGTTTGATCTCCCCAAATATTTCTAAATCTTCTGCCCAAATGATGGTTAGTTAAAGCCGAACAGATTTTTATGTAGTCTCAAACTGCAGAGCCTATTGAAAACTCATTATCTTCAAATAGGATTACACTCTCTTAATATGAGAGCATGCACATTAGAATATCTCATAAAAATCAAAAGTTCCAATTTGCTCACCATATGTAAATCCAATTCAAAATATTTCCATAACATACATCCTGCTAGATGTTGCACTATTTGTATGTCACTCTAGAATGGATTAATGCCATGACAGTCTAGCCTGAGTTTTCCTGCATTTGGTGTTTTTAAACAGTTTATATTTGTTATCATATCAAAGACAGGCTTGCAGTTTTCAAAAGGAAGAAGAGAACACAGCGCCCAAGGCTCTTCCAGCATTACATTTCTTATTCCATTTTATCTTTCTTGGTTTTGACTAATGTCAGTAACAGCTACTGGTAATAAACTGCTTGTTACAGCTTGCTCTTGCCTTCAAGCAGTGGCTTTGATACATTGTCAGCCAATTGGAAGCATTTCCTGATTACATTTCCAAATTGCTTGTTTATTGATCGAAAGTTAATAAAGCAAAAGACAACTTTATGGGCTTAAATTAAATGAAGGTTTCCTTTGATGTTCAAATTATCCAATCAACCAATGTGCAGTGAAATGTAAGCATTTGAAAGTTGTATCTGGAAAGGAAGAAATGTGCTAGATAAAGGGATTCTAGCAAAGGCATTGTATTGAAGGGCTAATGAAAAATAGTCTTCAGTTACTAGATAGATGTTTCACTCATTTTCAGTTTAGGAGGGAACTGTGGATTTTTTAAAAGCAGAAAAAATGCAAAATGCACATGTAATTTGACTAATTATGATTCCTGCATCTTTGATTAGCAGTCATAAATAAAAATGTTCTCAAACAAAACCCTGCCAGACTAATGTGCTAATGACCACTTAGTTAATCCAGATAAGTAAGCCAGGTGAAGAGAGGAACACACCAAAGAGAGGTGCCTCCTCACACTGCCTCACAAGAGCCTGGGACTTGTCTGACCATTCCCAACAGCAAGTGCTGGTGGACTGGCTGGCTGGGCTCCCTCGCCTGCTTGCTTGCTTATGCCAAGGCTGTCTCAACTCCTGGCAACCAGCACCCCCTGGCCAGCCCCAGAGGCACCATTCATCCGTGGAGCTTGTGGCCAGGGCTGCGACAAACAGCTATGCAAGCCTTTGGGAGGCAGAGATGCGAGAGGGCATCAGATGAGGGAGGGAAGGAAAGAGGGACAGAGGCCAGTGCTGCCCGCGGCACCCCTGACCATCATTCAAGGCACCCCAGGGTGCCACGGCACACTGGTTGAAAACCACTGCTTTAAGTGGTTATAAACACACTAGGTTGCAGCTTTGTAGTGGTCATTTGTATGAACATTTAGGCTGTGATCCTGAGCATGCATAAGTGGGAGTAAGTCCCATTAAACTCAATTGGATTTACTTCTGAGCAAGCAGGAGTGTACTGTTAGTGAATTCATTTTTTAAAAAAAGTTGGAATTCAGCTGAATTTGTGTGAGAGCCATCAGTTGTTAGAACCCAAGTGAGATGAACAAAATAGAAGTGTAGCAAATAGCAAGGTATGTATTGTGAAAACTCTGCCCAGCAAAGTGTAACTTTATCTACCAACAACTCTTTGCTGTGGGTAAAACTGTGTGTCCTGGGTTCAAAACTATTGGCTGGATTCAAGTAATTGGTCCTTCCAGCAGAAGCGTATGCAAGAGGGGAAAGCAGAAATGCTTGTGCTTACAGAGAGATTTCCTTACATCTGGAGTTAGGGCTTGGCAGAGTGCCCAAGGCTGGGTCCAGGAGACTGGCCTGATAATTATGGGATGCATGAAGGGGACCAGGGTTATGCATGCCTTCATGTATAGCATGGTCTATTTTCTATCTTGACATTGTGATGTCAACTGTGTGGCTGAAAAGTAAGCCTCAGCTATACATGATTTAATGTCACCTGTACATTAAAAAGACTGAACATGGCTCAAATTGCATTTCTAGAATCACACTTCTTCAAAGACCTTATTTTCAGTATCAGTTAAATGTTTTGCAACAGTATACTGTATATACACATTATATACATTTAGGGCACAAGCTGCAGTGGGTTATGTTTTACTGAAAGCTGGACAAATAAGAGTGACAGGTCTGATGTGGCACCTATTCTATAGCTCAGTCTAAAAGCAAAATATTAGCAGCTTAATGCTGTGATTTAAATGCATATGACGAGGGTAATCTTAGAACATACACTTTCTCGGAAAGTGTATAATTATGCCAAAGCTGAATACATTATGTGTTTTCTCGGCTTTATCCTCCACAGGAGCGTACAGTTCAGACAAAAGGGGCAAGACTGACCAGAGAATAAAAGTATACAGCTTCAGGTAATTTTCCTAAATTCACTACTAATGGAACATTTAGAATATATGCCAAAATCATAAGAGCAAAGTCTGCTGGATGGCAGGCTAGCAAAAGTACGTTCTTGCTATGCTCCTGTTGCTTTTATGGATTTAGCAAAGAAAATGCTTTGTATGTTACTTTCATGCCTTCCTTGCAAGCCATGTAATGTACATGTGTCTGTTTGGGTGTGTGCATCAGTGGCGTAGCGTGGGGGGTGCAGGGGGGGCCAGCCGCACCGGGCGCAACATCTGGGGGTTAGGGTTAGGGGGCGCAAATCCACGGGTTAGGGGGCGCAAATTACTTGCCTTGCCCTGGGTGCTGACAACCCACGCTACGCCACTGGTGTGCATATAGAATAGTAGAATTGTAGAGTTGAAAGTGAATCCAAGGGTCTTTTAGTCCAACCCCCTACAAGGCATGAATCTCAACTAAAACATCCATGACAGATAGCCACCCAACCTCTGCTTAAAAACCTCCAAGGAAAGAGAGCCTACCACATCTGTTCCACTGTTGAACAGCTCTTACTGTCAGAAAGTTCTTCCTGATGTTTGCTCAGAATCTCCTTTCTTGTAACATGAATCAATTGGTTTGGGTCCTACCCTCCAAAGCAGGAAAAAACAAGCTTGCTCCATCTTCCATGTGACAATACTTTAGATATTTGAATATGGCTATCATATCTCCCATCAGTTTCCTCTTTTCTAGGCTATAAATGCCCAACTCCCTCAACCATTCTTCATAAAGCTTGGTTACCGGACCCTTGATCATGTTAGGGGTCAAAGGATAATGCCATACCATTGGGAAGTAGAAACACTGCAGCTTTGTTTGTTTCAACAGCGTAACACCCATTGCTAAATAATCCCTCTGCATATGGGACTGGAGAAAGGTTAATAGGAATTGGCACGTGTACACACTTAGTCACCATTCACTTCTAAGACTGCAGCAGGGCTTTCCCCAGCTCTCTGTGGTTAGTGGTAACAATTCTACATGAGTTTGTCCACCTGTCTATGTTTTCAGAAATTTATTTGTATGAAATGGCCCTTACCACTTGTCCCAGTGATTTAGCAACTAAAGATACAAATAAGAAAACCATGCTGTGGGCCCAGGTACAATGACATCAAGGCCACTCAAGTCTGGGGTGCAGGAAGCAGTAAAAATGACATAACATCATGGGATTGAAATGACCACTACTTTATTGATTACTGATAGGCATTGGGTATGTATCCTGAATCAACCAACCTAATTGCTGGTTGATTACTTCATCAGAGTTGATCCTGGATTAAGTATCCCCCCCAGGATGCACAACAAATACAGCAATCCCTCCAGGATGCCATTTGGGGAGTTCTATGGCCTATTAGCCCCCAGCTGAGCATTCAGACAGAGACCTTCCCCCTGTACCCCTTTTACCGGGGTAGCCTGATAACTGGATCATGAAGGGGGGGTTAGGGATCCTTCTGATTCCCCTTGTTTAGACTAAGGATCTGGCCCAATGCTGAATTCCACCAGCAAGTTGTGACAGTAGCTATGAGGTAAGCAAACCTCATAGACAGGCCCAATTGGTCTGCAGGCAAGTTCTTCCCTGGCCCTGAATACGAAGACCAATCAATTCCATGCACAGGGACAAAACACGCAGGGTGGGTGTTTTGCTGACTGTGGTGCTGACTTCAAGTGCAGTCAGTTAAATGAGTTGGAGGTAGATGTCTGCCCCACGTCTTGCCTTCTTTTATTGGCCATGATTGGCCCATTTAATTCAAATTGCTGCAGAGTGCCAACAATCCCTACCACCAGCTGAGGCTGATGACTCCGTCAGCCAGTCGCACAGGAAAGGATTTTGGCTCTCCATGGCTGTGCCAGGCTGCAACAGCTGCCGCCAAAATGATAAGTGGTATTTAGAAGAAATCTTTGTGCTGGAATTGACACAGGAATAGGGAGACAGAAGAAATTTGATTTCGCTTGCATTTTAATGAGGAATGAGGACCGTCCTCCAGTCACACTTCAAAATTTGCACTTCTGTGAATTTTGTGATGCAGTTCTGCATCTAAACAATGTATACAAAAAAATAATAATCTCTTGTTCCCAGTTCTTAGACATGAAAGCAACTTTTGAAATAGTTTTGTTGAATCAGGCTCAGTCTGATCAAAGTTTCAACTTAAACGGTTTGTCCTTTTGATGTAAGTTCATGCAATGTCCACATATAAAGGTAAAGGTAAAGGTACCCCTGCCCGTACGGGCCAGTCTTGACAGACTCTAGGGTTGTGCGCTCATCTCACTCTAGAGGCCGGGAGCCAGCGCTGTCCGCAGACACTTCCTGATCACGTGGCCAGCGTGACAAGCTGCATCTGGCGAGCCAGCGCAGCACACGGAACGCCGTTTACCTTCCCGCTAGTAAGCGGTCCCTATTTATCTACTTGCACCCGGGGGTGCTTTCAAACTGCTAGGTTGGCAGGCGCTGGGACCGAGGGACAGGAGCGCACCCCGCCGCGGGGATTCGAACCACCGACCTTTCGATCAGCAAGTCCTAGGCGTTGAGGCTTTTACCCACAGCGCCACCCGCGTCCCTAATGTCCACATATACCCTGAAGTAAAACATAGCTAACAAGTCAATCCTAGGCTTAAACCAGGGAGGGCGGTAATCCTTTGAATGATATTACAGTATTTGTCACAGAACAAGCTAAGCAGACTTACCATTTTCTCTATATACCAGGGTTGGAGAACCTGTGGGCTTCCAGATATTTTTGGACTGCTGCGTCCATCAGCCCCAGCCAGGATGGTCAATAGTCAAGGATGGTGGAAACTGTAGTCCAGCAACATATGGAGGGCACCAGATTGGCTACCGTTTCTAAAAAGTCTTCCTGGTGTACAGTATCAGCCTCTCTCCTTTAAATGACTAGGCAGACAAAGCAGGCACTATTGCACTAGTGTCTGAAAGACATCTGATTGTCCATTGTGGAAACAGGATCTTGGCCTAGATGAGACTTTTGTTTGATCCAGCAGGGCTCTTCTTTTGTTTTTATGTTCTCTAAAGAGCGTGAGATTCTTAAGCAAATGGAAATTAAGCACCTTAGCTGAAATGGGACCAATATACACCAAGTAGAAATTTCAGGGACTTTACCAATTTACCATTTTTTTCTAAGTCATATATTTTCACTAACTAAGCTACCGATCTAAGCATTTTGGATACTGCTTATGCTGTTCCCTCCCCCTCCCCAACACATTCTTTTTCAAACAGCAGATTAAAGCATTCAGTCCAGAAGCAATTTTTCATGTCAAAATCTCTGTTAATTGACTTACTGAATATGGGTATGAGGCATGAGCCTTTTTTTTTTTTTACTTAATTGAGCCCTAAGCATCCATTTTTAAAATAAAAAGTAAATATCCCCTGTGACTGTTTAGCTACCAAATAGCATTATTGTTAATAATTTCATAGTGGCAGCTCCGCAATTAAAGAAGACACGCCAGTCTTTCTTCGTGAAACCGTAGGTATGTTTTGCATGCCATTAGCTGCGCTAAATTGCCATGGCCTTGCTGTTACCTTATGCAGCTTTGGAAATAATAATCAGCCATCCTTAACACAAATTTTCTCTACCTGTTCTCCGCCATCTTCTTGGGTCACTTTAAGTGGGCAAAAGCCCTCATTGGGAACATTAGCTTTGTAACGTTTGGTCTTTCTTTTCTAATTGGTAGTGCTGTGCTGAAGAATTATTCTGTGTTTTTTTCCAGTCATTCTCCATCAATGAATGAAAAAAGAAAATTATATATTCAATTATCAGGGAGGGAGGGGGAAATGATGGGAAAATCCTTGTGGGTAGGGTATTGGGTCTTCTGTTTACCTTTTGAGGGGTTTTGTAAGTGTCCTCTTTTTCATTCTACAAATCATCTCTCTGGTGGGCAGCTTTCTGCAGGTTTGCCAGAGCTTCCTGAAAACCATATGATGTTTTCCTAGAAGCACAGGAAGCAAGGGAGGCTGTCTAACATGCTCTTGATAGCTGTTGATTGTCACTCCTTTTTCAATGAACTAAAGTTGTTGGTTTTTTTACTTTAAAAGAAATCAAGGTGAAGCAAACCCAAATCAGTAAGCCATTCTTTGCAATGCATAGCTGAATTATGGAACTCACTCCCATAGGAGGAAGTGATGGCCATCGACTTGGATAGCTTTAAAAGATTATTGGCCAAATTAACGCAGAATAAGGAATCACTACTAACCATGATGACTATGCTCTGCCTCCACAGTTAGCAATGCTTCTGAAAACCAGTTGTTGGAAATCACAGCTGGGGAGAATTGCTGCTGTGCTCAGGCCCTACTGATTCAGCATTCTGAGCATGCTCAGTCTTCATTGGGCTTTTTTTGAGATTCCCCTTTTAGAGTTTTTTCTAAGGCTTTGTTGTAATTCTGCAAACCCTGTGGTATGTGGGGTGACCTAGGCAGAGCAGTCTTGTTCACCAAGCTTCCAAGTGCCATGTATTGCCAATGGTTACCAAAAGGGGAGGGCCAAAGCAGCAGAGAGCTGGCACGGTGTAGGTGTGGTGGCTGGGCCATCAGGTTTGCTCTACTGCTGACCCCACACTATGCCCAGCTCCCCTAAACCTGCTGACACCTCCCTCTTATAGATATGGATAGAACTATTTTGGTGGCATATGAATCTGAACCCTCACCTGAACTTCACAAATATTAGTTTATACGATGTCTGGGTTTTTTGCTTTCATTTTTCTCTGTCTTGCCCCAAGCCTTTAGGATAGGATGGAGTGGATCCAGAAAAAAATTGAATTCAACAACTTGTCCTTTGAAATAGTAGAATAATAATGTTAATAAATATGCCAAAGGCCGTATCGTTAAACCATCTAGAATGAAGCCATTTCAGTATAATCTATTTCTTTTCTCAACTCATCCAGTAGGAAATTGGTGGGTTTAAAAAAAACACTTCTTTTTTATATTATTATAAACCAATATTATTATAAACCAATATAAACCTATTGCTATTTACATTTCTCTGGTAAATCAATTTTTTATTGTCATCTTTACTGCTTTTTGTATACCACAGATTAGTATTAAATATGTTTATATCTTAATTATTTACCATTTTAAAAACCTTTTCATTTACATGAAACTTTTTAAAAATGGCAAATTATGTCTATTTTTCCAGCCAGTAAAGTTAATAATGATGAACAAAACCTTCACTTTTAACTGCAAGTCAAATGTGCATCGTAGTCAAGACTGTAGCTATGTTTAATTTTAAAACAAGTGAAATACCAGAGGCAGTTTGAAATTCAGACCATTAATTGGATTCCAATTTTGTTTAATTTTAGCGACAGTAAACTGGTGACAGAAGCTATTGCATGCAACATTAACCTTTCGCCTCTTACATAACAAACTCGCCCGGGGTCTCCACTTGAAGGTATTTCCAATTACAGTATTGTCAATATAACTTTGCCAGGCTAGGCCACACACAATACTGTATTCTCTCTCTGTGTGTATATAAATAGATAGATGATAGATAGATAGATAGATAGATAGATAGATAGATAGATAGAAGGGAGTATTCTGATGGCTGACCCATGCTGGCTGGAAATCTTTCATTGCCTCTTTATGCCATATCTAAAAATTATTCTTACAAAACAATTCACTAGCAGTGGTGAAGTTGGGTAAATTTAAACCCTGCGCTGAATGGTGATGCTGTTGTCTGTCTGTCCCCCATGTTTATATGGTAATACGTATTACATTACTTTCTTTGGTATGAGGTGAGTCTGTTGGCTCCATTCAGGTAGCTTCTACATGAATAACAGCTGTTATGTGTGTAGGCTCTTCTGCCCATTGATGAAGCCGTAGAATCACATGCTCAAAGAAATCCTAGTGAGTTAGCAATATCTACCTTCACCAGCTCTTGCTGGCCCTCAATGAAGATTGGATGTGAGTTAATTTCAAGTCAGAAAAAGAAAAAAATGACCTGTGGTCAGGCATTGACACAGGGTTCTGCGACCTCGGAGGACTGACTGGTCACTTCAGTCTCACATTCACAGTAGCTCTGTACAGACTGCCAAAATGGGTAGTAATGTGCATGCAGAGTGGTGATGAAGGAAATCAGGATTGTACCTCCTGGCAGTGTCTCCAACCTTTATGTGTTGACTTTAACTTCTGTATAGAGGTTTGTTCATGTCTATGTACCTCCTGGCAGTGTCTCCTGGGCTTAGCCTCTGAGCTATATATAGATATAATGTACAGAGTCTGCATGCATTATGGGGGTTGGGGTTGCGGTCATAGGCCTCTCTGTAGTATTTGTGTTCAGTGCATGGAGGGAGAGCCAAGTGGCCCAATTTCAGTATCCATGCAAGGCTATCTCCCCATTGTGACCATCCGTACAGTTATTGATTATCACATTTGAAGATTTAGGGATAGGGTGTTCCTGGAGCTTAGCCCCACATTTAGTTCAGTTTTCAATTCATTTTAATTACAGACTGAAACATGTACATATGCTTTATAACATATTGTTAATCTATCAGAAGCCTCTGTAGCAGGATCAACTATAAATCTAAATGGGTAAATAATGAGTTGAAATATAATAAAATAAATTATGCATTGAACTTTTCCTTTATACCTGGATTTTTGGATAATCTGCTATGAAAATGCAAAGTATGCCTGTTAAATATACATACTTTGCTGCAGAATGTGCAAGTTTTACCATAAAATACCATAAAATGAAAAAGCATTGCCTTCTTCACAGAATGAAGACACAACATAATTAATAACAATAAATTGTGGTTGCTGTTGTTGTTTTAAGAATGTTATGAGGGGAACTGTTGTACTTAACACACACTGCCCAGGCTTCAATTAGATTTTATGGTTTGGGGATGTCAGATTATTCAGGGTTATTAAAAAGGTTCATACTGATCCTAGCCATTGTTTCCTCTCTCCCACCCCACCCTCCTCTAGATTTCTTCATGGCGCCTCTGCTTTTCGACTCAGATTGTAGAACACAAGCAACATCATTTGCTGCTGCTCCATATGTTTGTAGTACACGTCTGTTAACCTTAGGCACATAAGCGTGCTCCATACTGGCACAAACAGAGAGGTTTGTCAGAGGCTAATTGACAGTATCGTTGCAACAAATCAGCCTTAACAGCAAACACACGTGATTTAAGCTCTGGCATTTCTGCACTTTGATAACAGACATATTCAGGCTCTCGATTATGATGGATGTGCCCAACAGGGATAAATTACCTCTCTCCACAGCATGACTGTGCCTCCGAGACAGATGCTTTGCCTTGTGTACTTTTATCTTTGGCTATACCAGCTAGTATCATAACAGAACAAATATTCATGTCTTCTTGCCATATACAAAGCAAGATGCTTCACCCCTAATCTCTATTCCCACTGATCAAGGAGCCATTGGACTAAAGCCTAAATTTGTGGGCAGGGGCACAGCTGACTTCATTCATCTTCATAGAAAGTAGCCTTATATTGAATCAGACCCTTGGCACATCTGACTCAGGATGGCCTATGGGATGATGCTCACTGGCTGTGGCTCTTTGAGGTTTCAGACTGGAGCCTTTTCTAGTTCTGTCAGGAGATGTCAGGAACCTGACCCAGGAGTACTGTCTGCATGCCCATAGAATCATAGAATTGTAAGCTCTATGGGAAAATATGCTTGTTGTTTTTGTCCATGGAGTTTTCTTGGCAGAGATACTGGAGTGGCTTGTTGGGTCCTGTTCCAGGTGGATCATGCTTAGTCAAAACTTCCACTATGACCTGTCTTGGGTGGCCCTGCACGGCATAGCTCATAGCTTCTCTGAGTTATTCAAGCCCCTTCACCACGACAAGCCAGTGATCCATGAAGGAGAAAGACCTTGATGATTGAGGGCACAAGGAGAAGGGGACGACAGAGGACGAGATGGTTGGACTGTGTTCTCGAAGCTACTAACATGAGTTTGACCAAACTGCAGAAGGCAATGGAAAACAGGAGCCATGGGGGTCACGAAGAGTCAGGCACGACTAAATGACTAAACAACAACAAAGGGAAAATATGGTGTGCATGTGCGTGTTTTCAATCTGAAATACTCTCTCAAGGACAAATGAGTGTGATCAGAAGTAATCCCATCTCTGCTGACCCACAACCAAAGTGGATCAAATGTGGCTTATACAACCCAAAACAGGTAAAATGTGGCTTGATTTATCTTTACAACATTCCATGTGGCTCTTCAGTAGTTTCACTTTCACATCTATGTAACAGAAATGACTCCTGCTTCACTTTGGAATGATCCATTATAAATGTGTGCCTTATGTTGTTGATTATTCTCCAGGGGTGGAGAACCAGAGGGACTCATCCCTTCATGGGTAACCTTTAGGGGACTGCACACCAGTGGTGAGTAGGGTCAGATGTGAAAGTAGGTGGAGCCACAGGTGTGACTCTTAACTAGGTACAGTTGGTTACACTCCAGACATGCGAAAACAAACAAAAAGAACTTGGAGGTTTCTACATGCCTATTTTTCTCCACCTAAGCAAGCAAGAAGCATGATGAGAGATCAAGAACACAAGACAACCAGGTGAAAATACTCAAGGAAGGTGGAGAGAAGGACTAGTGGAAAGTGTGGCCTGGGGAGGAAGTGTCCCAAGGGCCAGATAGAGAGGCTGGAAACGGCACATCTAGCTTTCAGCTCAGAGATTCCTCATGCTTGATCTAGGGTCTCCTCAGTGGTTGTTTAGCTGTGGTAACAAACATGTAGTGATAGAAATCACACATATACAGCATCATGTGTGTTTGACAATATCATGTAGTTACAAACAGAAGTGTGTGTTCTAGTTTAGGCAACTAACCACAAAAACACCAGTCACATACTGAATATATGATCTCACAGATGACCAGGATTAAAACTGGGAGAAAAAACATTGACCTTTCCACCTAATCGAACCAAGATAGCAGCTGTGTCTCCTGCAAATTACAGTAGAATTTTCCAGGAAAATTCATATTGTTGTTGTGAGAAAGGAGGAGAACCTTGAGATCCTTAGAGAAAAGGTGGGATGTAACTGTAATGATAGATATATATAGATGCATTACTGGGCTGTTTTTGTAATATATGAGCGCCCATTTCATATTTGAGTATATTGACACAATCAGTGTTTTGTTTTTTTAAGTCCTGGACTATATGAAACAGGAGCCAACCCAGCAGTGGAATATTCTGCAATCTTTGTGCCAAGATTAACCAGGCATAATGAAAGTTTTCATTTCTTTTGTTTTCAATGACATGTCCAGAGAAGCTGATTAGTGTAGGAATGTTATCCCTGGACATCACCCTACTTGCTGCACCACCATGGAGAATAACATGATCCTGTATAATTTGACATTGTTGAGCAAAGTTCCACACACACTCCAGCTGGGAACATGTGTTCAGTTGTTTATTAGCAACAGGTGCCTCGTGCTCCTGTTTTTCCAGGCTGTTTGCTCAAAGATGATTTCATTTATTGGCTAGCAACCTGATTCCACTTAATGGAGCTTTAATTTTAAATGCTTTTTGGGTCTAGCAGTCTTATAATGTGCATCAGTCTTTAGTTCAAGCCTTCAGTGCGGTTCATGTCACATTCTTCTATCAGAAGCTGGGGCAGGGGAAGAGTTAAAAGAAAGACGACCACAAATAGGATGCATTGTTGTGGCCTACAGAGTTAGAGTGATCCAAACCCCTGATTTGCCACAATGGACAGGGTCTCCCTCTGCCCAACTAAGCTCTGCTGGCCTCCATCAGTGAAATATGTTCCAGTGTGTCCACTCAAAGGGTAGGTGAGCAGAAGCTACGGATAGTGTTAGCTAGTGTAACCCCCCCAAAAAAACCTGGGCATTTCATGGGTGGGAAGAGGGTGTATTTGGGCTACTATAGAATTGGCTCAGGATAAATAAATATTTGGGACTTCTATTTATTTATTTATTTAAATTTATTTACCGCCCTATACCCAGAGCTCTCAGGGTGGTTCACAGAACTTACTACTACTAGTAGTAGTAGTAGTAGTAGTACTAGTAGTAGTAATAATAATAATTTTAAAGGATGTGCAAATAGCATTGCTGAACAAGACTTGTAACCAGGTTTCCCATACTTGGGTCTCCAGCTGTTTTTGGATTACAACTCCCTTCATCCCTAGCTAGCAGGACCAGTGGTCAGGGATGATGGTAACTGTAGTCCAAAAACAGCCGGAGACTCAAGTAGAAGAAGAGGAGTTTGGATTTGATATCCCGCCTTTCACTCCCTTTAAGGAGTCTCAAAGCGGCTAACATTCTCCTTTCCCTTCCTCCCCACAACAAACACTCTGTGAGGTGAGTGGGGCTGAGAGACTTCAGAGAAGTGTGACTGGCCCAAGGTCACCCAGCAGCTGCATGTGGAGGAGCAGAGACGCGAACCCGGTTCCCCAGATTACGAGACTACCGCTCTTAACCACTACACCACACTGGCACCACACTGTGGGAAACCCAAATGTAGTCCAAGGGTGGGTTACCTATGGCCCTCTTGATGTTGCTGGGTGGTATTTATCATCATCAATGGCCATTTGCCATGCTGGCTGAGACGGGTAGCAACCAGAATTCCAAGAGCAGCAACAGTGAGTAGGCCATGGCCGTTGGAGAGCTGCATTCCCTTTGACAATAGCTGAGCAGCTTCTTGTGCTATGTGGAAGCACGAGTCCTACCACACAAGAGCTCTATGGAACTCTTGCACACTCTTGCATTTGTGGAAAAACACTGGAGTCTTTTCCTTCTGGCCACATGTTGTGAATCCAACCCAATGTAAACAACCACCAGCTATTATTTGCCCATAGGATCTGGTGACCAGAAATGGGTTATCACTGTATATGGAGGAAGAGGAGGAAGAAGAGAATCTACTCTGAATAATATCCACAGTATTGCTCTAGATAGATTTTGAACTACTGGCCCATATACGGAAATGTGCTGTGGATGGGACAGGTCTGATATGCACCTGGTGTCTCCTAGGAACTACTTGCTTCCACATTCCAGCCAGCAGAAGTCACAGCTGCTACACACCTGCATTTGTGTAGGTGGAGCTGCCTTCTTGACTGAAATAACTAGGAAACGTCTGGGGTGCATAAGAGCTCTGGGTCAGGGTGACAAACAGTTGAAGCCTATTAATTTTGCTTAGAAGCACATCTACCTGAGAACCATTGAACCAAGTAAACATGTTTAGGATTGTATCAAAATCCTATACATGTCTTCTTAGAAGTCTGATTGAGTTCACTGGGGCTTACTCTCCGGCAGGTGGATATAGGAGTGCAGTTTTCATTTTCATTTCCCCCCATTTTAACTTGGTAGGTGGAGTTATAATAATAATAAAAATACTTTGTGGAAGAGACTGTAGTACCCGCCACCCCTGTTTTCAAAACCCTTCTTATTGGTGGGAGAATGCAACATCACCCAGATTAAGCTCTGGTATATATATAGTTGGGTGGAGAAATACTTGGAAGGCAGAGATGTGAAACAATTATAGCTTTAGTTATTGCCTTGGTCATAGCACATTTTAATGACATCCCCACACACACACACACACACACCCCAAACTGGAAGAAGCTCAGCAAAATTCTAATTTCATTAATAAATAATTAACTGTGTATTATTTCAATAAATACAAGAATGTTTATACAGTAAAGAGTACAAATGTTTTGTGCATACATGCTGACCTACTTTTCTCAGTCCTCCTTGGCTTTTCCCAAAGAATTGTTTTTAAAAATTAATAACGTCAAAACATTTCTGTTTATAACATCTTATCAATAGCTGTTAAATCTATAAAATAATTCAATCGTCTGCCTTGGGAATGTTTAATCAAGCTTGATATTTGCTTTAAATTAGCACTGTCAAATGTACATTTTGCAAAATCTCCCAAATCATGAAAGATTTATCATTCAAAATATATTTGGATTATTCTCCAGCTAATCATCAAGATAAAAAAAGAACCCCAGCAGTACAGTTAAGTGGAACAATTAACTGGATTTAAAAATGATAATTTTCATATGTTATTCAACAGAGTAGGAAGAAGCTACTTCATTTTAGGGATATATTAGGAACACAATCTAAAGAACATCAGGAGATTATTTCTTTGGGGCCATTCCAGATAATCAGTTCTTAATATGATAAACACATGCTAACTTGCCATTTATGGGGTAAGATTTAAATATCACCTCTCAAGAAAATGCCCATTTTGCTGCTGGTCAAAGGCCATGTTTCTGTCAGCTATCTCTTCCACTACTATTTTGAATGTGGTGATGGGACCTATTGGACAGTGTCTGTGACATCAATAATGATAAGTAATCTACTTCTGTGTCCCATGCATGTACCCTTATGAATGCTCCCTGGTTGGCTGTTGCCATATAACACTAGCCCTGTGTATGTATTGTGTGTGTGTGTGTGTGTGTGTGTGTGTGTGTTTTTAAGCCAAGCAATGTCCCTTAGGAATGTTTTATAATTGTTGGAAGCTGCCCAGAGTGGCAGGGGCAACCCAATCAGATGGGCAGGGTGTAAGAAATAATTTATGTTGTTGGTGGTGCTGGTGGTGGTAGAAGTGGGGTGGGCAGGCCTCCCCCAGAAGAGTAGGCTCTCTCTTCAGCTTTGCCTCCACTCCTGTATCTTTATCATTACTTCAAGGAAAAGCACTTTTCATATTTCAATTACAACTCTAACACTGGAAATAAAAAAGCAAGGCTAACAATCCTAAGCATGCTTACTTAGAAGGTAACTCCATCAAATTCAATAGGATGTTAATATGATATATGCCATTCATTTCCTTCAGAAATCTAACGTGTGAGAAAATCTGACCTTGCTAGAAATGCACTTTGTACGCTCCTCCTCCCAAAGCTGTTGTTAAACTTTCTCAGCCTCAAACTACACAGGACATTAATCATGTGCACTTGTTTTCCCTTTTCAACTTTCCCTTTTGAACTCAAGCATTCACCCACATCTCTGATGAGGAACTGGGAGAGGATCGTTCCTTTCTTCTCCTCTGATTTTCTATCTCCATTTGACACTTCCCAAGCTGCTTTTGGCCTTATGGAGAGAAATGATATGGCTCTGCAGCTTTGTTGTCAAGTTGGCTGGAAAAACCCCTCTTTCTTCAATCCTTTTTTCACCAGCGAGCTGGACTTTCCAGCTCCAGGAAATGTGGTGTAGAGTCCAAAATATATTCTGGGAAAGAGGTGGGTGTAAACAGCTTGCACATGAACATTTAATATTGTTACATTTCTATTGTAAACTGATTCTTGTTGGAGGATTAAATATTGTTCCTATCACGCCCAAGGCTTACTAAGAAGAGGAGCAGGAAAAGGGAGAGTCCTACTAAAGAAACAGGCCCATCTTCTCCAGACGTACAGAAAGGAGGTTTATGGCATTCAGATTTTCAGAAGGGGAAAACCAGATCTTCACAATATTACAACATAACTTTAGCACACGTTTCTTATGTGAAACTGATCAAACTCACTACTCCTGCAGTACATTGCTCTCTACTCAGTGTTGGGTTTCCTTGGTGGAAGCTATATGATGGATGGCTGAGCTGTAAAGAGGAATGTGCTATGGCCAGGGTTTATGGCTTCTCGGTCAGTGGCAGCGACACTGAGGTGCATTTGGCAGTGCAGGACAGCACTTCCAGTTTCGTATCAAGTAACAAAATGGGATGTGCAGCCCCGTCATGATATTTACTTTTGGTGTGCCTGTCTATACTTTCGGTGTGCCTAGTTTCACACACCTCATACACTTCTGTCCTTCTTGGTTAAATAAATTCTCTGATTTTTATCCTGCATTCTTTCTATGAAAGGTCAACTTTTAAAGGAGGGTCTTTGGGTTCGGAGCAGCGAATTGAACAGTCTATCATTTTCCTGCAGGTTTTCTCACACGTTGTGGGGAAATGTGAAATGGCTAAGAAAGTGGCAGTACTTTTGCAGTACTTTTCACCACCCGGGTTTCCACCTCCCCTCCAGGATCAAAGTTGGAGGGAGAAGAAGGGTTATACACATTTCAAACTATGAAGACAAATCTCATTTGCACATTTAACTCAAATGAACAATTTAATGGGTTTGATCCAGACTTGGTCATACTTACCCATTGAAATAAATGAGATTTAAATCAATCCGGATTTAAACCTAGGCATGCATCAGTGCACAGTTAGATAAATCAGTTGCAGGTTACATCTGTTGAACATATGGCATTTATTCTACAATTGTTAGTCCCAAATAACTAACTCACAAATGTGGAAAATTTGGAGTCAGAATTGGATTCCATCAGTGATTAATGATAAAAAGGGTAGCAGCCTATGATGTTTGGAAAACATAATGCATGTGGATGTCCTTTCACTTGACCATCTAGTTTTTAACTCATATGACAACATATTTCCAGGCTTATCTCCACACTTAGGGGTGAGGTGGGACTTGAGACATGTGTCTATTTTTTAATAGCTAGTTTTTTCAGGTTTAGCAAAAAAGAGTGAAAGTCGCACAGATGGTCTCTAGACTGCATGTGACCCATAGAAAGTCATGGCAAACATTGGGGGGGGGTGTTTTAAGAGGAGGGTGGTTTGTATTGTATGACAGTTGCGGTGGATTAACTAGCACAAGATGGTATAGGGTGCATGATGATAGTATTTCTGGTGCCTTCTGCTTTCTTTAATGTTGATAGAATCACTAATGAGCTGTGGACTACCAGGGAGAGCAGAGCAGACTTGGTGTGCCTTTGGGCATCTTGATAACAGGCTTAGGTTCCTTTTCTTGTGGTTTGTTTTTAAAGCATGTGGCGAGAGGGGCTACCATTAAACGGTGATGGAAAAGGAGAGCCGTGATGTGTATAGTTCTGATGTGTATCTCCACCCACATCGTCAAGCCTGAGATCCAGCTCCAATGGCCTTCTGGTGGTTCCCTCACTGCAAGAAGTGAGGTTGCAGAGAACCAGGCAGAGGACCTTTTCAGTAGTTGCATCCGCCCTGTGGAACGCCCTCCCAGCAGATGTCAAACAGATAAACAGCTATGTGATTTTTAAAGGACATATGAAGGCAGCCCTGTTTACTATTTTGAGAGCTGCCCAGAGTGGTTGGAGCAACCCAATACCGTGCCAGCTTTATACTCAACAATTCTGCTATTCCAATAAAAACAATATTTCTGAATGTACATTTTTTATAAGAATTAACTCTGATCCAGCCAAAATACATCCCCATAGTCTTCAAATAAAAGCATTATGTTGTTGTTGTTTAGTCGTTTAGTCGTGTCCGACTCTTCGTGACCCCATGGACCAGAGAACGCCAGGCACTCCTGTCCTCCACTACCTCCCGCAGTTTGGTCAAACTCATGCTGGTAACCTCGAAAACACTATCCAACCATCTCATCCTCTGTCGCCCCCTTCTCCTTGTGCCCTCCATCTTTCCCAGCATCAGTGTCTTCTCCAGGGAGTCTTCTCTTCTCATGAGGTGGCCAAAGTACTGGAGCCTCAGCTTCAGGATCTGTCCTTCCAGTGAGCACTCAGGGCTGATTTCCTTAAGAATGGATGCGTTTGATCTTCTTGCAGTCCATGGGACTCTCAAGAGTCTTCTCCAGCACCATAATTCAAAAGCATCAATTCTTCTGCGATCAGCCTTCTTTATGGTCCAGCTCTCACTTCCATACATCACTACTGGGAAAACCATGGCTTTAACTATACGGACCTTTGTTGGTAAGGTGACGTCTCTACTTCTCAAGATGCTGTCTAGGCCTGTCATTGCCCTTCTCCCAAGAAGCAGGCGTCTTTTAATTTCGTGGCTGCTTTCACCATCTGCAGTGATCATGGAGCCCAGGAAAGTAAAATCTCTCACTGCCTCCATTTCTTCCCCTTCTATTTGCCAGGAGGTGATGGGACCAGTGGCCATGATCTTCGTTTTTTTGATGTTGAGCCTCAGACCATATTTTGCGCTCTCCTCTTTCACCCTCATTAAAAGGTTCTTTAATTCCTCCTCACTTTCTGCCATCAAGGTTGTGTCATCTGCATATCTGAGGTTGTTGATATTTCTTCCGGCAATCTTAATTCCAGCTTGGGATTCATCCAGCCCAGCCTTTCGCATGATGTATTCTGCATATAAGTTAAATAAGCAGGGAGATAAAATACAGCCTTGTCGTACGCCTTTCCCAATTTTGAACCAATCAGTTGTTCCATATCCAGTTCTAACTGTAGCTTCTTGTCCCACATAGAGATTTCTCAGGAGACAGATGAGGTGATCAGGCACTCCCATTTCTTTAAGAACTTGCCATAGTTTGCTGTGGTCGACACAGTCAAAGGCTTTTGCATAGTCAATGAAGCAGAAGTAGATGTCTTTCTGGAACTCTCTAGCTTTCTCCATAATCCAGCGCATGTTTGCAATTTGGTCTCTGGTTCCTCTGCCTCTTCTAAATCCAGCTTGCACTTCTGGGAGTTCTCGATCCACGTACTGTTTGAGCCTTCCTTGTAGAATTTTAAGCATAACCTTGCTAGCGTGTGAAATGAGTGCAATTGTGCGGTAGTTGGAGCATTCTTTGGCACTGCCCTTCTTTGGGATTGGGATGTAGACTGATCTTCTCCAATCTTCTGGCCACTGCTGAGTTTTCCAAATTTGCTGGCATATTGAGTGTAGCACCTTAACATTATAATGCTATCAAAAGCATTATAATGCTATCATTTTCCTCACATGATTTTATCATACCTCTGTATTTCTTTCTAAGATCATTGACAAGATACTTGGAGGACTGCAGAGGACCATGTGCTTTAGATCCATAGCTGTTATAGGAAGCCAAGACTTACAGAGAGAGGCTGTCTTCTGTGTTTATTTTGTAAGATCTGTTAAGCTGAGATTACTTTTCCAGTATTTACTGGAAATTTGCTGTGAACAGTTAAGGATTCAGTTGTGGGATTTGTTTGTTACATTGCATCATCATCATCATCCTTTATTATGGTAGTTGTAGTAACAGTAATATAGGCAGTCATATTTCTGGTGCTCTCAAATACGTTACTTCTTGCTCTAATGGATTGAATATAAATGCTATTCCCTTCCTTCCATCTTCTTCCTTGCAGTCCAAAACAATTGCAAGTCCCTTGATTCACAGCTGGGTGTGCTTTGCCGATCCTAACAGGCTAGCTAAGCTTTGCACTTTTAAATTATTTAGATCTGCCAGAGAACTCTGAATCTGTTTCATCTTAGCCTTATATATTACACTATTTTTTCATCATACAATCTTTCCATTAGTCATCACAGACATGCTTGTGGGCTAACACATCCCCCTCGTTCACCTTATGGCACAGGAAATTCTGCCTTGGGCTTCCAAAATTATAAAATGTCCGCAGGGACCTTGATTCCTCCAGACCTGCTCACAGGATTCCCTGGCTTGCCTGGAGAAACAAGAGTGCGCCCTGATAGCTAAGATTATGGACAGATCGGATTTCCTAAATGAATTACATATGAAAGGAAAAGTCTTTCTGCTGTTGGAACTACACTTTACGTTATAACAAGCTCCCAGTCTTTAAAACAAATACATAGATACAAAAGGAAACAATAAAAAGTATGTGCTGTGAAACACATACTGTCTGAAGGGAAAGTTAGGATTCCTGTACATCAGATGCAGAGAAATTAGCTTATACTTCATATACATTTCTTGTGGATTGAGATGCTATTAGTATACTCAGTGGCAAAGTGAATTGTATTTGCAAGGAACAATACTATGTGTTTATACATGCAGACAGTGACCACTTTAGGCACATCCAATTGAAGGGTGACCCTCAACACGCCATCCTCAACGCACATGTTGTTTTGGACCCGAAAGAGAGAGGAAAGGGGGCATAATGGGGTGTAAGCTAAATGGTAAAAAATGTAAATGGCCCCTGGATGGTTAAGTCCAGTCAAAGGCAACTATGGGGTGTGGTGTTCATCTCGCTTTAGGCCAAAGGAGCCGGCATTTGTCCACAGACAACTTTCCGGGTCATGTGGTCAGCATGACTAAACTGCATCTGGCACAACGGGACAGAGAGACAAGTGCCAGAGTGCATGGAAATGCTGTTTACCTTCCCGCCACAGTGCTGCTAGGTTTCAAACTGCTAGGTTGGCAGAAGCTGGGACAGAGCAACAGGCACGCACCCTGTTGCATGGATTTGAACCACCAACCTTTCATTTGGCAAGCCCAAGAGGCTCAGTGGTTTGAGGGCATAATGGGGTGGGCTTATGCGTGCTCCACTGATGCAAGCTTTGACCTGGAACACAACTCCCACAGAAACAGGGCATTGCCTGTACTCTGCTTTCGGAAGAGATGGAGGGGAAACTAGTTAGCATTTTAATGCAACTCTATCAAACTGGCATTCCAAAAATAACACGTGAACTAAAACACGGGACTCCTTTGAAATGCACTCTCCTCCATATTTTGTGATGCAGGTCTCCAGCCAAATACTGCATACAAAATCGGTGTGTAAGTGAAAAGTGCATGCAGAAATGTGTATATTAGTAAAAAGAACATGCACAACTACATTCTGTTATGTAAAAATTACATATACCAGGCTGAATTGTATATAAGCACACATTGTGAGAGACACACACACACACACACACACACACACACACACACATATATATATATATATATATATATATATATATATATAATCTCACAATTGCATGTGGACATGAGGCAAACCAGACTTACTATTGGGAAAATGAGAGGAATTGAAATGGACGCATTCATCCACCACCAGCTTTCAGTACTGCCAGGAGGGCTCAAATTGTCCACATTGTGGGGTGGTTGTGAATCTCTTTGCTTCCAGCCTCTGGTCCCCTAGGATTCAGAAAGCGCCTACTATAGAAAATGGTGCCAATTCCAGATAATGCTGTCAAAAGTTTTTCATATGGTATCTGAAGTTTGATGCACACTTGACATTTCATCACTAGATGACTTGCTACTCAGTGATACACAGCTGAGTGAGCTGCCTTCTATGTCTGTGGGTGTCTAAATTGAGACTAGGTGATATGTAGACTGTTCATGATGTTTGATCTGTGATGGTTGTTTTATGCATGCAAATTATGACTTGATGTTACAGACAATGATTGATGTACATCCATGGATGGATGGATCATCCTGACTTGACTGACTGGATTCGGACAATCCATTTAGATTTCACAAAATTTGATTTGTTTTGCAGTTACCATGAAATGTGACATGCACAGAACTGAATGATACACATCAGTTTGGGCAGGTTTCACAAACACGTTTAACCAAAAATCATGGTAAGCCATGTGTTTGACCCCATCCTATAAGACTATAATTGTTTTTTTAAACAACAACCACCACCACATACCCTCTATTTCCAATGATCAGGCTCTGGGTGCCATTCTTCTTGCAGCCATGGAGGGCAAGGCACATGACACACCGATATGTTCTCCAACAGAAAGGAATGTTCAGGGAGCTCAGGAGCTTACCAGCATATGCCGCCTGAGGCAGTCACCTCACGCTGCCTAATGATAGGAGGCACCCTGGTCTGTGGGGTGGTGGCCTGGGATACTGGGAAGGTGAATCAGAGGATGCAGGGTTGTTTAAGCACTTCTCCCTCTCATCTATCGATCCTACCTTGTACGTTTCTTGGTCAATGTAAGGCTGGGACCACACACTTGCTGAAAACAGCTTGTTGCATCTTATGGATGAGGAAAGCTGTCACAAAAGTTGCAAGGTGGAGATTCTGGAAACATTTCTGTTGCGAAATCGCATCAGACCCACAGTACCTCACTGATACTGCGCAGCAAGCTTAGCTCACCCTTTTCATTGAGGAGTCAAGCTGATCTCGCTGAGTATTTTGTCTGTCATTTCAAGTCATAGATTTTGGCTAAAGAATTGTGCAAGGGGGAAATGATGGAAAAATCACCCTCTCACTTTCTCCTTTATGAAATTATGATGGACTCAATTGTTTATACTTTTAGCACTCAATCTGCTCATAAACTAACAAACATGGCTACAGGATTTCAACATTTACTGCTCTGGGAGGGCTGGGATTAAGGACCATCTGTTTCCACCCTTCTGGCTGATGAATGTGACGTTCTTCATTCACAACAAGGGACACTCAACTGTATAAACATTTCCTTTCACCATGGAAACTCTTAACACACCTTTATGGCTTTGTTTCCACAACCTGGACGTTTCTGCAACTTCTTGCCTTCTTGGGTTTTATTTTATTTTGGAAAAGAGGATTATCACAACTGGTTGGCATTTTCTTTGCAGTCTTCTAAGCCACCTCAAATATTCTGCATTGGGTATTATTCATTTAGTGTTTAATTATTAGCATTTATATCTGTTTTCATATCTTTTGCATATCACTCAGCTGTTCAAAGGCAGTATTCCCACACTGCTGGGCTGAAGAGCTGCTGTTTGAAGGCACAAGCAGCGTAGGGAATCCTTCCATGTGCTGTTTGCAGCAAGCCAAATAGTTGGTGATTGGGTACTGTCAGTGTATATTAAACCGATGCTATTTTGGAGCCTGCTCTATTTGTAATCTTGAAATAATGAGCTCAAGCAGATTAATTCAGAGTCTTCTCAGCAAATTAGGCTCACTTATACTTTCTCAGTTCTTTTCACATGCCACGTCCTCTGCAACACATTTGCCCCTTGAAAAGCTGCACCTTCTCTGCACATTTGCTGCATCAGAGATTACCCTGTAGAGGCTTCTTGAGAAACCTTCTTTTAATAAAAACAACAACAACCACCCAGCACTTGCTCTCTATGAAAGCTAAGTTACTCAGCAAGTCTCTCTCCACCTTGGAGATGGCTTTGACAGACTTTCCTCATGTACTTGACAAGATCTTCTGGATAATGGAACTATTACTTAGGTCCTGTAGCAATGTCAAGTTGCAAAAGCAAGACATAGCTTGGCACCGATTTTTTCCCTCCTTATAATTTCAGGTTTGTAATGTTAGGAATACTTTTTACAATGAGCAGTGTGAAATTTCTCTGAAGAGGTCAGGGGATAAAAAGGAGATGTTATCTGAATTAGAAAAAAATATTGTTAAATGCAGATATGGCTGTTTGTCTAGCTATGCTTATCAATGGCAACCAATCACAATACAGTGGTATCTCAGGTTAAGAACTTAATTTGTTCTGGAGGTCCGTTCTTAACCTGAGGTACCACTTTAGCTAATGGGGCCTCCTGCTGCTGCCCCGCCGCCACCGTGCGATTTCTGTTCTCATCCTGAAGCAAAGTTCTTAACCTGAGGTACTATTTCTGGGTTAGCGGAGTCTGTAACCTGAAGCATCTGTAACCCGAGGTACCACTGTACATGAATGTGGCTCAGATTAGCCCAATACTGAAAAGAAACCCTGGAATTTAACTCTCCATTGAGAGACAGATTTAGGGGAGTGCGACCAGTTCAGTAGCACTGGGCACTGCTGGGGGTGCCCCAAGAGATATAGAATGGAGCATGAGAGCAAGAGGGGCACTGAATTTTGGCATCAAACAGTGCTGCTGAAATTTGAGACCCCAAGGTCTGCCACCGCTCCATTCCAACTTGCCTTAAGCATGCTGCATTATATCAGCTAATTGTAGAGCTGATTCACATACAGTGGTACCTCAGGTTTACATACGCTTCAGGTTACATAAGCTTCAGGTTACAGACTGCGCTAACCCAGAAATAGTACCTCAGGTTAAGAACTTTGCTTCAGGATGAGAACAGAATTTGTGCTCTGGCAGCGCGGTGGCAGCGGGAGGCCCCATTAGCTAAAGTGGTGCTTCAGGTTAAGAACAGTTTCAGGTTAAGAACGGACCTACGGAACGAATTAAGTACTTAACCTGAGGTACCACTGTACTCATGTTGATTGTGATGGGAATGTCACATTATCCTGTACATGTGTATGTGCGTGGGCATGTGTGTGTATGGGCTACCACAGTTCAAAGACATAAGAACATGAGAACAACTCTCCTGGATCAGACCTGTGGCTCATCTAGTAAGTAGGACCTGAGCTCAATAGGACTCTCTCCTTCTGCGGTTCCCAGCCACTGATATTCAGAAGGAGATTCCCTCCAACAGTGGAGGTAGAACATAGCCATCATGGTTTGTAGCCAATGACAGACTTATGCTCCATGAATTTGTTATATTCAGCGGCCCCATAGGTGGGTTGCTCCATGCCTGCCACACCAGGTACCGGAGGACCTGGCTACGGCCGAGTGCACCTCTGGTCCAGTAATTACAGTGGGTCTACTCTGAGTAGGACTAGCACTGGTTAGTTAATTTATATACCACTTCATATTTCAACAGATATCTCTAGCATTTACGAATTCCAACAAAAAGGAATCAATATAAGAAATACAATACACATTCCACATAGAAAACAAAAAAAATACTACTGCAAATTATAATCCCACAGGGGATACTCATTCTCTTTCAAGTTAATATCATTCAACTTGCTTGAATTCAGTACTGAAATCCAATTGAAACAGAAAAGTTGGGATAGCATTCTCAGAATTCGGCACTTTGTTCGGCACTTTCCTAGTTTTCAAAACAAATCACACCTGTGAGAATATTGCAGCAGCATATGGCCACAGACGCTGCAGAAAGTTCTGGATCCCTGTCAGTCTCCTCCTGCCAGCGCAGAAAATGGTTTGAATGCTGCCTGTCATCCAGATCTTTATATTCTCCATTGATTCAAGCAATGGTGCTGATTCAATCTATATAGCAAAAGCTACCTGCATTTGTTAAGCGCGTGGCCATGGTTTTTCTTCTTTGTCATATGCCATGGTTAATAAATGCCAATGCAACCGTGCCTGATCCAACACTGGGTGGTTAATTTTTAGGTAATTGTTCAGATGCAGAAAGACTGAAAAAATATGGCCAATCGAGATGGAATAATCAGAAATCAATGGACATTTGAAGAGATAATGGGGAATATTGAATTCAACCTACTTTAACATCCAAAAGAATTTGGTGAAGGAGGTGTAGGAAAACTACTGAGAACACTGAAACAAAACGGCACGCAAAGTAAAGAATTATTCCTAAAAGGAACTGCTACACAGGAATAGTTTTATTTGCCTAGTTAACTTACTAGCCCTTGGAAAGTCTGGGGAAAAAATGTGATGCACACCATCAAAAAAATGGATTTCTTAAATTACACTTGTATTCTAATTACTCATTTTAGGCCGTGGTTTGGTTGAAGCAGTAAATGATCCTAGACCTTTATGTCTCAGTAAGAAAAAAATGCCAAGCAACTGATCTGTTGGGGACTGTTAGTCACCGGTGCAAGAATAGCCACTTTTCTAAACGCTGGGTAGAAATGAATTCAATAAAAAGAAAGATAATGACAGATTTATAAAAGTAACGTTCCTTATATAATGGATTTTCTATTCTAATGTTTCTTTACTGTAATCCTTTAAAATTATGCAAAAAAATTATTATTTAAGTGATAGTAAGGAATTCATTAGAAGATTAATAGTTCTGGTTTACCAATTCGCTTACCAGGTCACTTAATTATTTAGTTCATTAATTCTGTAAATGTCAGGCTTGCCATGAACTCTGGTGATTTGCATAAGTAAGGTAATAGTTCTACCAGCAATCATAGTCACACTGAAATTTGGTATCATTTACAGATCTCAATGGAGAGGGGGGGTAAGACTATGTATTTGTGTGTGTGTACATCAATGATGGAATACACTGATATAACAAATGTGAGGATTTTACCTAGACATTCAGATATGAGCTGTTTCTGTTTCAAAGGCATTGTGAAGAAAACAAGATCAAAGGGTTCCAATAAGGAAAAGTCCTCTAGGCTTTAGGCCACAGGTAGAGGTGCTGCCATCCTCCAGATTTTGCCACTCCCATTACCCCTGAGTATTGGCCATGCTGGTTGGTTGGGGCTGATGGGAGTTGGAGCCCAACAGCATTTGGAGTGCCACAGGTTCCCCTTTAGAGTGATACCAGGAAGGAAACAAGGCCTAGGAATAAATAATGTTGAAAACAATATGGGTGTTCATTTGGGCTGTTAAGGAATTAGTGTGCTGACCATGGAAAGAAAGGACGGAATGTCTGTGGGACCTGTTTGCAGAGCTGTTCCGTAGGAAAGTGACAGCATCCAGTAAGGCACAATTGTGGTAGAGGTAAATTCTGAAGTGCAGAAGGTCATCATTATGGCCCTCATAGCCACGCCCCCAAGAAGAGTTCAAAACTGCAGGCAGCTGTTTTGATCTAATATATACCCAATACAATCCTCTCAAAGAGCAGCAGCACATAGCATAATAAAAGTCGTAGAATAGATGTTTATAGAATAAATCCCACTTCTAAAACACTTTGACAAGCTTTGACAAGAAATCTTCAGCAAGCTGACATATAACATTTAGCTTTTATTCAGGCATGCAAACAGTACTGCAGTGAGGTGTTACTGTCCTAGTTTGAAGTAGGAACCCCATCAAAGAAAAGGGAAGATGTATCCAGCCTCTGCTTGACTATTTTCCTCATTCTATGACTTTCTCTGTGCTTATATGTCACCCCAAAACTAGAAAACCTCACTACCATCTCACCCACTTGCCAGAGCAAGAAGAGTCGATCAGTTGCCCTGGCACTCAAGCAGATGGCGTCATTGCTCCTGTTCTGAAAAAAAGTCCCTGAGCTGGACTCCCCCACATTCCCCTTCCACTACACTGTTGGTAAGGAAGATAATGATAAAGATAATGATTATGATAGTGGCTGGTGAGGAAAAATGTATTCAGGATGATGAGGAGCAAGAAATGGGAATGGGTGGCTTCATGACTACAGTAGGCAGTTGGGGAGACATAGGTAGTGGTGATTTGAGTTGTAGTCGAATGAGTTATCAAAGCTCATATCATTGGTCATCTTCAGTTATTTAATTGTAATGTTGGAGAAGGGATGGAAGGAATCATTGTCCCCTTGGGAACATAGTGCAATACAATATTGTCTAATTATTTCATTAACTGTAATTAAAATGGATTCAACTATACGGTGTATTTTCAAAAAATACAGCTCCCTTTAAAAAAACCCACCCAAATCCTATCATTTAATAAAATATCACATAATCTAAAAGTGCCCATTTTATTTTATTAAAAATGGTTAGTCTCTGGAACATCTTCTAGAGAAACATTTCATTATCAAAAGGGTCCCATTGAAAAGCTGACAGTTCGTATAAAAATGATCATCATTTACATCCTGCTAATGACCTCGCATTACTCACACTTAAATTTAACGTATATGATCCTATACAAGCACAAAATAGGCATGTGATTAGCTCTTACAATGGAATTAGTCTAAATAGTCGTCAGATTTTATTTAAAACTCACCAGCAGTTATAAGAGGGGGAAAGCACTATTCTTCAGTGTTGGAAGCACCTCCTTTGATACGTGAGTCTTTCTGCCTACTTAGCAAGCCTGAATGAAGAACATCAGAAGCTGGTCATTATGTACCATGTAAAATAATTTGATGCCCTCTGATGCGTACAGGATAAGTAAAGGCCATCTTAAATAATTTTTATTGTGGAAAGATTTTCTTCCATTACAGATTCTATGCACTGCTAAAATCCCTAGAGGAGTGTGAAATACTCATAAAAGAAAGTGGACTCTTCTATCATTCAGGGGTGGGGGAAGAGAGCGAAGCAAACTCTTCAGTGGCCAGTGCTTCCTATCCATCTCTCATGCCGTTCAAAGAGTTGCCGCACTGCAGACTCTGTATAACTTAGATTTGGGGCGGGGCTGAATTTTGAAAAGCTGGTGTTCCTGGATCTTTTTTTGTAGGGTGGATATGTGTTGTACTTTACAGAGGACAGTCTTATGTTTGACAGGGACCAAGACCTGGAGTCTTGTTGAGATGCTCTTGTAACTGTCTAGTACCAAAAACAAAAGTGGTGATAGGAATAATTCCCAACATAGGTATCTGTCCAACACTGCCATTCTATTCACAGAACAGAATTCCACTTGCACAGTGGAACTTCCCCCTTCTCTTCCCTGCACACCTTCAGCAAACACTCCAGTGGGCTGAGAATCCCTCTCAAATCAATTTGGCCAGCGGTGCAAAGGCGAGGAGCAGAAGGGGAAGTCCTGTTGCACAAATGGAATGCCATTCACACAGCACTGGATACAACCCATAGTAAAAGGCGAAAGATTTATACAATCTGAAAAGAAACCATGTTATTACGCACAGATGAAAGCAGCATAAAACAGCACATGTAAAAATGGGAGCTAAAAGCCTGAGGAAAAAAAGAAAAAGTTTGCCTAGCACTGGAAAACTTCCATATGTGCCCCAAGGCAATGGACAAAATATAAAAAAGGCAGCTAAAAATGGCACAAAAATAACAGAAGAATTTAGAAACAATACAAAGTGGACATCCATGGCAGAGACCTATTAATCCAGCTGGAAAAGCTTGTTGGAACAAAAAATTTTCATCAGACTGGGCACCCCACAAGACTTTCTGGTAAGAGCATAGCACAAGCACAGCACTACCACCAAATAGTTTCTTTCCTCACTCACCACTTGCTTCACCTCAAAAGGCTGAGGCATCCCAGGGAGACCTTCTGAAGATGGTCTTGTTGTATGGACAAGCTTGTGTTGGGTAAGACAAACCTGCCGATAGGGCTTGAAAGGCAAGCACTGCCACTTTGCATTGCGACTAGAACAGGGCTGCAGTTGTTCCTATTGCCTGATCCTAGTTAGTAGCCCAATGGCTGTAACATGCAGTTTCCAGACAGTTAGCAAGGGAAGTCCCATTTACAGCACATTACAGTAATCTAATACCAAAGTACTGATAATGGTGGATGGTCCATCTGACCACTGGCTCCACCTGAACTAGTCCACTGATGGCCCTTCTCTATATTCTGTTCAATAACCCAAATATGTCTTTGATTTGTTCCACACTATTGTTATATTCCTAGTCACTGCAAATAACAACAACTAAGAATGATTTATATTCTGATCTCCCTCAATATGACACCCTCCCACTGCCCAATATAAGGAAGAATAGTCAAGAAAGGGTAATGAAAGTGAGAAGATCAAATGAGAACCATCATGATGCTGCTGGGTCAGCTGTCTTGTAGAGGCAATGTAATCTGTTACTCCTTAAATCTCACAAAGCCTTCTGCCTTATTGGCTCTGCATTGTTTTCCCCTGACTGTACTTATGGTAAGTGACCTCTGGCTCTGACCAGCTTAATGCCTGACCTTGCTCTTGATATCCATGCAACCACCTGATCTCTGGCCTTGGGCAAGCACAAAAGTCGGCCTAACATTCTAGTAATTTACAGTAGGAAACAGAGGGCCTGACAGTGCCATAACAAGCTTTATTCTGTGCTAACCAGACTACTATTGCAAAACTTTGGTGGATGCAGGGATGAATCTCTGCCAATAACTTAAAGACATTCTTGCTCTTCTGAGCAATGATTCATAAATGCATATAAGGTGTTAGAAAGATGTAGAAAGCCATCAGTATCCCAATAATTATTATTCTGATGATGCATACCAAGTTCTCACTTAAACACACACACCACAGAGCAATATGTTGCCTTGAAGATGTTAATAAAACAGATCATTAGTGAAAGCTGAAAATAGGAAGAACTAAAGCCTCTGTAGCCTTGAAATGTCCCCACACCCTATTTAACATATTCACCTTCTATTTATCATCATTATAACATGCCCACTTGTTTTACCATGCATTCCTCCTACCTTATTTATTCCTAATTTAACTGCATATTAAAATCTCAAATAATATAATAGTTGCCCAGCACATCAGCATCTATTAATCATTACATTATTGAGTTAACGTTCTCTATATCAGAGTCAGAAGCCCTGTCCAGGGTTTTTTCTTCATCCTAGAAAATTAACAAATGGATCAATGATTATATATTCACTTTAAGATTTCAAAACAATTCTAGGGTTGGGAAGTTCTATAGAAAAGAGATGTTGAAGGGCCTTGCTTAGAAAATTGTCTTGTCGCTGCCTAGCCCATGGCTATTCCTACACTGCTCAAAAGAACATCCACTGTTAAGGTGGCTCACAAGGCTTTTCCACATCCTAAGGACATCCTAAGGATGCCTGCGGTCATTGCCATTACAGTGGTACCTCGGGTTACAGAAGCTTCAGGTTACAGACACTTCAGGTTATAGACTCCACTAACCCAGAAATAGTACCTTGGGTTAAGAACTTTGCTTCAGGATGAGAACAGAAATTGTGCAGCGACAGCGGGAGGCCCCATTAGCTAAAGTGGTACCCTCAGGTTAAGAACAGTTTCAGGTTAAGAACGGACCTCCAGAACAAATTAAGTTCTTAACCCGAGGTACCACTGTATAGGATTTCACTCTGCAATCCACCCAAACAATGCAGATGAAAGATGTAGACTCTCTGTGGCAGTTTTGGATCAATTTTAGGGATTGCCTCCAACATGCCACTCCAGGTAACAACCAAACGAGTATTGTTCCCCTGCATCAAACCCCATTTCGCCTACTCAGAAATGAACAGATGGTCTGACATAGTCCACCCCACCCACTACAATTTAAGGCTAAATTTAGCTGTTCTCTAAATCTAATAGGGTTTATGTATAAATACATAATCATGGCTCAATCCATTCACTATTTAAGATTAGGAGAATTGTCTCTTAGTGTTCACCATCCTCACTTCACTCTGCTTTATTTTTACATTCGGGTTTTCCGGTATTAAATTTTTACATTCGGGTTTTCCAGTATTAAATGGGACTTGCCTTAGTTTGCATATTTTTGAGGGGCACAGGAGGGGTGTTTATAGCACAGTCCCAAGCATTTTAAGTACCACTGAGTTCAATGGAACTTACCAGCGCATATAGGATTGCAGACTCAGGTACATATGAACAAAATTGAAACAAACTTGAAATAAGGGGATTTTGAAAATATCTGTGTTTAAGGGGACACACACCCTAATCTAACCTCCAGTTGACCTTTCAGAAACATTTGAACTATTTTCATTCAAGGTAAAATACAGAACCACCACTTGTCTTTGATCAATCACCATTCAGAACTGTGTTTCATTGAGATGGCAGGGGAATGAGAGTGGTCCATTGTCAGCTATCATCCTGGAACTTCTTTGCTGCAATGGATATATTCTGTGATTTTTTTTATATAATAATGATTGATTAAGAACAATGTTAGTAAGTGTAATACAGGAAGATCCTTTTACCAACTTGCTGGGATATTTCCCTCTCAAAGGGCCAATGAATATTAGTTTTGGCTCTCCAAACAGCAACATTCAAAGCAAATGTTAAGTAATGCATAGCTAAGTGGAGAGGAGAATGCCAAGGACAACCTCAGTTTACAGTGTGATGGCAGAATTTCGGTATTTGATAAAGGATGCTGCTCCTTGGATGTAACATATTTGTGAAAACTGGAATAAGCATGTTTTAAGCCAGGCTTCTCTTTAATTATTGTCTGAGTTTCACATAAAGTCTGCTTCATCAACTGGATAAATATTTGACTGCTGTTCAGTAAATTGCATTAGTTTACTTTAACTGTATGCTCAGCCTTATTCAGGCATCCTACATTAGGCAATGTAGTGTGTAATGCATCTCTGCAGGTGACCAGAGCTATTCTCTGTATGAGGTAAATTAAAACTCATATTTTAAAAATTAAACATTCTTGCACTTCATGATTTCAATATTTAATTATAACCTGTGTCAGGGCCTAATCTCTGACTGAGTCAGGCATGAAATTAATCAAAAAAAAAAAAAGGCAAAAGCTTAGCAATCCTTCTACACTGTAAAAATAATGTGATTTTTGTGGCAGCTCTGTAATTCTCAGAGGAAGAATTCGAGGAGAAAGATACCAGTTGGATGGCAAGTTAGAGCAATTGCCAAGAGCTTTGCAAGCCAGGACATAAGTGATATAATATGGTGGCTACTTTGCCTGGGAATTGATGGCAGGTTTGAGGTGGCACTTGAGCATCTTACTACACCCTTTGAGAAGAAAAGGACTGGTG
Source organism: Podarcis raffonei (assembly GCF_027172205.1). Lineage (NCBI taxonomy): Eukaryota > Metazoa > Chordata > Lepidosauria > Squamata > Lacertidae > Podarcis > Podarcis raffonei. Next base: position 24,019,277 of record NC_070611.1, on the reverse strand, counting down.
GCAGTCAGAAGCCTTTAAATGTGTTGGCAAGCAAAAGAATAAATCAGAGCTGGACAACCTCAGGTCCAGGGGCCAAATGTGGCTTCCAGACCTCCTTGTTTGACCCTTCAGACTGTGCCCAGGCCATGCCTCCTCTGCAACCCTGCTTGCACCCTCCTTGAATGTTTTTGCCTGGCTGCAGTGTCCCGAACTCTGCTAATGTATTTTGCTTACATGGATGGAGGCTAGAGAGGAGTGGGTATAGAAACTAGAGTATTGTAGAAAGGTGATACAGCCATTGCTCCCCCCACCTTAGCTTCTGGCCACACCAACCACTGTATGTGACCCCATGGAACGTTGCTCAGAAGGACATGTGGCTCTCAGGTTAACAAAAGTTGCCCACCCCTTCCTCAGGCGGCTTGAGGCTTGGAAGCGGCGAGTGGGCTGCATACCATTACCCCACACTCCCAGGCTGCTCTCTGGGGAGGGGGAGCCGTGCTGCTTTGCTGGTGGCCTTCCCCGCTTCCCACTTCCTTAGGCAGCTCAGGGGAGGCTTGGGAGTGGCGGGCGGGCTGCACGCCATCGTACCGCACTCCCAGGTTGTGCTCTGGGGAGGGGGAGCCCCGCTGCTTTGCTGGCGGCCTTCCCCACTTCCTTAGGTGGCTCAGGGGAGGCTTGAGAATGGCGGGCGAGTGGCGTGCCGTTGCCCCGCACTCCCAGGCTGCTTCCTGGGGGAGGGGGGCAGCCATACCACTTTGCCACCCATAAGGTTGCAAATGTAAGTCACACTTATGTAAGTTCTTAACCCGAGGTACCACTGTGCTCCCAATACATAGGTATGAAGATAGGTATGTCTACCATAGGTACTGTATGTCTACCACATCAGCAGAAAGACTTGGGGAAGAAACAATTTCTGTATGTGGTAAATACCAGCTGTAAAAAAACGGAAGAAAGCATTCTTGCCCTTTTGGAGGGCCAATAGCTCCAGATTGTCATGGTCTGCCTGGATGCAAAGGAATGGTAGGAGGCTGTGGAACTCCAAAGGGGAGGAAGAAGGCTCAGAGGCAGGCGATTAATGGTAGGACGACAATGAGTGGTCAGAGGGAGAAGAAGGAGCAGACTGGGAAGAGGAAGTGTCAGAAGCAGAAGAGGTAACAGGGTTTAGTGAGCAGGAAGAGGCTGTGGCGGAGAGCAGATCAGACTCTGAAGCTGGAGCGGAGGCTGAAGAGGAGGGTGGCCAAGAGGCAGAGGTGAGACAGGCTGCTGAAGAATCCAGGGAGTCTCCCCTTCCTGTTGCAACCAGCTCCCCTCCCCTCTGGTCTCCTAGAACATGCAAAGAAATTAAAAGAACAGAGATTGGTTGTGTGCAGACAGTTTGTGATTCCTTGGGAAAGACTCTGGAGAGAAGGATCCTTAGAGAGTGGTGGGAAGGCAGGGACCTTCAGTCCTCTAAACTACCTCACTGGGACAAGAGCTACTGGGAAGAGTTGCTGGGATCACTAGGCCTGTGTTGTTTTGGTTTATTTGAATAAAAAGACTGGTGTGGGTGAGGTGGTGCTTCAACCAATGGTTTAATCCAATGGAAAAGGCTGTCTCTGGTGTTTAGTGACACTGACAAGTGGTGCTAAGCCTACCTTTGAATCAGGCAATAACAGATTGCTTTTCTTTTTCACCTAACAGTTATACAGGGGAAGGCATTTTAACCCTTTCTGTATGTGTCACCTTCCAAGAAGCTTGTGTTGTTGCCAGAAAGGGAAAGGAGCATGCCTCCTCCATGGGTCCCAAACCAGATCAAATTGCTGTTACTTAAAGAGAGAGGTGGAGAATCCCAAGCACATAATTAGAGATGTGTCTCAAATCTAAAACAGGAATGGGAAACCTATGGCACTCCAGATGTTGATTCCAACTCCCATCACCTGGCCATCTGCCACGCTGGCTGGGGTTGATGGGAACTGGAATCCAAGAACATCCGGAGGACCACAGATTCTTCATCTCTGATATAGTGTCACTTGTAATTTAACTCTTAGGTACCACCCATTTTGGAACAGCCTTATTAAGATTAAGCAAGCAATAGCTGGCTTGAAAGTGCTTCTGGTCTACTTGCCTACATGGCAAGATCTTTGCTGGGCATGAATGGCTTGCTTTGAATGGAGGCAGATGTTGTAGAGGGAAATTGAAGGACCTTAGCTTATAACCAGACTCAAATGGAGAAATCTGGAGACTAGAACCAAGTTTGACCTTACAGTGCAATAAGAAAATACCCTAATTGTTTGCACTTGAGAGCACCAGTTCATAAAACATCTGAACTCTTAAGCTTGGGCTTGGATCCATTTCCAGCGCAATATGCTGTGAAAGGGTGGGGGTCTCATTCTGTTTCAGACAGTGGATGAGATCATATTCTGAGGTGTTATGGCTGCAGGCTATCCACACTGGAAAGGCATTACATAATCGTATTTGTCAAAGACGGCTAAAACAAGTGATCATAAATTATACAAAGCGGTGCACAATTAGAATGACAAGGTTTTTCCACCAGACCAATCTGGTGGCTAAAAAGCAGAATTAGTTTTGTTTGTATTAGAAAGAAAATCTTGCTTTTAAAGTATTTTCTTTAAAAATATAACCCAAGCACCCGTGGTTTTCTCAGCAACAGTAAATTGGATGACACACAACATCTGGCCAAGACCATTCTTCTCCATGAGAATGGCATTGATCTTTCCAAATTTTTTGCTTCCTGGATCTCATAGTGTGAAGTGAGCCTCTCCTAAAGAAGCCTATGGTCTAATCCTATCATCCTACTACATTGGGCAGTCACTATACCAACATCAGTGCCAGAGTAAGGTAATCATGTTCCTATGCACTACAAGCAGCAAATCGGAGAGAAAACAATATTGTCGGAAGCAAAAACTTAACCACTAAATAATGATAGCCACTCTGACAATTCCTGGCCTAAGTTCCCACCACCTACTAGTCAGCTTCCCAATGAACCTATCAATGTGGAGCCGCTTGCCATGGAACTCAACCTTCACACACAATGTCATAAGTGCATCCCCTACAGTGTTTCCTGTGGCCCAGTGAACAAGACAGAGATTTATAAGTAGCAGTAGTAGTTGGTGGGGTGGAACACGGGGGCTGAGGTTGCTAACCTGGATTCCCAATGTGGATTCCCAATGTGGAGGTCACAATCATTAACTGAGAGGGGATGGCAATGGGAAGGTCACTGTGGATACAGTAACCTTGCCCCCCCACTTCATTCCCAGCAGTGACCTCTGCACTGTGAAACCAGGTGAGCAACACCACCCTACCAACTTGTACTAATAGGTAGGCTTCCCAGGAGAAGGGTTCTGCCAGGATGCCCATCCAGCCACACAGATAATATTAATGATTCACACAATGTGTTTTTCATTGGCATCTGTCTGAGGGGAACAACCACTTTGCAGATATCTGGAGAAAGTAGGACGCTGTGCTTCTAGGACTTTTCTCTTCATCCTTGTTAGTGCTCCAGTGGCAAGGTCATAACCCAGATGCAGATCCTCAGTTCTGGTGGGGCTTTGTAGTCAAGAAGCCACTGTTACCTGCATCCTTATGGGTTCTCTGTCATAAACAGAAAAGGGGTGAAGTAGCCTTCTCTAGCTGTGTAGACACTATACCTTTAAAGCACATTTGAAACATATTCTTTCCCTCAAATAACTCTGGGCACTTTCCCATAGACATCTGGTTGACTACTGTAGAAACAAGATATCATGTTGGAATAGATGGGTTGTTGTTGTTGTTGTTGTTGTTGTTATGTCACGTCATCAGACCCTGAGTGCTCATGCACACTTCCATTTGCCCCATGATTGCTAGGCACAGGTCTGAGTTTTTTCTTTTCTCCCAACACTTTCCCCAGGAAAACCTGTGGTTTACTACTGAATCGGAACAAATGTCAATCTGGGTTTCTATTGATTGATATTTGTTCTGATTCAGTAGTAAACTGCGGGTTTTCCAGGGGAAAGCATAAGGGCAAAATTAAAATCTCTCGGACCTGTGCCTCGAAATCATGGGGCAAAGGGATGAGGCCTGAGGGTAGGATTCTGACTAGCCACTATTCTTCACCTTCAATGCCAACCCTTTTGATTTTTGCCATTTTCTGTAGCAGTAGCTCCTGTTGGTGTACGGCATATTTAAGTATATATTTTGCACCAGAGTAGTTTTGTGCTATGCCAGAGCAAGGAGAGTCAAAATCAACCCTTCCCACCCAGCAGTTGTAGGGTGGGAATAGTATTGAGGTCTTAGAAGTCTGCCATATTTAATCATTAATATTAAATTCATACGTCTTTTCAGAAATGGTTTGCCTTTATGCAGTCACACACAGGGCCGTCTTTAGCATATGCACCGCCCAGGTGCAAAGATCCACCCAGCGCCCCCAAATTTACTTTTATTGAGCTTTTTTTGGGAGGGGGGAAGTCAAGGTTGTTCACATTTTTTTAAGGGGGAAATTGCTCACCTGTAACGATGACGCAGCAGGAAAAACCTGCTTTTGTTTCCTGACTCTTTGGGAATATTTGACGCTATGGAGTAACAGAGCGACAGAGGACGGGGACTTTTGCTCCATTGCTTTTCACTGGCGTCAATTGAGAGGGACCAGTATATAGTAGGTATACATTTGGCGCCCTCCAGAATTTGGCGCCCGGGTGTCCCGCACCCCTTGCACACCCAGGTAAATATAGCCCTGGTCACACATATTATGAAAGGTCCTGAGTTACTCCCATCAGACGAATTTAGACTTGAAGGATATAACTGTACAATTTAGCCTCTAGGACAAAGATTCAAATTCCTACTCTAACTATTAATTTTACAGCCTTATAGACTTCCAGTGTAGAGCATTCACTTCTTCAGTTATACAGATTCCATTTCCCCCACTGCTGCTGATAGATTTAACAGTGTAAGCAAACACTTCCCTGGTATACCATGATAAAAGACAATCTGAGAAGGTACTAATTGTCTAATAATTAAATAATTAGACACTAATTGATTGGCTAGCTTCAGACAAAAAGTGATCTAGATTCTGACATGGCACCTTATTGCAGCAATAGTCTGTTTAATTGAAACTAATGTGAATAGCAGTGTTCTTTGGGTCTTGAGCAGGTCAGCTATCCAGATGAGGCAGACCGTCTATGTGCTCTATCAATTGAGTAAGGGCATTCCAACTCTTTCCCAATATTTTCTTCTCTAATAATAGAATTGGACAATTACAGTTCCAGGTCTCCTGTAACCGTCTTTGCTCTAGTGGTTTTCCAAATATTTTCATAATGTGATAGAAAATGTATTTCTGCTTAGTATACCATATAAACCTGGCCACGAAGTAACTTCCTTGGGAAAGTGGAAGGTGTTGGCTTGTGCTTTTATTGCCCTATTTATGGAGCAATTGTTAAACTAAACATTACCCTGTAACCTCATGAATAAGTCATAGAATCAATCTCTGTAGTTAGAAAATGTGTGGTTTGGGGGGTGGGGTGGAGGAGGATAGGGGAGTTTAGTATTTGAACTCCTTTTGGTGACTGAAATGCATAATTAGTGAATGGCAAAGCAAATAATGAAATCAACAGAGCAGCTCGGCAAGCCACAAGAGAGAATGTTGAAACTCAAGCATATTCAAATAATCTACCTGTGTTTTTTCTATTTCTTAGAAACACAGGAAGTTGCCTTATACCAGGCCAGGTGATTTGTCTACCTCGCCCAGTTTTCCACAGCATACAGAGCCCATTTTCTCAAATGTATGAAGTGCTGAGGCTGCTAGATCAGTCCAAAAGCCCATCCAGTCTAGCATTCTGTTCTCTCTCCCTCTCTACCTGCAGCTGTCCGGGTAAGTGGCAGCAACTGCTGATTAGAGGCTAGGTGTGTGGCACCACCCCTCCCTGCCAGCCGCTGTTGATCCCCCCAGTGGCCAACCAAGATGTCTACAGGAGGCCTACAAACATGATATGGGCCTGATAGTCATCTCCAGCTCATGTTCTCTAGCAACTGGCATTCAGAGGCATACACACGAACCAACAAGACGGTATCAAAAGGGTAAAAGATCCAATCAAAGTGGGTGGGACTTACTCCCTACTAGTAATGAATGAGCAAAGAAGGATGAATAGTGTACATAAACATTAATGAGACAATTACTCTCTGTAGCAAGCTGGATTAATTAAGTCATCCCAACCATCTACCACTCCCCAATTTAATATTCTAATATGGCTCAACATCCACAACAAAATGGTGAATCTATCTTGATGATATTTCCCACCCTGTACAAGGCTTGTTCTGAACACAAAATAACAGTTGCATGAATACAGAAGCAATTAATCTGTGCTACAGTGATAGAGAGCTGCATTGTGTCAATCTAGTTCAGTATTGCCCACATTCATTGGCAGTGGCTCTCTGGGGTTTAAAACAGGAGTCTTTCCTAACCTTGCCTGGAGATGTAAGGGATTCAACCCAGGATTGTTTGCATACAAAACGTGTTCTCCCACAGAGCTATGGCATATGGGCAATATACAGTGTCAAACAGAGGACAAGACAATGAAGTCAACACTCGTTCTACAGGAACATTCATCTATATGACCTAATCTTCCCACTAGTTTTTCAGTTGACTATGAGGCCGAAACTACATGTGACGGATGGCCCAGGAATACTACTGACACTTTCATGTGTCAGTAGACTGTGTCCAGTTCTGGGTGCCACAATTTAAGAAGGATATTGACAAGCTGGAATGTGCACAGAGGAGGGCAACCAAGATGATCAAGGGTCTGGAAACCAAGACTTATGAGGAACGGTTGAAGGAGCTGGGAATGTTTAGCCTGGAAAAGAAAAGACTGAGAGAAGATATAATACCAATCTTCAAATATCTAAAGGGCTGTCATGTGGAAGATGAAGCCAGCTTGTTTTCTCTTGCTCTAGAGGGTTGGACTGGAACCAACGGATTCAAGTTACAAGAAAGGAGATTCTGACTAAACACCAGGAAGAACTTTCTGACAGTAAGAGCCATTTGACAGTGGAACTGACTCCCTTGGGAGGTTGTGGACTCTCTTTCCTTGGAAGTTTCTAAGCAGAAGTTGGATAGTCATCTGTCTAGGATTCTTTAGTTGAGATTCCTGCATTGCAGGGGGTTGGACTAGATGATCCGTGGGTCCCTTCCAACTCTACATATTGTATCTGTGATTCTATGTCAAATTCTCTTCTTCCTCTGGTATGAAGAGTAATGCTTTTTGTGACATTGTGAGTTTCTCTTCCCACCACTTGAATTATCAGGAGAAAGGTTGGTGGGTAGAACTTTACTGCACCTTCAGCAATAAGCTGCAGAAGCTCTTAGAAGAGTCTGGTTATCTAGTCCCATTTTGGCTGAGTGGGGAGTTGAACCTCGATCTTCCCAGTCGTAGTCTGGCACTCTTAACCACTATAGCACACAGGTTTTCACCAAATCTAAAAAGGTATAGAAATGTTTTAAGAAGTATTTGCCTGGTGCTGAAATTGCATCAATGTAGGCTTAAAGAAATCTACAATTCCCCTGACTCCCCTCCCCAATTTTAGCCAATTCGTGCTCCCCTGTAGATGGCAATTAATGGGTCATCAGAAAATATAAGGGGGCTGCCCTCTTCTGCCCCTGTTATTTGAACACTATCCTCCCCCACCTGCTGCACAATTGGATGATACTAATTGGGGTGGGAAAATGGCTGTGTTAATGATGTTCTGTCATGGGGTGAACATCCTTAAAATTTTTTAATGGCATCCTCATATCAAGCATACTGTGTAGTTCCAGCCAAAGGATACTTGGATACCTGTAACCCAGGTACCATAATGTCAATGCCAGGTTTTGAAGGTGGTTTTGTTTTTTTTAAAAAAAGCTTTGCTTTCTATGATATGCTATGCCAAGCTGTACAGAGCCACATGTGGATAATAGACACTACAAACATGAATACATACTCTAAACAGGGAACAGACATATCAACGTATATAAAAGCAAAAAAGGGAATTTAGCTGATCTGCTTTGAAAGGTGTGTAAACATCTTCATGCAAATTGGGTCATCCTGGGATCCTTATAGAAAGGCAATATGAACAGAAGGCATCTGCAATCCAATTGAATGATGGCAAAGTGCTTTGACAATGCCTATCCGCTCCTCCGAGAGATCACACAAATGATTTCGCTCCATGTCTGACTTGCCAAGTAGAATTCCCTATTCAATCCAACCCCTGCCTCTTGCATTGTTTCACACAGAGTTCCATTCTATTTTGGAGCGCTTTGTGTCTTGTTACATACTTTTGTTGGGCATTGCTTCCAGGCACTTGAAATATGCAGCACACACTTTAAAAAAATGCATTAGCATGTGAGAGATCCCCCAAAACATTGTTTTAGCACTGCTGATAATTCTGCTGAAATCAGATGTTGCACTATGGAAGTGTAAAAGCCAGCATTTAGCCATTTGCTCTAATGTTATTACTAATTGTCTTACCTTCTTTACTTTTATCATGACCAAGGCAGCTCTTTCTTTCTTTTCTTGATGTGGCAAAAGCACCACAAGGGTGCCTTTTATTTATCCTTTTTAGAAGGTGCATTTTTCTGAAAGTGCCCCCATAGGCTGAGACCTACAATTTCCCATGCATTGGTGAGCCATCCAAAGCTGAAACTCTTTCTAGGCTAGGAATGAGGAACCTGTGGTCCTCCAGATGTTGCTGACTACATTTTCCAGCACTGGCTATGCTGGCAAAGGCTGATGGGAATTTGAGACCAACAGCATCTGGACAGGTGTGACCATAGTTCTCCATCTTTACTGTTGGTTGGCATCTGCCTGTCTCAGGAGACAATGGAGGAATGCACCTTTGGGGGTGAAGTCAAGCCGCTGGAAGGTTGCAGTGCCTGCTGTGGCTGTAGAGACTGATACAGGAAAGACATGTTTTGTTGCAGCTGCGGCAGAGGATGGAATCCAGTTTTTTCTCTCTGTACTCCTCCCAGCAGTCATTCCTCCTCTGATCACTGCTATGGATACATGACCTGACTGTCTCCAGGCACTGCAGGCATCTGCAAGGGATTCCCACACTACAAGGTTGATGTTGCCTGCCTTCATGTCACGTTTGGAGACATCCAGAGTTGGTCTGCCAATGGGCCTGATGGCTAAAGCTAGCTCCCCATAGAGCACATCCTTGGCGATCCTGCCATCTTCCATTCTGCAAACATGAGCAAGTCAGTATAGACATTGCTGTGACAGGAGTGCAAACATGCTGGGAATGTGGGTTTGGGAGAGCACATCTTTGAAACTCCATCCTGCCATGTGATACCCAATTTCTTCCTGGCACAAAGCATGTGGAAGACATTGAGGCATTGCTTCTGATGGTTGTAAGTTGCCCATGATTCACTTCCATAAAGCAGCATGCTCAACACGCAAGCCTGGTAGACCTTCATCTTGGTATTGGATGTTAGCACTACACTTTCCCATACCCTTTCAGAGAGGTGAGCCATTGCCATAACTGCCTTGCAATGTGCTTGTCCAGTTCGGTTGCTGGTGATGGTGAAACCCAGGTAGACAAAATTGTCTACCACCTGAAGCGTGTGATTACTAATGTTGGTGCATGGAGTGCTGGTAATGTCCTGACCCATAATATTGCATGTGTGAAATCTCTGATTTCAGGTGAATATTTCTCCTGAATATACCACCACAAAATTCTGTCTAGTATTTACTAAGCCTACAGGAAAATCAGCCATTAGGATGGAGGCAGTGGGGTTGCTAAACTTGGGCATTTACTGTTGCTTGTGAATATCTGCTTTCTTGGGCATGGGAAATAAAACAGTCTGGCCAAGCAACTCCCAAGTAAGGAGTGGGTGGTAAGGTATGCAAATAAATGTATAAGCTCAAGTGCAAAGACTGCGGTGCCAATGTGAAGTCATATCTGGCACAGACAGCCAATGTCACCAAATGGCTGCTGCTCTTGTGCTGCCACAGCAACATACAACAAAGTGACTGTGCCAACAACAATCCTCTCTGGTATATGTGGTTCAGTGACTGCACACAAAACAATTTCATGGATGAAGAGGTACTGCAGATGAGGCACAGTCTAAGATTTAGGATGAAGTGGATGGATAGGGGCTGGCCATCAGATGGCTCACTTATGAACCATACTAATGACTCTCTGGCAAAATAACGACAACAAACCAGTTATGTTAGTGCAGCTTATGAAACTGAACTATAACCCTATATACTACTAGCCAGCACATTTCTGAATGTGGATCCTTATGTAGACCAAATGGGGGGGGGGGGAATGGTGGCATAAGTGGAATCTGGGAAACACCAAGGCTTGCAGAAATAAAAATAAAATAAAAGGGGGGCCCCCAGAAACAGCCCAATGAAGACAGAGCATGCCAAGTGACCATAAAATGCAGAAAGACTGTTGAAAGGGAGGGGTGGAAAACTGGGAAGGGGGGAAAGCAATGCAGTAACCTGGAAGTGAGCATGGCTGGCCATCTAACAGGAACAATCCATAAGGGACTGCAACAAGGGATAAACCATGGATACAGCGTGTAGTTTTTAATGAGCAGAGAACTTAATCATGAATCCTATTCAAGTAACATGCAAACCCCAAACTCAGCTTAATTCAGTGTGGCATGGTGTGGTACTGAAAAGGACCAGGGGTAAGTAAGGCAGCTGTGAGCTCCCTTCTGGGACAGAGTTGTGTGAAGCAGGTCACTGTCACAACCTGTTTCCCCCTGATTCCTACTTCCCAAATCATTTCTCATCTTGTTCTGCAGGCAGAAGTTTTTGCTTTTGGCCAACCCCAGGGTTATGTGCTTGCTTTCTCTTTGAGACCCTGGCAACTTACCAGTCATCATCCCAACCAAGTCCCTGCCTAGCAGAAAGCTGTGTTGCTGCTGTAAGAAAAGCAAATGAAACATTTCATGTGTAATTCATACAATATGCTGACATTCCACACCTCAATCTATGAGCACAAGGTAAGGCTTTTCCTGAAGAAATGCACGAAGAATGTGACACCTCAGGAATATTTTTTTCCATTAAAAAGGAGAAATTCATAGCAATCAAGAAGTCTGCCTAGAAGAGTTCATGGTCAGTTATTGTTGCAAGGACAATATATTCTAGGGGAGTTAAATCAGGCTGATGACTTTTAACAGGTCAAACAACTGATTGCATTTTGCAGCCCAGTTTTTCCTTGTCATTAGTTACAAGACTGTGTGGTTTAAAAGTCAGTTAGTTATCTATGAATAGAGATAACCTTGCATTAATCATAAAGCGAAGCTGAGTGCTATCTCAATTTGACTTATTGTCACATTCTGTGGTCAAAAAAGAGTGCCAGAAATACCTCTTTAACCTTTGCTACTCTCCACCTTTTCTCAAGACTTAAATGCACAGTCATTTTAAATAATAGGCATTAAAGAGTATGAACAGCTGTAATAGAAAAGAAGTATTATAAGCTATGCAAGCAGAGGTGTTTTGCCTCCTCCCCAATGCAGCACCAATGGATGTTAAAATGCACAGATGTGCATATGAGTGCACACACAGAGAGAGACTGACCATTATTCAATTGTAGATTAATGTGACAATTTGGGATGAATGTGTGGGAAAGCCAAGATACTAGAAGCCATTTTGCCCAGTTTTGCCACCAAGCGTACACTCTATACGAAATTCTCTTCATATGAGATATCCATGTTCAGTGAACACTTGAAGTAGACACTGGGATTATTTTTGCCCTGATGGCAGGAGGTTTGGAGATAATTTCCAGACGTTAAAAGTTGTGTTTATTTAGAATCTCTAATACAATTTCAGGACACATCCTATTCCTGTGGCTAAAATTTGTTTCCGCTCTTTTAAATTCTGAATTTTAAATTGTTGTGACCTGCCCTGGGACCTGCTGATGAAGGGCAGGTAATAAATCTAATAATGATGATAATGATAATATTTGGGGAACTTGCAGTATTCCAAACCAGACTGAGAGAGCCTATGCACATGAAACATCTTAAATCAGGAACTACTAGTAGATGTCTAGGTGATTTGGGGTAGATTTGAAAGGATTTCTGACTTTGAATTGTCTAACTATGACCAAGAACTTAAAAAGCTCCTCCTAACCCCAAGTTAGGGTCGCATTTATGCCACACATTTAAAGCACCCTTACACCACTTTAACAGCCAAGGCTTCTCCCAAAGTAGTTTGTTAAGGAACTGCTGGGAACTGTAGCTCTGTGAGAGGTTGCCTAACAGCTTTCAGCATCCTTAACAAACTATGGTTTGCAGGAATATTTGGGGGAAGCCATGACTGTTAAAGTGGCATGAGAATACTTTAACTGAATGATGTAAATGTGACCAAGGTTGCTGAAAAATAACACATTTGTGTGTGGTGTTATGGGAGAACCAGAAGTGGATTTCTGGGCTACATGTCTATAGCCGGACCTTTAATGTTTGTCCAGCTGACTGAGTCACTATTTGGTACCTGGGTCTAGTTGGTGGATCTCATAGTCTATTGGAATCAGATCAAAGTACTGCCAGTATTATCCCCAGATTGCAAAGATTCTGGTAGTAAGTTCATAACCGAAGCAACATTTGAATCATAGACGTCTCAGCTCATTCACTTTGCTGGAGCATCCCATTTTTATTGGAATATTGCTGAAATAAATAAAGGGACCAAATTTGGCAAACATCGACAGCATCAAGACTAATTGTATTCCTCTGATTCAGATGCAGTTATGAACCTCTTTGAAGGAAATGACACTGCTAGTGAGTAATCAGGGGAAATTGTTTATCTTTCAGTTGGTAACAGTGTGACTTGTTCCAAGTAAATGCTCACAAGGTGTGCAGAGTATTATCAAATCATCCATCCTTCTCTGTAGGTGGTGACATCCCTCTTAAGCAGACCCAGTGTTAGCCAAGAGATATCTGGAACCTAACTTAGGCAATAAGTGCACATCAAATTTAGCAACTTGCAAGAATCAAAAGCTTCTGATAATCAGATAGTTAACCCTTTCACACATTCTGTTTCTTTCAAGCAGAAGAACTGAAATTGTGTAATGTAAAGAACACCAGTTGACTGCAGGCCAACAGGAGGTAGATTGGTTTGGGGATAGGGAGCTACTAGAAAAGTGATAATCTTAATGAAAAATAAGATCCATTTGATTTCAGTGATAAATGACACTGAAACAAAGAACAGGCTAATTCTGAGGTTATCTCTATTTCCCTATGGAAAGATACTTTTGCAATTAGCTTTTTAAACAAGCAATATTATTTCTGATTAAAAAATATTGAAGAAAGAAATCATATTTGAGACATTTGTCCTACTGAATGTATAAAAAGTGGATGGGCAAAGCAGTCCTATACTCAGTGCTAATTTTTTCTAGAAAAAGAAGTGCCATGAACACCTCTCTTTGAATGCCAATGGTGCCCACTTGAGAGGTGCTGAACCCACCTGAGAGGTGCTGGAACTGAGTTCCGGTGCGTTCTGGCTGAACAAAAAGCCCTGCCTACACTTAGTATTTACATTATGGCAGGGATGGGAGATGACATTGTTATGGTGCATCTGGCTTTCCACCAGCATAGTGGAGCTTCTGCCAAATCCTAATGCTTCTCTGCTGCTGTAGCTCCAATATAGGATTCTGCCCACTAAGTGTTTTAAGTTTGTTCATAAGTTAATGCTTTTTTGACCCACCACTTGAACATCTTAAAATTCAATTAAAAGGTGCTCTTGTATTATCCTTCTATATAGGACACAAAAAGCTGGTAAAATCCATAGATGTTGAGGACCACCCATGCAGAAATGAAATATTTAACTACAAGGATATCTTGTATTTGGGAACTTATTTGCTGACATTTAATTCTCTGATCCTTTCAGTTCATACAAAATGATTTGCACACAGAAAACGTAAGTAAATGCTTTACAAATTGACTTTTTGAATATTCTGTGGATGTCACAAATAGATTTTGTTGTAGGTGTTTTCTGCTCTGCAATGTTATTGGTTTGCTTTTTTTATCAAGTAAAAAGCACGTTGTGAGCACTAATCCTCTTAAAAAGGATTCTTTAGTTTGCTTCAACAAAAAACATTAAGAGGATATAGGTGTACAGTTTCTAGTAATACATAGGAAAACTCATGTATATTAATTATCACTATTAATTCAACTTGGGCAAAGGGATTAATTATAACAGTTATTATGAAGTAGCCCTCCATAATTATATGCTGTGTCCAAGTGTTCTAAAAAAGAAATCTAACCAATCTGCCAACTTTTTTTTGTTAAGAAAGGGGGAGAAGTGGTACAGATTTCATTGGTTAAAAATGCAGTCTCATGTCATTCTAAATCACATTAAGAATCAGTTGAAGTTAAGGAGTGGGTGTTGAACTGTCAGGTTTTAGAAAGAAGAGAAAAACTTGAGACAAGGTTTTCGCGCTTACAAATTCAGATGGAAGGATTTAATCAGCCACTTTCCATGTGCTTCACTGACTACGTGAAATTCTGTCTGTCATATACAGATACAGTGGTGAATGTCTGATGTGTGTTTCATGGCTCCACCTAATTGGATCACTCCAGCGCCAGCATCAGACTATGCAATTAGTAGACTGGACAATAACCAAATTTGGATCCATGTTGTTCTATCTGTAGATCATGTCATCTTTCTGTGTGAATAATCCATAGTTACATTCAACGGTACTAGAAAGTTATTACTTCACAATCATTCTCCTATGTTTAAAAGCAACTAGAGCTTTTTTTCTTTGAAAAAATGTTTAGGGATACTCTCATTTTGACTCAATAAAATCATCATTTTATTGTTCAAATCAGGAAAAATAAATACAGTAAATGGACAAACGTACAAAGATTCACAAAATGTTTAGGGGTATGCGTATCCCTGCATCCCCCCCCCCAGACAAAAACACTGGGTATATATATATGCGCACATATATGATTTTGAATTGTAAATTAAGAATTTACTAGATTTTTTTCTTTGAGAAACTGAAGTCACAGTCTGAAAGTTTAAATATTGGGAACAGAATTTGTTCTCACTAATATGCCAAAAGGATATGATCCTTCAGGTGTTTCTCCTGTACAAGCCCTACAGAAATAGATGGCAAGCAGTGTAAAAGGAAGACCCCCATGGCTGCTGGGCAGTTTCTGTGAATTTCAATGGAGCCTGCACATATGTCTAGAGTTCTAGAACATATCGCTTTGGGTCTGTGAGAACAGGATGGTGAACTAGATGGACCATTGGCTTGATCCAGCAGGCTTCTCTTATGTTCTCACTACAGCACAGTGTATCATTTAGAAGAACAATGTGTTTTGCCAGCTTTTGAAAGAAAGTGGCTTGTATTAAGGGATCATGCTCGTTTGTGTGGCAAAACTAATAAAAGGCAGTAAACCACAGAGCATTCCAAAGTGGTTTAAACAATGGGCACGGAGAAAAAAATGCTGTACTTATTAACTTGCATTGAGGAGTATGCACACACCTCACACTGGAAAAAGCAAAAAGTAGGTGAAACATTCAATTCTATGAGAGGCAAGAACAACCAGAATGGAATGCAATTATTACTCTCCTTTTGATTTATTGGCCCTTCACAAATTAACACCACCCAATCAGCATGGCTGATAAAATAAGTGCAGAGGTGATTACTTGAACAAATACAGTATGTTGAAAAACTATATATAATCAACAGCCTGATCTTTGGGCCAATGGGTTTTTGTTGGCAGAGTTACTTAAGAAAAAGCGCGTCTGGATCATTTTCTTTTTAGTGTTACCCTAGTTGTAAAATGGTACATATCTCCTTTTCTCTACCCCCCCCCACCACATACCTTCTTTTGACCAATCAAATTGTATTTTTTTTTCATATTTAGGGGTAGAAGTTAGTTGAATATATTTCTTTAATATCTTGCACATCACCAGAACATAGCAAAGCCAGATGGCTGTGTTTTATGGCCAACATTTGAAAATAAAAAATAAAAGTATTTTAATGACAGTTTAATCATGCATGAGAGTATTTTGGATTAGAAGAAAATGTCTAAGGCACCAATCACCTGCAAATCATGAATTGCCTAGTGAGAAAGGATGCCAGAAACAACGGCCCATTGTGCATGCTTTCCTGGAATCCGAAGTAGGCCTTTGACACAGTAGAAATGGAAGGAGTGTTGAAAGCTGCAGACAATGAAGGCATAGAGGGGACAGATACACTACATAATAACCCCCAAATACCTCTACGTTATTTGAACAGCAGCATTTAAGCTCAGCTTGACAAATCAAGTGAAGAGATCAAACTGAGGAAGTGTTAGGCGAGCAGCTATGGTTTCATTGAAATCCTTCAAGTCTTGCCAGGATAAACGTTTAGAAATATTGAAGACCACTGTACGTGCATTGTAACATTTGAGTCACCTTCAGGTTTACAGATGAAAGTGTTTAATGTTCGTTGCAAGTGTTGTGGTCCGTTCTTAGAGAATTCAAGCACAACAGGGACAGGGTCCATCACCTGTCAGTCTCATTGGAACATGGCAGCTTTTCAGTCCTAGTGGACAGACTGAGAATGCTGCAATCCTACATATCATTCTACTTGTAGTAAGCAAACAATGGGATTTTAACTGGCAGGAAACAATCCTAGATGATCTCATCCTGCTTGCCAGGAATAGGTTGTTCCTGCAGCCACAAGGGCATAGTCTGTGTCTCCAAACCATATGGATTAACAGAACTGGGATTCACAGCTGCTATGCAGTATTCATGAAGTCTCCCCAAGGTCTACGTCAATGCAATGTCTTTGGGACTAGTGACGTGTAAGTGAATAATGGACTGCAACATTTAAAATATTGTGGAAATGTTTGCCATATTTGTTTGAAAGATCGAATCATCTTGAAAACTGTTAACAAAAACCACCTTCTTCAACAGGTGGTTCATACACACATACCTCTACATTGTAAAAATAAATTAAAGCAGTTTACCAATGTAAAATTTAAAATTGGAGATTATCAACTAATTGCCTGCATAAGCTTGGTGGCATAGAAAACTTTTCAGCATGTGTTTAAAGGTTAAAACAGAAGGTGCCTGCTGAATCACTACTGGCAGAGCATTCTCAGAACTGGGTCAATGACACTAGAGGCTCAGTTTCTTGTTGCTATCAGATCAGCATAACCAACTCAGTGGACAGCTAATGATGCTCCTGCAGATGATCTCAGTGACTGAGCTGAAGGTATTGGGGTTTAGGGGGTCCCTAAGGTACCCTGGACCTAAGTTGTTCAGGACTTTGTAAATTAATAAAGGACCTTGAACCTGCCTCAGTAGTAGATTGTGCCAGATGTCAGCAGTATGCCCCCATTAGAGGTCCGGCCGCTGCATTCTGCTAGAGCTTCCAAACCAGGTCCAAATTGTTATTTTGATAAATATATTCTAAAGCCCAGCCGTTGCAAACCTGATGCCTGCAATTTCCATTAACCCCCACCAGTATGAAGTGAGGGACCAAGCTGGCAAGGGCTGTTCAGATATTCTTTGGACGCACGGGAGTGGGGAGTAGTCCTGCATACCCCAAAGCCACATGTTCACCTTTTTATCATTTTTTTTTTGGTAACACACATACTGAAGTGTTTTTTTAATTTAAAAAAGTAAAGAACGAGGAAACGAAAAAGAAAATCCAAAACCCCCAAAGGAAATAATGTATCACTAGAACAATCAGTTAACAGTTACATGTTCAGTTTAAGGTTTGACGGAGTCCCTGGACATATAATTGCGTGTCCAAGATTCGGGACCCAAAAACACCACCAGTGGGGTCTCTGGCTGCATAGAGGGAACTCTTTCACATGCCATGGGCTATTTCAGAGGATTGTGGGTTCTTGGTCCAATTTCAAGGAACCCCTTCAGTGAACTGCATTTAATAATGGGGAGAAAACTAAGGGCAATATTGGAATACTTATATTTAAGGGAGCATGGGAGAAGCAGGCTGTTTGTTAATTGGTGGTCCTGCTTGCTTGATTATGAAGCTTTCACATTATTTCTAGCAAAGGACAAAAGGATCTGGCAAAGGCGCTGTAACACAAGCAACAAAGTACATGAGAGGATAAAAATCAAAATGCCTGCCTTGCAACATCTTTTGGCTAAAAAGCAGGTATATAAAATAATTGTCCTATGTAAGGATCCATGTAGACAGATCCATGTTTAATTCAGGTTACCAGTTCCTAAGTGTGCCACTGGTTAGCCACTGTGGCAGGCTAATGGTTGGAAACATAAGAGCTGGTAACCAAATTTAAATCAAGTGCTGGCCATATGGAACCCAGCAGGGACATATTTATTTGACCCACCCAGTATCACATTGAAATCATTTTAAACTTTGCCCAGTAAAGTAATTCTTATATCAAGCAAGCCACAACCACAACAGTGCTATAATATGTATGCACTATTACTACATTATATGGTATACCACACCACAGTCATAACAATGATAACTCTGTATATTCACCATAATGAAATTATGTAATACACAGCAACCCATAGCATATGCTCTGGGATAGTACAACATATCGAACTCAGGAGGAATTATTTCCAAGTAATAATCACCCATGGCACATCTGTGTATTTCACTGGGGGTTGAATGGAGTTCAAAAGCACATTTAGCTCCGTAATGCTCAGCTACCACTGAACTCAACACCACTTAAAAAAGAAAAGAAACAGTATGTGTGTAAAGACTGAGAAGGTAATCATCACTAAGGGGAATTGTATAGTAGTTAGTTATTGGATTCAGTGGCTTGTCAGTAATCAGCACCTAGCAATTTGCATTGTGTTAGCTATTGTATAGCATTTGTGTAATTTATTTCTTCAGACATTATTATTATTAATCATCATCATCATATAAATAAGATGCATGTTTTAATGATATAGAGCTTAAGAAACAAGCTAGGTCAGTGTGACAAATCTGCAATCATCATTAGGAAGGAATTTATTTATTTTTTTCTAGATACCTCATCGGAGACTCCAGTTCATTTTTCAAAGAGAACATTTTAAGTTTCAAAACACTGAAAACTGAAAATGGGGCCTAAGTTGGAAAATATGATTAAAAAAACACAACACAACCCGTTGAGAAAGTTGGGAATTCAAATGTGAATTTTATAGCCTGGGCTCATCTCCATAAAATCACACAAGACTATACTTCTTCGTTTAAACATTAATGTAAGTCAAACAAACTCCTTTAAGGAATGCTTAATGTGTTCATCTTTGTATACAACAAAGTCATTCATAAAAGTTATGCTTTTTCAACCTTGCTGGTTAAAGGAGAATGTGAATAGCTTTCACCACAGGAACTCACTGAGGTAGCAAAACTCTTGAGTGTTGCATGTTTCCTAGAAATTACAGGTTATTGGAACTGGATCTTTTTTGCTCACTTCAGAAGCAATTAACTGGTTGCTGTACACCTGGAGCTTGTTAATTCTAGGAGAGGCCTTAAAGCTACAGTTCACATTTCACTGTAGTCTGGTAAGAAATCAAATAAAAGGGTGATTTTTAAAAGTCAGGTAATGCTTATTCCATATTCCTGGCAAGGAAAACTATTCTATAGAGTTGCTTTGCTTGCTTCCTTTGGCTAGAAAAATCCAATTTCCATCCTGAGAAGCTTCACATCATGTGAATATTTTATTTTCCCCATGAAAATCTTTAAAACGGGAGAAAATGGCACAGGATGTATGTGAAATTGTTTAAAGTCGCTTTAATAGTTCGCTATATAGGGGCTGTGTAACTATAGGTGTTTCTTTGATTACATGGGCTCTGAAACAACCTGCGCTTAGTTTTGGTCAGTTTGAGTGGCTGTTTAATTAACGCCTCTGTCAAGACTGAATGATTATACTTCGTAGCTGTTGTTATGATTAAATCAGATGTGCTGATTTAAATATATTAGAAAGACATTTGGAAGATGTTGAGAGGGCAAGTATTCTTCCAAGCGACATGTGCACCTCTGCTTGTCATCCAAAGATGTCAGAATGACATTGTAGAAAGGCAGGCAGGAACTGACTAGGTAAGCAGTTGAGCTAGCACAGTGGTAGGATGTTAAGGTACAAAATAATTCACCCCTAGAACTCAGCTATGACTGAGGACTCAGGCCACAATGAGAAATTTGCAGGGGTAAGTAGAACACCATTGACTCCTTCTGTCACCTGATTCCTGCTGAGTTAGTAGCTGCACAACCTCCTTCTGGTGGTGTCAACACATCGCAGGGAGCAGGCCAGTCTCTCATTTTGTAAAACAAAGCTGGGGAATCTGTGGCCCTCCATATGTTGCATAACTGCAACTCTCACCACCCCAAACCATTAGCCATGCTGGCTGGGGCTGTTGGTAGTCCAACATCTCCTGGGGGGCCAGAGTTTCCGCATCCCTACAATATGCTAATTTCTATCCCAAAGTCCTGGCCTGAAAGCACCACTAGTCCCAACTGTCCTTTAAAAAACTGCAGGGTACAGTTGTGTGGATTTTTAAAGATCGGTATAAACAATCTATTTTAAACAATTTCACAAAATGCAATCAACCTAAGCAGAACATTACTTGGTATCATTTCTGAAAACATGTACCGGTATTTACAATCTGGGATATCAGCTTCAGCTCCAATTTTCACAAAGCTTTAAAAAAAAAAAGTTGAAAGAACTTCCATTCATTTTCACCTGCAATTTCAGTCGAGCATCAGGAAAGAAAAGAATGTGTTCTGTAGCTTTGAAGATTATTGCTTTCATTTTGTGTGCTGCACACAATGTTTTGCCATGATCTTCCACATCAAATACAGAGCAAAATTGTTTCAGTGCTTAGAGTGGGAACTGTCTTTTTGGGGTCTGAAGTGGACACCGATACACACTTCCAATATAAATGTATGATCCTCCAATATTAAACTTAACTCCACAGCAACCCATATGTTCTTTTATTTGTTCTGGGAAGGGGAAGATAGGCCCAGTTCTCAAAAGTAAAAGCCACACTGAAGAAGATGGGCTTTGCTTCATCAAAATTGAAATATATGCAAAATACAAAGTGAAGGGTTTGTCTGTGGAAGGAATGTCAGCTAGGTTTAGTTCTCGTACTGAAAACATAGGGAAGAATCTGCTGAATCAGGCAATGGCACATCTGGTCCAGTATCTAACCAGATGCCTGTGGGGAAACCAGAAGCAGGACCTGAGCGCAAAAGCAGTCTCCCCTCTTGTGGTTTCCAGTAGATGGCATCCAGAAGCATACTGAATTGGGGAGTTCATAATTCTTTTAATTTTAAGAGCATGGTGCTGGTTGCTGAATTTGATGCTTCCAAAACACGCAAAGTAGATCCGGACAAACTTCGATCTTTCGGATTTCAGCAGTGTCATGTGTGAGGCTAAAATTTTGTGCCTCCCCTTGCCTTCTGTTCTGCTCAATTTATGATGTCATAATTGTGGCGCCTTGCAGCACCCCCTAGGCTTGGCACCCAGTCCTGCTGCCCTAAGTTAGACTCTGATCACTCTAAGCTGAGTTGAGACTCTTTAAGTTTGAAGTCTGAAAATGGGCCTACCCCATCCCACTGCCTATAGTTCAGTAAAACAAAGTTAATTAATTAGAAGGAAAATCAAAAAAGCACGCCATATATGTGTGCGTGCATGAATCATTAAAAATCATTTGCATGAATCATTAAGAATGCCAATTTCTATAGCATCAGTGTATTGTTTGGTGGGGGCTACATTTTATATAGACAGTAAAGGCTGCATACTGCTGTTCCTTTTTTTTAAAGAAAAGTTAGGTCATTTGTTCCAGAAAATAAAATGGATCTAAACCTTCAGACTGCAATTTATAACCCACTTACTCTGGAGTACTCCTACTGAAATCCCGATGAAGTTGGCCTGATTGCTCCATGATTATTCTGGAGTAATAGGTTGTGAATTGCAGCGTCAATGAGTAGGTAGCACATATTCATCATTTCAAATCTCTACCAACCTTTCTCACTGTCTGAGTGTCAGGAAATACCTCTGCTCTGGTTTTCACTTGGCAGTTCCAATTACATCTCTTCTGTTCTGCTACCTTGACAGGAATAGCACTGAACAATTCAGTTTTACAACAAAGATTCATAGATAACAGCAAACAACATGTTCGTTTTGATCTGGTGATTTCCCAGAAAGTATTCGTATACGTTTCTGTTCATTTGCAGCTCTTAATGGTCATAATAATCATGGATGGTTTTCACAGTTCTCTCATTCCTTTTATCTTGAGTCGAGCCTTTCTTGTTACAAACCTGTCACAATAACAGATACTGTTTCCTTGTGTCTTCATTGTGAGACTGAGTTCTGTTGTAACTATTGTTGGGATTCTAACCCTTCTTAATGACTGATCTCTTTCAAAGAATAAATATTTGCTGGAATCCCCTTTCTTCTTCGGGTTTTATTAGACAATCTGCTCACTGCAGAGAACTTTTTGCTAAATATCTTTGACATCACACAACTTTTAATTAGGACATTAGCATCACAATCCTATTTGTGTCTACTCAGAAATAAGCCCCCTTAGGTTCAACAGGGCTTACTCCCAGGGAAGTAAATACAGGACTGCAGCTTTGGATATTAACCTGTAAAGATATCAAGAAATTCCTTTATACCGTAGCTTTAATTGCTGGTAAAATGATTGCACTCTTTACAAATGCTTTGGCAAGTGATCAAGATTATGTTTTTTCAGGTGTTCCATTATATATAGTATAAAAAAATAACTAATTTCAAGGAAATATTGTTTTATTGCAAGGTTATAAACTGTACATATTTTTACCAACCAGTGCAATTGTGTTGATATATTCAGAGGCTTAAACAAACATACGGTGCAGTATAAAATTTATTATACACTCCTGTGCTGAATAGAATGGCACTGCAGCACCAACATCTGGGAAAATATGAGATGTGATATTTTAAAATGCATTCAGTTATGGCATCAAGCTTATCCCTGACCATATTAATTTCAACATATGCTCCAATTTTAAAGCTAATTTTTAGGTGGGCTCCCGAAGTTTCAAGCTTGGGCATGCCTAGTGGGATTTTGGACTTCTTTTAATAGTAGGCCTTTGCATTATGATATTGCACAAACTACTTCTGAAAGTCCCCTCAGTTTCTAAAGTGCTTTGGGATATGGCATGATTGTAGTTTGAGATACCTCCAAAGCATAGGATGTGTAGAACTACTGGTATAGTTCTTTGGACCCTGATCTAACTTTCCAATGCACAGTTTGTTCTGAATAAATAGAAAATTGTGTGTGAAGGCTCAGGAGTTACTTAAAAAAAAGAAGGTAGAGACTGCATCAGCCTTCCTTAACCTCAAGCCCTCCAGATATTTTAGACTTTAAGTCCTATTAGCCTCAGCCAGAATGGCCAGTGGTCAAGGATGATGGGAGTTGTAATCTGAAAATATATGAAGTTAACAGTGTATTCCAGAACAACTTTACTCAGAAATTCCATTGTGTTAAATGAAGCTGACTACCAACAACAGGCTGTTTTCACATGAATTGTCTGTTCCAGTAACTAGTTGTAGCAGAACTATCACTAGTATTTTACTCAGTTTCTTGAATTTTTAAAAAAAGTCTTCTGCATGCCTGGAACTATGATCCTTAAAATACTCTCAAAGAAATCTGCAGAATGACTCCAAGACTATAATTGAAGATTTCTCCTGATACTGATTTCACCTTTGGAAAAATGGGCCAGAATAAGAAAATATAAGTTGTCAATGTGTTGTAGAACATGGCATTTCATGGTAGTTGGGTTACATATTGCATAAAACTATTCTCACATTTTAATTCAGGCATTTCATGGACAGGGAGCAATTTTTAAAATATTTATCTTGGTGTTCAGCAGCTATTTTATTCTATTAGTCATACTTCTGTCTTGAGTGTGGTGGGTAAACAATATAATTTCCCCAAGATCACTCCACAATCCAGGAATAATTCAGCTCTTTTCATTCTGAGTCTTAGCTATAACAGTCAGAATTCATGTTACAGCCATGTAATGGTATAGATAGGGTTGGGCAAATATGTTAATTTTGTTTTCTCTCAGTTTCTCATCTTTCCAGTGCTATCTTAAAATAGCTATGGTAGCTTGTTCCTGTGGTTGTTTCAGGGAAACTTTTCCAGTTTCCCTGGTACAGTTGTGATTTTATAGATAAATGGGGACAGCACGTGGTTTTATACAAAGAATCAAATGAGACATGGCCTTCAGGAATAGACTGTAAAAGGAGATAACTTGGTTTCCTTTACTGCATGGCTTTATATATTGAAAGCACTCTGATACCACTTTATCAGTCATGGCTTCTACCAAAGAATGTTTGTTTAGGGTGCTGAGAAATGTATATATGTGGGTGTTTCCTAACTATTTTCATCACCCTTAATGAACTACAGTTCCTGTAAATATGTGGTGGGGGGCAGCCATGCCTGTTAGTGGTGTAATAGTGTTTTAAGTGTATGATGTGAATGTGACTGATCAACCTTGCCTGAGAATTCACTGTCACAGCTTCTCTATGTACTTAAGTGCCATGGATATCTAGAAAAGGTGCAACCTACCTGTCTTCTTCCTCTGTGCTTGGGGGGTGTCAAAAAATTATAACTCCCCCCTCACACTCATATTTGCTGGTTTGTTGGACAGGAGGAGTTTGCTTTTACACCTCAAAGTCTAAGATAGTTGTCCAGACAGGTTGCATAGTCTAATAAAATAAAATCCTAATACAGTATTGAAGTAAATGTTAAGGTATTAGCTCCTCCAACCAATAGGCCCATGAATAAACCACAAAGAAAACTGTAACACAGATTGTTACACAAATAAATGCTGGCTTTGTTCTGTTTCTTTGGGGTGTGGGCGGATTTGAGTGATGGAAAGTATTTTACAGGGCAACACAATCTCTTTAAAAAACAGCCATATTGTCAATTAGTTATCAGAGGTGGAAACCACAACTGAGATGGAAGAACTGATACACTAATTACCATGCACGGATATTGGAGAAAGCAGACCTAGTTCTAAAGAGCTTAGCATCGAAATAGAAAAGGCAAACATCAGGTGGAAGAAAAGATTACTTTCCCCATATTATCATAAGAGAAGGAAGATGCTTTGCCCTAGCTGTCTTAAGGGACTTGGCGGACATTCTGTAGGGCCCGTATAATACAAAACCCCAAACTGAATTTGGCTGCCTTGAGTCTCAAACAATGCCTGTTACAATTCTTTTGCCTTGATCTATCAGCTCCCAATGACTAATGAGGATTGCATCATAGAAGCATCTTTCCCCTTCGCAAAACTCTTCCTACTGGTACCCTGTGAATACCAGGGCCATCAGGAAATTTGGATCTCCCCCATCATACTTGTGTGTGTATTATTTTAATAATTACAGAATGTTTTCCCCAAACACTATATCATGGCAGTTTACAGCAGCACACACACAGCAGCAGCAGAGAGAAATCTGAAATGGTTAAAGGGGTTTAAGTGACATTTACACAGCGTAGTCTGCACTATTTGCAATTCATCTGTAATCCTGTTAAAGGAGTAATAGCAGTTGACGCAGGCTGAAGATGCTGCAGGTAATAGGAGCAAGGATCAGTCATTCATAGTGTGCTATTCTAGATCTGGCTGGGATCCTTCAGACTCTAAGCCAAATGTTAAACACACTCTAAATGAATGACAAAATACTCAACTACTCTTCTGGCAGTCTTTGTTAACGGTGAAGAGCTTTTGCTACTGTGAATGCTTGAAGCTTTCATGTTTCATCCAAACGTCTATTTTCCAGCTTGTAAGTGTTCCTCAGTCTATTTCTCAAACAGCTGTCTGTACAAGATCAGAATATCTGCCCTGGCAGGCTAATCTTATCCTCTGCTATAGCTCTTGGGTGGTCAATGTAGAGGCTATTGGGCACACAGCTGTCTCTCAAACCATGGCAAACTTCCTTTCCTACTGTCTGAACCAATGCTAGGAACTGCAAATTCACAACCCTGGGATTGGACACAAGGGCCTAATGTTGGCTCCGTTTCCCTTCCCTGAAACCCATTAAATGTCTATAACATGTAAAGGCCTTTCACTGGACATCTCTGCTGGGTTAGAGAACAATTCTATGCAGGATGTCCATGATGGAGTGGGGCTCTTGTTTCAGGGTAACAGGCTTGGAAGGCTGAATATGTAAGAACACAATAAAATAAGAAGAGCCTGCTGGATCAAGTCAATGGCCCATCTAGTTCAGCATCCTGGTCTCACGTTGGCCAGCCAGATGCCTGTGGGAAACCCGCAAGCAGGATTCGAGAATACAAACACTCTCTCCTGTGGTTCCCAGCAGCTGGCATTCAGAACTTTTACTGCCTCCAACTGTAGAGGCAGAGCATAAACATCATGGGCTAGTAGTCATCAATAGCCCTCCCCTCCATGGATTTGTCCCATAGTTTAACTATGCACTGCATAAACACCAACTTTTACATCTGTGCACTTATTTTGAATTCAGTGGGTCTAATCAGACATGATTGGGTGCATAATTACAGCCACAATGATGCTAAATCCATATGCCATTACTGCACAGCATCACAAAACACAGGGCTCCACAAGATGACCTGGTTATTGAGCATTCATCCTGATTAGCTAACACACTTACATAGTGGTTACACTGTGTCTGGTCTTTACCGAACACTCATTCTGATGTTTGTGCAGGGCGATTATAAAACAATGAGCACTCATCGCACATTCATCCTGATTTGCTTACAGGTGTTTACATGTTTTCCTGTTAGTCATTCATTCATTCTACACTTTTCAATGCATTTCCTGGTCACTTTCTAAGTCTGATTCTTTTAAAAAGTGGATTTGTGCTTTAATCCACTTGAGCAGCACAACCCTAATGTTCTGATATGCCCTGAAATGCCTCCTGCAAAAGAGTGTCTGGAGGTACCCACAGTGTACAGCTCTGTTAATCTGAACTTCAGCTGGTCTTTCAGAGTGATGCATCAACACAACCTCCAAAATGACTTGAGTCTACTAAGGGTTAGCAGAGCAGCTAAATTTTCTACAAATAAGTGTCCTTGGGATCTGATTTGCTTGCAATCACATGAAGAAAGTAGTAAGTAGACTGGAAATATTTAGTTTCATATGATTGATACTTATTGCAACAGTCCTTTTTGGAGTCACTCCAGCTGGAGCAATTGTATGTAGTTGGTACATGCATATTGCTGGCACACACACAACTTCCTTTGTTCCAGCCAATGCAAACACTCCTGTCTGAGGAATTCAATGGAACCACCACATTGTGAACTGGCCCAAAACTGAATTCATTCACCTCTGTTATATATCACAGCACCATTGCTATGTGTTCCGATTCTGTCTAGCACATATTGCCATAAAAGCGTTGCGCATATATCAAAAGGAACAAATATTTTTCTTTGAATCCAGCGATGAAACCACCACTTAATTTTCAGGTAAATTATGAAACATTTCTATGAAACTGCATCTGCTGATTTAAGCCTAAAATAAGACCTGCACTTTTAATTATACAGGAAGACCCTGGGAACAATGTGCTTATTGTATCAAAAGGGACTCTGGGTGACATACCAGTATTATAAATAAAACATATTAACTGGTAAGAGTTACAAAAGTGAGACTGCATCTAAGCCTTTATGAAAATTGTTAATTTCTCACAGATGATTGAACAGCCCCTGTTGTTGGGTATAAATGATGAAAATTGTGAAAATGGTACATAGCTTGCAGTGTGTAATTTTTTGCAAAAAATCGCACAATAATGTTGTTTCAGGTGATTAAATTGTCATTATTAATTTTTTATCATTATCATCATCGATTATTAGGCATTTTATCCTGCTGTTTAGAAGAAAAAGGTCCCCATGATAACTTACAAATGTAAGCAAGACTTTCTCTGCATGCAGACTGGGCAGCTTCCAACAAAATAATAAAATACAATGGTGCGTCAAGCATTAAAAGCTTCCTTAAACAGGGCTGCCTTCAGATGTCTTATAAAAGTCTGGTAGTTGTTCTTCTCTTTGACATCTGGTGGGAGGGTGTTTCATAGGACGGGTGCCACTAACAAGAAGGCCCTCTGACTGGTTCCCTGTAACTTGGCTTTTCGCAGCGAGGTAACCGCCAAAAGGCCCTCAGCACTGAACCTCAGTGTCTGGGCAGAATGATGGGGGTGGAGACGCTCCTTCAGGTATACTGGACCGAGGCTGTTTAGGGCTTTAAAGGTCAGCACCAACACTTTGAATTATGCCCGGAAGCATACTGGGAGCCAATGTAGGTCTTTCAAGACTGGTGTTATGTGGTCTCGGCAGCTGCTCCCAGTCACCAGTCTAGCTGCTGCATTCTGGATTAGTTATAGTTTCCAGGTCACCTTCAAAGGTAACCCCACATAGAGTGCATTGCAGTAGTCCAAGTGAGAGATAACTAGAGCATGCACCACTCTGGTAAGACAAGTCCGCAAGCAGGTAGGGTCACAGCCTGCGTACCAGGTGGAGCTGGTAAACAGCTGCCCTGGACACAAATTGACCTGCACCTCTGTGGACAGCTGCGAATCCAAAATGACTCCCAGGCTGCACACCTGGTCCTTCAGGGGCACAGTTACCCCATTCAGGACCAGGAAGTCCTCCACACCTGCCCACCTCCTGTCCCCACAAAACAGTACTTCTGTCTTGTCAGGATTCAACCTCAATCTGTTAGATGCCATCCATCTTCCAACCGCCTCCAGGCACTCACACAGGACCTTTCAACAGACTGGTAGATAGGCTCTGCAGTTCGATTTTTGTAACTGATAGAAAGGCTGCTGAAGATGATAGTTTTATTATTACAATTATGATTGCTACTGCTATTGTTACTGGGGTGTGTGGGGTGGTAGAGGAGGGGTAGTATCTTTGGTGGGGGACATGTTGTCATCCTTCTGGGATAGTTTGTCCACTTTTGCATGCCCAAGGATTAAGACATTCTGGGAGATGATTTATAATGAAATGAAAAAGGTATTTAAATATACCTTTCTGAAGAAACCAGGGGCCTTTCTCCTGGGTATGGTCAGCCAATTGGTGCCAAAGAAGGATAGAACTTTTTTTATGTATGCAACAACAGCAGCAAGAATACTTATCGCGAAGTATTGGAAGACACAAGATCTACCCACCCGGGAAGAATGGCAGATGAAGTTGATGGACTATATGGAACTAGCGGAAATGACTGGCAGAATCCGAGACCAGGGAGAAGAGTCGGTGGAAGAAGACTGGAAAAAGTTTAAAGACTATTTACAGAAATACTGTAAAATTAATGAATGTTAGAAAAATGTGGAAATGAAGTTATATGGCTTTAGTATAAATGTTATAAGGAACTAAGTATAATTAGATTATTAGAGTATTAAAGGAAAAAATAAGGTTAGAAATGTTAAGATAATTATAGGATAGAAAACAGAGGAAGATGGAAAGGAATTGCTGAAGCAATTAATAGAAGTGGAATACAAAAAGGGAGGTGTGAGGAGGTCGCTGAAATAAGTGAATGAAAGATAAGATATTGAAATTGTTTGGTGTGTTTTAAATTGTTTTTATTTTGTTTTGTTAGTTTAATGTGTTAGTGTTATGTAGTGTTTTTATGTTATGTTATGTAGTGTTTTTGTATTGTATTGTATTGTTTATTTTATTTTGCTTAAATTGTTGGAAAAGTAATAAATATTACTTTAAAAAAAAAGTTTGTCCTTTGGTCCCCACCCTGCACACAGCTCTCACCTGTGGCCCCTAGATGCTGTCAGTGTGTGGCCACACCCCGGGAACGGCTTCAACTGGCTGGCTAAACCAAGGGAAGGTAGCTGATGGGTCTCACACTTCCCTCGCATGTGAAGACAGGCTCTGGTGAATTGAGCAGATGAGACCAACAGTGGGTCCAATGGTTAAGAAGGCGATTTCTGCACATGTTGTAGAGGGAAGAGGGGGGCAGCGGGCTCGTCAACCTGGGGTGGTAGCCCTAATAATAATCATAATATTTATTCACCACCCATCTGGCTGGGTTTGCCCAGCGACTCTGGGCAGCTTACAGCATATATTAAAAATTGTAGCACATCAGACATTAAAAATTTCCCCATACAGGGCTGCCTTTAGATGTCATCTAAAAGTCAGATAGTTCTTTATTTCCTTGACATCTGACGGGAGCATGTCCGTTCCAGAGGGCAGGCGCCACTACCAAGATGACCCTCTGCCCATCTGGGAAAAGGAAAATGCTAATCATAAAGCTCCACTTCCTTGCGGGGTATCTTTAGGAGAAGAGAAGGCTAAGAAGAAAACCCTACACAAATCCAGAGTGGAGTCCCTGAGATGGATGGTGCCTTGTACACCTCCTTCTGGCAACTCCTGCAGCCAAGCTGGTACCAAACATATTTCTCTGCTTACCTTTGGACCACATCAGTGAGACAGATGCCAACAACAACGATTGCTATTATTACTGCTTCTTCTTCTTCTTCTTCTTCTTCTTCTTCTTCTTCTTATTATTATTATTATTATTATTATTAAATACTTAGGAAGCATTTCCCCCCAAGATAAAAGTCTCTGCTCATACTCTAATTTACATGGTACAAAAGGAAAAGGAATGGCAAGAGAAGAGAAGCAAGCAAGCATTTGAGTAGTTGCTTCTCCACTGGCTGATGGATGGAGCCAGGCTGATTTCCTCCCTTGCTGTGATGTTCTTCCCTGGAGGTAGGGAGTATAGCCTCCCAGTGGCACCAAGCCTCCAGGGCAGTGGCAAGGTCTGAGCATGCCTCCATTCAGCTATGCAGACAATATAGCTTTGTCAGTCTTTATAGGTATATATTCCCCCTCTCTCCTCCTCTCCTCCCTCCCTCGCTCTTTCTTGCACACAGAGAGAGAGGGGGGGGGAGAGGTTCTATTTTCTATTGAAGGAAATTGTAGTTTGCCCTCTTCTCTTTTAGGAATGGCATGGGAGGAACTGACCAGTTGTCAATATCCATTTCAGGTCAGACATCTTTGTTCACAAAAAGCATCTATCCTTCACTCTTCCGCTGGCTGTGCATGTGGTTGTCAGCTGCTTTTAATCACATGAACCATATTGTGTGTAGTTTGAGAAGAGCTTGCTGTGGTCAAACATGGCCAGAGAATTACTGTGTAGAAAATACTTCCCAACTAATGGGATGTGCTATATATATATATGCTGGTATAGTTCCAGAGGCAAACCATCATGAATGAATAGATCTTTTGTTGTGCTCCTTGATCTCTTTTCTTTGGCTTTTGTTGGGATAAGTCAATACCTTTCTAATTGGGTGTCCTTTTTGGACTTTCTCAGGCTTTAGCATTAAGAAAATCCACCTCTTTAAACACAGACAGAGGATACTAAACGCCCAGTGCAGAAGCAGCCCAATAAGCCCTTTCTTTCCTTTTAATAGGTTGATTGCTTCAAGAGGTATCGAGAAGGCTCAGCAGCATTGCTACGTGTTTTA
This sequence comes from Podarcis raffonei, assembly GCF_027172205.1. Taxonomy (NCBI): domain Eukaryota; kingdom Metazoa; phylum Chordata; class Lepidosauria; order Squamata; family Lacertidae; genus Podarcis; species Podarcis raffonei. The sequence goes on along the minus strand of NC_070611.1, from coordinate 23,987,932 downwards.
TGTGGCACACATGACTGTAAAAGGAGCAGTCAGCCTTGTGCATCAGTGAAAGTGTGTTGCTACCCCCACCCACCCCAAGAGAAAGAAGCTGATTTGCAATGTCCTTAATAAAGAACAGCTGACTTCTAAATAGTATAGTGGGATTGTTGGCTTGGTATGCTTTGAGAGGGAGATCTGCAGTTTTTGTGGGGCAAGTCGCAGTAAGCCTGGGGTCACCTTGGTAGGGGGATAGAAAGCAATAAACATGACAACCATTTTGGGATCAAAATGGCCACAACTTTTTTTGATTACAGATGTAAGAAGGCCTTGGCATAGGCATTGGGTATGTATCCTGAATCAACCAACCCAATCATGTCATCAGGGTCAATCCTGGGTTAAGGATCCCCATATGATGCACATCAAATATGGGTGACCCTTCTAGGATGGCATTTGGGGAGTTCTATGGCCTGTTAGCCCCTGTCTGGGGACATGGACAGAATCCTTCCTCTTGAACCCCTTTACCAGGGTACCCTGATACTTTGACCCAGAGAAGGGAGTAAAGCCTACTCCACCTACTCTGATTAGACTAAGGATCCAGCCCAATGCCTTCCCTTACCAGGCTGTGACAATTGCTGTAAGGTAGACAAGAACCCCAAACCAGCCCAACTGGTTTACAGGCAAATTCCTCCCTGGCAGGTTACATTCCAGCCACACAAAGACTAGAGGTTTTTACATCCTGCTGCCCTACCCGGACATCTCTCCATCCAGGCAGGCAGGAGGCACAGTCACTGTTGGGATCTCCATTCCTGCTAGGCAAAAGCACATGTGTGTGTGAAGAAAGAGCAATGAAAGGTGTTGGGCAAGCTGCCATTTATCGATCCCTGCGAGCAGGCCCAAGTGACCCCATTGGCTGGTTGGGCCTGCTCCCAGGGGAACGCACTTCAGAGGCTGCCAGCATTGGTCAATCAGCCAGCAGGCAGGCGATCCAGCCTGCCATTTGCAAGATCTCTTGATAGATCTGGGGCCTGGCCACAACACTGCCCACCAATGAGAATGAGTGGACTTGCAGCCTTTTTGACAATTCTAGGCATTCTTAAAAATCCGGGAAAACATGACAGACTTCACCTTAAGTATATAATATTGCAACCTATCTGCAACAAATTTCTAGCTCATTGTTTTGTTGCCTTGGACTTTCTGGTTTATGGTGTACTGTGGGTGGGTGAAGAGAGAGTGCATGTAGTGTTCAACTTGCACTGAATCTGGGCTAGTGGAACACTTTGAAAAGACCTTGCCATGACATAAAAATCTTTGTTTTCTCTTTCACTATTTATTTCTGTGAAGTGCACTATTGAATCTCAACTGTTTCTACTAGGAGAGTGAGCCATCCTCTGTTTACTGTGATAGGTTGTCATCTACTTTGCAAACAAATTGCTTGAATATTTTTCTCATCTTAGAACCAACAATTAAGGCACATATTTTGGCATATTGTCATTTCAGAAGGACATGCTATTGTTCGTTTTTCGGCTGAAGCACAAATCTCTCAACATTCAAAGCAATTGTTGCTTTATCATGGTGGGGGATTGTGGTTCGATACTTCCTACCAATCTAGAGCGATTGCCTAATTGTTTTATATTTTTGGAGAACTTTCAAAAGCCACACTTGCCACCGTGAGATTTTTGAACTGTTCTTAATAGATAAACGGAAGAGTCAATCAATCAATCAATCAATCAATCAATGTTTATTATGGCAAACAGCCAGCATATAAATGGAAGAGTTGATCAACCTATAATTTGGAAATCACTATATACATGCTGAATAATACATAATTCAAACTGTTTTATTTTCAAACTTTGCATCATCTTGAAACCAGAAGGACTAAAGCTCTTTGAGAAAGGTTTTGTCTAAGCTTTTTTGAGTAAAAATTAGTGGGATAAGTCAGCAAACAGCTGTATATTTAATTTTTTTTCCAAATATACTGAGAAAATGAGATATTCTTCATTTTGTTTGTGAATCCTGCTTCTGCCTTGTTGTTTCACAGGCACTAATGTTCATGGGGCTGGAATATTTGAGCAATAAACAGCTTCTGCAATTACCAAATGCCTGAGCTCTACTTCAGCATTTAATCACTCTCGAACGCCATAAATTGCCTCATATATTTCTCTCCACCATGAGCATTATCCCTTAATCAAAGTTTTAGAGATATTACACATTTTATATGAACTCTGGTGGATCATAAGAAAAATGAGCAGATGCAGTGGCAGTGTGTGTGTGTGTGTGTGTAAACATACACACACACACATACACTCACACATTTACGTACCCACATATACGCATACATACAGTGGTACCTTGGTTCTCAAACAGCTTAGTTGTCGAACAAATCAGCTCCCAAATGCCACAAACCTGGAAGCAAGTGTTCCGGTTTGCGAACATTTTTCGGAAGCTGAACATCTGACGCGGCTTCTGCTTGAGTGCAGGAAGCTCCTGAAGCCAATCAGAAGTCATGCCTTGGTTTTCAAATGGTTTCAGGTGTTGAACGTACTCCCAGAACGGATTAAGTTCAAGAACCAAGGTACCAATGTATATACAATCACACACATGCATACTCTCAGCTTATTCTAGAGACTTATGGTGATGGATATATTGTTCAAAACAGAAATGTGTATTTGAACTGATTTGGAACTAGAGACAGCAACGCCTGGAAACATGATAAAATAGAAAGCATGAGTCATTCATAACTTCTTTCTCCCCACTCCTGCACAATTTTCAAGTGAATCCAAATAGAATTCCCTGTATTGTCTTTTGAGGTACATACAATAGCAGAACCTTTCACTTCAATAAGCAATACAGCATTCTAGATGAGGGAAGTCCAGTATCCTGTTCCCAGACTGTGCGCACATTCCTCTTTACTCTACCCAGTGGTGCGCTCCCACCACTGGTTTGGGAAGTGGTATACGCATAGCATTAGACACAATCCATACCTATCCTGTACCTATCCTATTGTTTCTCATGAAATACTGCCTTTTCATGTGTTTTTCCCCAAACCAGCTTCAATCCGAATTGAGAAAATAAAAAAACTGTATTGTAAGATGGTAATGTGAACACAGCCTCATAGTGACTGATCAGATGCCTGTGAGAAACAGGAAAGCACTGCAAGAGCTTCAATTTCCTCGCTGTTTTTCTTTTGAAGTTACTGTCTTGATGCTACAAGTCTCATTTGTTATTCTAACTGATAAAATATGTTCTATTATATTTGAAAATGCATAATAGATGCACACTTTTCTTCATCAATATGGCAGTACTTGAAGGCGAGTATAGCTATAACTGGATGTCCATATAGGCCTTTTAGGAATATACAGCCATGTGTTCCCCATAACAACCATTTATGCTCCCAAATTACTGAATAATGTCATCATAAACCAATAAAACAAATAGTTTAAGCCCTTGAAAAAGTGAATAGCCAAGTGCAATTGTACACATATCTATTCAAAAGCAAATCCCACTGTGTTCAAGAGCCATACTCCCAGGTTCTACAGTCTTCACAAAATTAAGGCAAAACAGAAAAGACTACTCAACTGACGGCACATTTTCATATGAGACCTGAATGCATTACTACTTATTAGTAATACACCTTTATCCCAAGAAGCCTGCTATATTCTCTCCCCTCCATTTTATTTTCGCAACCAGTGAATTTCATGGAGTAAGAGATTTGAACCTAGGTCTCCCTATCACAGCATGCTGGCTCTATATGTGTGTGCCTACTGCCCACTATTATTCCTTTCTGCAGAATATTACATATATTGATTAGAATCATCTTTTCTCCTCAGAGAATGCTAATAATAATGACAAGTCCTTTTAGTATCATCAGAACAGTCCACTGTCTAGTTTCTTCCCATAAAATGTTTCAGAGAAAAAGAGATTATGACTTCCATTTATGACAGCTGCAAGGTTTTTCTCACCATCCTTTGGGTTCTTTATGTTTTTGGATTTATAAGACATTAGTGCTATGGTTGAACCAGGGTCTTAAAAGTAACTCTTTTATTAAAAAAAGATACATACACACACACACACACACACACCTACCTTTCACCCCTCAAAGTTTCAAAGGCTTCATCCTGATACATACATACATACATACATACATACATGTATATATACAGTGGTACCTCAGGTTAAGTATATATATTTCGTTCCAGAGGTCCGTTCATAACCTGAAACTGTACTTAACCTGAAGCACCACTTTAGCTAATGGGGCCTCCTGCTGCCGCTGCACCGTCGCTGCACGATTTCTGTTTTCATCCTGAAGCAAAGTTCTTAACCTGAGGTAATATTTCTGGGTTAGCAGAGTCTGTAACCTGAAGCGTATGTAACCTGAAGCGTATGTAACCCGAGGTACCACTGTAGTTGTCAGGAATCTCTTATAAGCACTGAGTTTCTAATTTGAATTACCCTCATTCTTACTAATCAGTGTGGGAAGGTGAAAAATCAGAGTGAAAATTACTTCAAGGCTATATTTTGAGATAAACTTTCAGTTTCAATTTTCACGACCTAATTTATCTATCTACCTATCTACATATATGGGAGGAGTTAATGTTATATTCAGTACAAATCTTATTGCAAATTGCATTTTTCATTTTCTTTTAATGAGTTTCCTTATATTCCTTGTTTTCTTTCTGAAGTATATGAGGGCCTGTCATATTAATAACTTTGTTTATTGTTTTGTGCTTCCCCTAATATGGCAGACAAAATGAAGACAATAAGTTAGAAGATAATAAATGTTTTATATGATCAATCAGTTTTTGTAAGTTTCTCTTCTTCATTTATGGTATGCTTTGTAAACATAAAGCAGGAGAATGTAACTTAGCCTTAAGTTTTAAGAGAAAGGGGTGAGGAAGCAGGGCTGGCCAGAAGAAAAGAGAGAAGGGAGGGGGGAATAGATAAAGAAAAGATACCCCCCAAAAAGGAGAAGAGCAGTGTATGCCACCTGGAGCTGATTGGTGGAAGAAAAAAGGGTAAATATACAGTGAATGAATAAAAACAGAAGAATAATACAAAGCCTGCAAAGTGAAATAGCTTAGCTGCACCAAAAAATGGCATCAAAGACCAGAGGAGGCACTATTCACAGTTAAAATCTCAGGAGAAACAGATCATCTCCTTATCTTGGCAATACCCAGGAAGTCACCTGCAATACATACAGCAGGGTTGGGGAACCTGTAGTCCTCCAGATGTTATTCAGCTACAACTTCCATTATCTCTGACTATTGCCATGCTCACTGGGGTTGATGGAGTCCAACAACATCTGGAATGTTGCAGATTCCTCAGCCCCACTCTACAGCCTCAGGTAGAATGACAGATAGTTAAAGAAGCAGTAGTTGCTTTCCAGGTGGGCACAGCCTTTGAAGCTGCTGCTCTTATGGAAATAAAGGTGAGAGAAATCTCTAACTGCCGGGAAAAAGAAAGACAGGTGAAGTTTTTTATACACTTACATAATACTTTCTTTTAAGAGCTAAAGTTCTTAAAACGTTGTTCTCACATATATTCCGGCTGTTATAACCAACATGACACAACTTCCATCCTGGAATAATGATGAACTCCAAATGCCAAACCAAATGGTTACTAGAAAATCAGTTGACCATGGCCAATGCTTCAGATTAGGCTCATGCAGCAAAGTTGCAATCTCACTAGCTCATGTAAACTGACTTTGGTGTTCTGACCTGTGCCTAAGAGGATTGCACCAAATTGTAATAACAATGTAATTTGTTTAAGGATTATTAACTCATTTCTAAGATGCCAGCATTGTACGGGTATGTGGACATAAGCTTCAAGAAACTATGGGGAAGAACAAATTGGTGTCAGTTAAACCATTTCAAAATGAGTGAAAAGAAAATAACACCCTTTTAAAAAGAGATTGTACTGTGTGTGTGTGTGTGTGTGTGTGTGTGTGTGTGTATATATATATATATATATATATTTAAAAATCCTCAAAACAGTAATTTTATATAACATCACATAATTTTGCTTCTCTGGCTTCCTAACATCAGATAATGTTAAGTAAAATTATTCTTTTAAAATTATAAGTTTTAGAGCATTTAAACTAATACTTTAAAATTGTAGGTATAAAATATATTGGAAACAGAAAGGGAAAGAAATGAGGGAATTTGTACAATGTAATAACCCAATCCACTAAACTATAATGGTAACAATTTCTTTTATAAAGTGAGAATGCTAAAAGTTCATGATTTCTTCCTCCGTAATACTGATAAATAGTGGTGCCAGTATCATGAAGATTCTGTTGGGTAGGATTACCTCTCATTAGGCACCTTTCTGAGTCTAGTTACTATATTATAATCTTTTAATTCTCCAGACAGTGAAGCATATTTACTTACAGGTTTATAAACGTTTGATTCTGGGGATTTTGGCACGTTGCCATTAATTACATGAGTTCATTTTAGAATGCACTTCATCTAGTGCCTCTGAAGTGATATCAAGATTATTAAATGCTTTCAGATGAAGTACTTTTCACTGTTCACCAATCACAATTTTTCATTTGTTCCCTGCTTGTTTCAAGTTTTACAGTGGCATGATAGTGTTGTGGACTGAGCAGGGAGGGCAGATGATTTGTCCAGGTTGGGGAGATGCACAAGTTTTATTCTGCATGCAACAGAATCGTGGAAGGACCAGAACAAGGTACTTCTGGTCCTTTTTTGCTGAGCATCACTGTTACTTCCAAAGCTGATTCTGGCTAGTGTGAGGCAGGGCAAAGTTGTTTTAGTCCTTTCTGTTCCTGGCTCCTGCCAGTTCCCTGCTCAGCAGGTGCTGCGGGTTTTTTGGCCCTTCACTGCTGATGTTGTCTTTTCTCTAGGCCAACTGGAAAACAAGTGACCAAGTTATGGCAACTCTCCATATTCATCCATACTGGGTGGACCTATACTCTGAGGTTCCCAGTCAGGTACAAGTATACCTGCTTGACCCTGCCCAGCCAAGTCAGTCTTGCTTGATGGCAAGAGTGGGTGGACACCATTGGGTTTTCAGGGAGTGCCACAGCATGGCAAAATATCAGCATCCAAGAACATAAAATCTGCTTGAAGGTGGTGAGTGATGATTCTTGGAAGTTCTCCCACCAAATTCCTTAATTAATATTATTGTGGAATCCAGCTTTAAAAACTCATTGTTCCAGATCTTGTATGTTAGGGGAAAGTGTATGAATTAGGTAGAGAATGTTTTACAAATATTTAAGGGAGGAAATCATGTCCCACTGAATTCCCTTCCCCATTTTGAAATACTCAGGCAGCATGAAACTCAGCCTCTCAAAATGGTAGAAGCATATGGTAAAGCATGAGTGAACAGGTTCTGTGTGTATGTATAGTAACCATTTTAAAATAATATGTATTTTTTACTGTGGATTCAATATTATAGACTCATAATATGCAAACGCAGTCTGCTTTTAATACACATTCATGGCATACATGTTAATAGCTCCAAAGGAGCTGTTACAAGATATGCTCTGAATATGTATTAGGAACAGTACACAATATGTAACTAAGACCATTCTATATTATATTATGAATCTATAATGCAGAATGCATAGCACACTGTTACACCTCAAAAGGAACTATTATGATTGATGCTATGAATGCCTATTAAGAATAATATTGACTAAATGTTTATGGCTCCCTTTAGCTGTTGTCCAGGGTAATATACTACATAGTATTCCTTTTTAGTATATTATTCACTATTTGCATAACATTTTTTAAAAAGATATATTTACTGTTTTAGGAAAGGTTAGAAAGGTATTCTTTTGTTTAGAAATTATTGTTGTGCTTTGACTCTGGCACTTTTATTACTCTTAACACCACTGAGTAAATTCAATGCAATTTTATGGGTGCTTGCAACTCTCTACAAATGCATGTAAAATAGAGATTTCAACCGACACTGGGCTGAAACACCTCTTGCTTACCAAAATGAAAGAAATACCATAATCTCGAAAATCTCATTTTTCCTCCCAGTTGTATTTTACCTATTATGTGTACAAATAACATCTAAAATTACTGTAATTGAAATACACTAGTGTGATAAAATTGTTTCCATTTATTCAGTTTGTTTACTCTGTGCATCTGATAGCATTTTTTGTACTGCTGATATTACTGTTTGCTGATGGTGATTGGTACTTTCCTCATATGCTTCCTCCTCCACTAGCAATTTCATGCTGTTGCTATTCAATCTACTTTGCTGGAAATCTACTTATAAACAACGGTTATTCAGAAATTCTTTGAACATGTTTCTAAAGAGCTTTCTTAAAAAAATAAAAAAATAGTATGTAATCTATGATGGTGCTGTTTAGATAGCTAAGCATTATTCATACTTGGAATTCTCCCTCGGATTTAGGCCATGCCTTCTGAAGTTTGTTTCTGGCAAGATATTACAGTGCCGATATTCTAATTGCCACAAGGTAATTTCTTTAGTGGGACGCGGGTGGCGCTGTGGTCTAAACCACTGAGCCTAGGGCTTGCCAATCAGAAGGTCGGTGGTTCAAATCCCCACACCATGAGGTGAGCTCCCGTTGCTCGGTCCCTGCTCCTGCCAACCTAGCAGTTCAAAAGCATGTCAAAGTGCAAGTAGATAAATAGGTACCGCTCCGGTGGGAAGGTAAACGGCGTTTCTGTGCGCTGCGCTGGTTCACCAGAAGCAACTTAGTCATGCTGGCCACATGACCCGGAAGCTGTCTGTAGCTGTCAGTTATGAGTTGTTGTTGTTTGTATAACGCCCTATGCCCGCAGGTGTCAGGGCAGTTTCTGCAGCCACAGCAGGCAATGTGATTGTTCCATGTTCTGACTTCACCACCACAGTCACACTCCATTGCCTCTCAAAACAGATGCCAAGAACAGCAACTTTTTGTTAAAATTTTTTAGGATTGTGGGCATAATTGCAGTCACCGGTGCTATTATACTAACGGGACTAAATCTGAATTTTTTATTTTAACTGAGTTGTGGCCAGTTAAAAAGCTAAATTAAGTTCTTCTCTGCTGCCCATACCCATAATATATTGTACTAGAGCTGAATAATAGCAATGGACTCAGCAGTCTATGTTAACAGAGGAAAATTAGGCAAATGAAACGTGTTACCTATTTTAGCCAGGGGTCTCATTACCCTAGTGGAAAACCGTTTGTAGACAATATTCAAAATGTTAGCAGGACCAATCACAGGATCTATCACACACACTTTAGCACAGAGACACAATCCAATTGACTCTTCTCCCTTTTGCTAAACCTCCTCTCCTCAGCTGGGCTATGCATATCAGCAGAGACAAGTTATTTTCAACACTATCACCACACACTTGGTGGGGTTTAAAGCACCATGAGATGAGGATTAAAATCAGACCTTTCTTACTTCCTCATGCACATCAACTGAAGAGTGAGGAGGGCACAGTGTGCATCTTCACTATGGTGTGGAAAGGTTTAAATCTCCATATGCCACAGTAGGGAAGACTGCTCCCCCCCCCCAAGTTTATCAGAGCAAATGAACTGACAGGGAGATTAGTTTCATCTACAGTGTGCCATGAAGGGAACGAAAAAAGGCCCTGCCTATTCCTCAGCTAAAGGGGGATATTTAAACCTCTTCCTCACACAGTGTACCACAATGGAAGAGAGAAGAAGAACCCATACTGGTTTGGAGGGGTCCCCAATGAACCAGTGTGCTTGCTGGTGGGCGCCAGTGTTGGAAACAGGATGCGAGAAAATGCCAGGGGTTAGATGCAGAGTTTCCTGGCCTCTTTTTTCCTTTATCGAATTTAATCAGGTAGTGTTTAAACTAAAGCGAGCAACTTCTCAAGTAACTCAAGACTCTTCTTCTGTCTGTATAAATCATGGAAATACAGATGGTTCAATAAATTACAACATTTATTTAGAAATGCCAGGTTGGTCTTTATCCAGCCATGTATTCAGATTTTTTCATACCATGATGGAGGAATGAGTTCAAATAGGCACTTAATTAAGTTACAAACCTAATTTGCTTTCAAGGTTTCAAGTTACAGACAAGGCAGGGACAAGGCAGTAAATGAGAAATACATGCTCCCTTAGGAATTAAAAAACCAAAATGGAATACATGTCTGAATCTCTAGCTCAATTTAGACCTCACAGAGCCCTTGAAAGACAGACAACAGAGAAAGTAAGGCCTTGTGATCAGTACATTAGCAAAGCTGGAGATTAGTTTTGAGAGCACAATAGTACAGTCAGTTGAAACCAAATCTGATTGTGTGTTGATGAGAAACCAGGAGGCATTGCTAGGTACTTAAAGGATTCGGGGCATGGGCCCATGACACAAATTTGCATGTGCTAATTTATATGTATAGACGCCTCTGGGCAGATTAAGATGGCAGATGGCTGGGGTGGTCTCACCAGTACTGCACTTTGCAGTGGACTCAGATACACAGTAAGCAAAGTATAGGAACATCCCTGATTATAATGTTAGAGATTTATTTTTGTTTTAAGCAATTATATAAATGATTATAGATTTTTAAAAAAACAAACACACACACACACTTAAGACAAGGTTTTTCTCAATTTTCTCATAATTTCTCAATGTTATGGAGAAATTATGGAGCAGGCCATGGTCTGAAGGCACATGAGGCTTCCACCCTGCCACTACTACTAATCAAGTATGGATCTGGTTAATGCCTTGTTGGGAGATCACTTAAGAAACACAAGTATGCTTGCCTTATCTTCCACCAGAGGCCAAAAGTGGAGATATAAATGTAAGGAAAATAAATAAGTATATGCAAATTATGCCTTGCCATACCACTTCCCCCTCACATTTGAAAATGCAGTTGCATGAAATAAGAAAAACAGAACAAGTTGTATTTGGGACATATTGTGAGAAACCTTACCACAAAATCATTTTCTGGTGATTTCTTAAGATAGGGTTCACCTCTAGTCACAGTTATAAGTGTCTAAATCTCACGCAGGTCATGACAGATACATGTGTTTTGAGGAGTCTGGCTTAATTATCTTCCTGTTATAGCTTCACACATGCTGCAGCCACAAGGTTTAAATCAGCCCTGTGTGGCTCAGGACCAGTTTACTGCAGCAGAGGCTGTCTTACATCCCCAGCAGGTCACTGCATTCTGTAGGAGGGTATCTCCTTGAAGTCCATAAGATAGCAGAAGCCCACTCCACAGCAATTTGGAGCAGGGCTTCCAGCATGCATCCCTACTGAGATATGAAATGTGCCCACTATTTTTTACTTTGCAGAAACAAGTAAAGGCATTTTTGTTTTGTTTTGACTTTTAATATATATCCTTGGGTGTTTTATTTGTATTGATTTAAAACCGTTTAGTTGTTTCTACTGCCTTTATTTCTAATTTTAGTTTGCTATTATGGTCAATTGTAAACCGCCTTGAATCTTAAGTGAAAGGTGATTCATAAATTCATAAAAAACTAATCAAATATAATAATTCTCCCCTGCTTCACTGTAGAAAAAGTAGGGTATCTGAACTAAACTGCCTGAACTGAAACAGTTTGCCAGAACTAGATAGGCATTTAGCCTAATCCAACCAGGCTGCTCTTACCATCCTGAGGGAGTTGATCACAGTGTCACTAAGTATGCTGAGTATGTTTTTAGTAGATAAGACATGAAAAAAACTGAGCTTCTGTATATCCTGTATTAACATAGGCTTTTTAAAAAGATATCCAAGATTAACCCATAGGAGAGAACCTAGTGAGTCATGTGACATTGGGCAGTCAGGACTAGCTGTCATAGTCCTGCTCCTAGCTCAGGTGTTGATTTCCCACCCCCAAATAATGGGTGGGGAGGTAGCTGAGGTCTGGATAATGGATGCCATACCTTTGCAATTTTACAACCACCTTACAGGTACCTTACCTGGTGGTCTGACTACTGAGTCATTCCACCAAATCTCAGGATTTTTTAAAAGTGTGCTGCTATGAATTGCCTTTGCTTTTCTGTAATTCCCCATCTGGTACTGTAGTCTTTTTAGTTTCATTGTTTACAGCATTTGCTATCTTTTTGTGAACCATTTCAGAAACTGTTGTATTAAGCGGTATACTGTATATAAACATATGAAATAAATAATAAAATAGCCTTACTCTATGAGGTATTTAATCATATTACAGTATATCAATAGCATACTCAGGTGCTGAGTTGTGATGGTTGGCAACCCCTGGCTTAACCCATAGGGTAAGAGGCTGTTGGTGCATTTGATGTTAATCCTTTTGTGCACGTTCCCCCCACCCCCCCACCCCCAGTCTGGGAGGGGGAACAAAATAGGACCCAAAGCAATACAGTCGTAACTTGGATCCTGAACACCTTGGTACTCAGATGTTTTGCTCCCGAATGCTGCAAACCCGGAAGTGAGTGTTCCAATTTGCGAACGTTCTTTGGAACCCAAATATCCGACGGGGCTTCCACGGCTTCCAATTGGCTTCCGAAGCTTCCTGCAGCCAATCAGAAATGGCGCTTTGGTTTCTGAATGTTTTAGAAGTCAAACGGACTTCCAGAACGGATTCCGTTCGACTTCCAATGTACGACTGTATTCCAGTAATTCTGGGGCAACATTGGGCTTCATTTTATTTTACTGCTGAGGTTCAACTCTGGAGGCCTACAAGTTGATAGCAATAGTAATGAATAAAATACCTTTCCCTCACCTTTGAATTTCTGTGATGTATTCTAGGCTTCTAGGAAAGACAGAGGATACTGTTGGGGTACTTTGCATGTGAAGTCTGTTACGTACAGGCGTCTCCCCAGTTACGCAGGGGTTATGTTGCAAGGTACGGCGTGTATATGTGAAATGAACTACAGTGGGGAACACCATCTAAAAAGCCTGTAAACACCCAGTAAACCTCTGGGAACTCTTAAAAAAAACCCAGCAGCACTTACCAGACTGGCATGAATGGTGGCACTGGTGGCTCTTAGTCTTCCTCATCACTGGATGATGTGGAAACGACAAGGGGGTGGGTAGACCGGTACCCCGAAGTCCTTGGCCATGGTTCAGATTCACTTGCTGCTGATGGTACTGCTGCAGGTGTCCTGCAGAGGTACTGGGTAATGGGCAGCTGACGCTGTTGTCTTTTCAGCTGGTCAGGGTATGCTTGGGAAACCTCCTTGTCTGTGAATGCAGCTTCACCAGCGGTGTGGATATTCTTCAAACTGAAGTGACCCTTCAAGCGGTACAGCCAACCGGAGCTGGCTTAGAACTCCTTCACACACTGTTTCCCCTCTCCATTAGCAGACTTGAAGTTGCGATCACATGACATGGTGCACACACAGAATTTGAATGGCAATGCCCATCAACTTTTTGGGCGAGGTGGTGGCCCCCTTCAGATATTTATTGGGGAGAGACAAAGACCCCCTCTGCCTCTAGGAGTTCATTCCTATGGGGGGGGGCACACACCTGTACTCCTACATTTACTTGTGCCTCTTAGAGGTGGAACAAATTTAAAGTGTAACCCGGAAAAATGTCAAATCCGAAGGCATTTAGGACTGCTGGAGCCAGTGCTGGATTTACATATAAGCTAAACAAGCTATAGCTTGGGCCCCCAAATATACTTCTTCTTAATTGTATTTCAGTTCAACAATTACTTTGATAAAATACATACAGTATTTTGTTATGCGCAAATAGCTTTAGATACCTACATATTAGGTCCACAAATTACCATATAGCATATATTCAACACAAAAAAAACCAGCGACAATTTGTTGCTGACAAAGGACAGCTGGACATATAAAGGGCCCCATTACCTTCAGTAGCTGAGGGCCTCATCAAACCTAAATCTGGCCCTGGCTGGAGCCTTATGACACCATATAAACTTCCCTGGGCCTAGAGGATTCGCATTGAAGCAGAGCATTTGTAGAGTATACAGAAGGTCTTTTGCTTTGCCCTGAAGAACACCTTTCTCACGTCTGGGCCATATAGGTGCTCTGATATATATCAGAGGCCCAAAGGCCATCAGGTGCAACAGGTCCCGCCGGAGTGCATTCCTCTTGTAAAAAATGTTCCTGCCACTCAGGGACAACAACAACAACTATAGTCAGGCTGGTTGTTCTTTGGGACCAGGCCAGGCTCGGGTTTTTTGGTTTTTTTATAATGGTCTTTTTAAGTAAGTACCGCGCTGCCAGTCTGAAAAGAAGAGCCAGGCGGTTTTCGTGAGGAAACGATGACGGCGGGTGGGGAGGGCGAAAGAGAAAGAGAGCGCGAGAGCCCCAGTTTTGGCGGGAGGGGCGCGAGCCGCGCTCGGGCCGAAGCTGACGCCAGTTTCCGCGCTGGGAGGCTCCGTCTGGGGCCAAGCTAAGCCTCTGCCCCGGTGGGTGGGTGGGGGCGGGCGGGGTGCTAAAAAGCCGGAGGAAAGGAAAGAGGGGGGGCGCGGAAGAAAGAGGCGGGAACGGGAGGGGAGATGTTGGGGAAGCGGCTGGCCTGGGAGAAGAGCTCCTGCTAAAGTTATTTCTCCCCCCCCCCCATTTCCTTCCTTCCTTCTTTCCCTCCCAAGCCCGGGAAGGAAGAGAGCAGGACTTCTTGAGAGGAAATGCCAAGGTAAAGGCGCCGGAGGAGGTTGCTTTTGTTTTGTTTCGGCCCGAAGCTTTGGGCGGGCTCCTCTTCTTCGCGCGCGGTGTTTTGGGTTAAAAAATAAACAACAGAGTGAGAGAGTGTGTATATGTGTTTGTGCGCATGTTACATTTTAGCAGAAACCGGCGCACCCGGTTGCTTTGCAAAAAAAAAAAAAGTTCGGGCTTCTCTTTGGCGGCGGCGCATCTCCCGTCCTTTTTGCCTGCAAGCGAGTCAGATAATACGTATATATGTGTGTGAGAGAGAATGCGCGCCTCGAAGCCCATCTGAAAGACTTCTTCATTTGTTTCTTCCTTCAGGGTCTTGAGTTAGCCTTGTCGGGAGGAGGAGGAGGAGGAGGAGAGGGGCGTTTAAGCTCTTTATTACTCGGAGGAAGAGAGCTTGGCAGATGTCCCAAGCGAGAGAACCTCTTCCTTCAGGGCCTGAAGGGCCAGAGCGCGCAGCTCCGGCTGAAAACAGCTTTTTGATCTCGCTCCCTCGAGGTAAGTTGCTCGAAAGTTTTTCTTCTGGGGGGGAAGAGCCGCGACGGCTGAACAGCTGAAATGATGCAGCTGAGATTAGGCTGTGTGCATTGGGAAGGGGAGGGGTGGGTGTGTTGCCTTTTCCAGGCCGCTTACAGCTTGCTTACCTTCCCTACATCCTGTTAGGAAAGTGTGTGTGGGGGGGTGGAATTATTCTGCAATACAGGCACAAAATGAGGGGTTTTGTGTCCCTGTGTCACTTCCTTCTCCAGCGCTTTCCTCTAGATGCATTGGCTGTTCTTCACTCCTGGCATTTTTTTGTTTGTTGCCATTTTTGCCACACCTCCCAAATTCCGAAGCAGGCCGAGGAATGCCGGACTAAATATGTACAAACCCCTTATTTTTCGCCTTGTAGAGTAGTAGTTTTGAAACTGGAGGGGAGGGGGCAGGTGCTCTCAGGCTAGGCCTTTATCTTCTCCCTACCAAGCTGCCTGAAAGTGTGCTCTTGAGCAGCTGCTCCAGAGTAGATAGGCTTTAAAATGCTTATATATGCAACAAAATGTTTGTAGCTCAATGACTGTAGCTCAGTGGTAGAACGTCTGCTTTGCATGTAGAAGGTCCCAGCATCTCCAGGTAGGACAGGGAGGGACCACTATCTGAAACCCAGGAGAGCGGCTGCCAGTCAGAGTAGGCAATACTTGAGCTTGATGGACTACTGGTTGGTCAGTGTAAGGCAGCCTCCTATGTGTAGCTGGCTGTTTACTTTCAATTTTGTTTTAAAATTTGCCTTCCAGATTCACTAGGCGACAAGTTTAAAGTGAGCGCATTCAAGTAGGAGGATGGTCATGTGACACTGTTTATTGTAAAGGTTTCCGTGTTTTAACAACATTTAAAGTGTTTTAGATTTTGGAATACCTTTTTCTATAAATAAAATGAGAGGCATTTAAGTTATTTTTTTTCTTTTACAGGCAATATGTAGTATTTTAACCACTTCATTGTTTTTATTCATTTAGAACTGACACTTTGTCTTTAAATGATACTCAACTATGCACAATAATATTTGAAGATCAAAATAAATACTTACACTAGTCCACAACTGTATAGTGGCAATATTGTTGCAGCAGCAATCTAAACTCAGGGATGAATTTGACACACTAGAAATACATGTTAATAATAACAAACCTTTCTTCTTGTAGAAGCGCTTAACTATCCTTGCCATGTAACTTTCGTCAGAAGTAAACTTCTAAAGAATTCATAGGGAAAATCAATAACAGCCCAATCCAAGGAAGGTTTACTTTAAAGTAAATCCCACTGTGATCAGTGGGATTTTCACCCTCATAAAGAACATTTGATTGCAGCCTTTTAATAAGTTGAAGGTAAATTCCATTTAACATGGTGGTACTTACTGAATAAAACACGCATAAGATTGAACTGTATGGCATAGAGTTGCTGCAGAGGTTACTAAGGTAACTTTTCCACTTACACAATGGCAGTGACTAAGGGTATCTTTTACCAGTATTGTCCAGTGCACAAGTTACACCTCTCCCTGGCAAAGTTGGACAAAGTCATGGTCATTCATGCCCTAGTGACCTCCAGGTTGGACTTCTGTAATGCATTCTAAATAGGATTGCTTAGCGTTTTCAGAAAATTCAGCTATGACAAAATGCTGCCAGTTTATTATCTGGAGTTGGGTGTATGCCTGCAAACATCAGAGCTGTTTTATGGAACACTTTTTGAGCTATTAAGGAACAATATATAATGTATGGACATACTTAGGCCACTTCCATGAGCATTTCTCAGATTTGAAACCTGTCTATGGTCTGTTGCAGTGTATGGGCATCTCGTTTACTTAACACACATGGAGATGCAAACAAGAATCAAACTTACTTGCTTTTTGAGATGCCTTAAATGTATCTCAGGTCTTAAAAAAAAAGCAAGATTCCTTTCCGTAGAATCTGTATTAGAACCATTCTTCTTTGTATGGCTGTGTTGTCATCAAAGAAACCATGATGTGAAGCTTCCCATTCATAGTTTGTTTGCGTGAAACAAACCACAATCCCTGGTTGTATGTAACACTAAGCCAGGGTTGTGGTTTGCTGCATGGTAAACTGTTAACTTTTGACCAAACTGCAGGAGGCAGTGGAAGACAGGAGTGCCTGGCGTGCTCTGGTCCATGGGGTCACGAAGAGTCGGGACACAACTAAACGACTAAACAACAACAAACTGTTAACTGTGGTTATAGTTGGTTCATGCATACAACATTTTATTCTAGAATCAATGGAGACTATGGTATTTGTTTTTTCCTGATAAAGTTCACATACAGTCTAGACCTATTGCATATTTTTAGCCCCTGAAAAGCACTTCTTGATAAACTGGTTTCATTCAGAAAACAAAAGTTCATTGCAGATTGACCCTGCATTGGTCTGCAGTGTAGTGTGTCCATTTGAAAACAGATGTAGGCGGTCCCAGAAATGCTCCTTCCAATACCTTGCTACTACTGGCCTAGCTGCCAACAAGAACAGACCAGTAAGATGTTTGAAATGCAGGTTCATATTATCTCCCAAGCAAGTTAAGCTGGATTCAGGGATTTAATGATGTTTTGTCCAGTTATGGCACAACCCCCCCCCCCAAATATTGATTCCCACAATGTGACCACTTTTCACAGGTCCACTGCATGTGCTGGTGTGACGCTGTTGACATGCACCTCCTCCAGCAAGTTAGGGGTGAGTGGCGCTGATATGGGCTAGTCTGGCTGGTGCTGAGTTTCTTTAACAGAAGCGGACACCAATATGACGGAAAATGGATTTGAAGGTGGCATACACCAGGATTGCAATCACCAATTCTTTCTTCATTTACCTTGGCCATATGCAGGGAGAAAAAGGCATGGATAGTCTAATCACAGAAAGAGTTTTAAAGCACACATCAGGTGACTTGACCCTGCATACCCCACTGTGGATGGCTTACTCTAGAATCAATCAAGATTAAAAGCATGTTGAGGGCAAGCATAAATGATTCAACACTGAGAAAAACTACATTTCCAGCTATATATTGTTATTTGTATCCCAGATTTTATGTGTAATCTCAGTGCCATTTTAGATACTAGTATAAAGAGAGATGATCTATTTATGCTGTTTAGTGCTACAGTTGAAAGATCAGCCTCAAGATTTTGCCATTTTCTTAGGCCCAAACTATCCTGTGCAGCAGACCCACATCCTTTAAAAGCAGATGAACACCAGTAATGTATAAAGTGGGAAATGAGGATGTAATTTAAAAGGTCATAAGGGTGTGTGATTGTGGAGAGAGGAGGCAGAACTTTTTGCCTGCCAATGAAATTAGGTGTTTTCTGGATATCAAGCTGCCATCCTATTTCCCTCACCTACTCACCTTCTGTAATTCCAGATGTTTGGGTGGTAGTCAGTGGTGAGAAGTATTCAGCACATGGTCATATATTATTATTTAGTTGTGGTGCACCAGAGATCCCCCCCCCAGAGATTTCTAGAGATTTTTGCCCTGCAGGTGCTTTACTATCCTGTTGCTGCCAGGCATATACATTTTTATGTTCCCAAACATTTTAGATGCAGTTTTAATTTTGCTAACTATTTTATTATTTTGTGGCTTTTAGTTTGCTATTTTTTTTGGTATTCTCATGTTATTTTGTAAATTGCCCTGGGAATATAATTGAAAGGTGGCATAAATATACTTATAACAAACCAAATTGTGAAGTTCCTGCCTTCCTTGTCATAACTGAGGAACTGCAACCAGACTTGCAACGATTTGTTGGTACCTTCTCCTTCACACTCTTCCTTGCATTCACGCTATCATTCTGAATGGTTAATGGACCTCACCATTACAAAAAATAAAACAGTGCAAGCAGATACTTCCTGAAACACCTGAAACAAAGACTGATTAATTGAAACATTGGTATGTTTATAATTAGGAGGAAAATCTTATTCTGGATGAGAGCTGAGCCTTGGCTGCTCAGATCTGAAGCACAGGACAAGGGAGTGGGTGCAAGATCTGAGCCAAATGGAGCCAAACTCTAATATGGAAATGTGGAGGCCTCGTCTGTCATTAAAATTCAGCCAATGGAATGGCCCTCCACTGAGTAGATTATGTACTATTCAATCACCAGCTGCATTTGCCTTTGTATGATGATGCTAACAGGAGTCAGTAATATCTGCAAAGCTTGAGAGACAGCAGCCCATAATACGCACAGTTGAGTCATCATGTAACTTACTATAAAGGTTTATGAGTTCTGATTTGAGTTGGAGCTTTTTTGAGTTTGGAGAACTGCAACAAGTAAAGTGATGCAGCTGTCTTTTAATTTTATTTCTCCTGCTCACCCCCTTTCCCCTTTGGTTAGAGAGGCTTCCCACTTGTGTTGCAGTTGCCTAAAAGTGCCACTCAGGGCTCATAGATCTGTAACCTGTTGTGAATTAAAAGTATTCTAGAACAGTGGTTCCCAACTGATGGTCCACGGACCCCAGGGCGTCCACGTAACCCACTCAAGGTGTCTGTGGCACCGTTCACATAACAAAAACTACCATAAAGGTATCAAAAAATTCAAAAGCAGGGGATCCATGGCTTGGATTTTATAAAACAGTGGGTCCACAGTACTTAGCTAACTGGGGACCACTGTCCTAGAAGGTACATTTATAGCACAATCTTATGCATGTTTACTCAGTAGGAAGCCCTGTTGTGTTCAGTGGTGCTTTTTCCCTAATAAGTGTGTTTAGGATTTCAAACTTAGTGAGGTTATTATTTATTGTTTAATAATACTGTACAGAGAATGATAGATAAGTGAACAAAGTGATTTTCTAAGGGTGTTTTGCTGCATATCAACTCCAAATTGGGTTGTAACTTGAGGTTGGTAAGTGTGAAAGGAATATAGCCGTCACACAGTTTCTTAGATGGGCAGATATGCTTTGGAAAGAGGTACTTTTTATGAGAGAAAGCTATGACATTTTTGCTATTGTGCTCCAATAGAAATAACAGTAAATCAATACTGCTAAAATATCGAGTTTCACAATTACTCTAATTTTTCCAGATTTTGTGCCACCTTTTACTGGTAACTGGTTTTAATGTTATGAGTAATTGGATTCCCCCTCCTGCCCCTCTTAACGGTTGAAAAAGTTGCTAAGATTTTTCGTATTTATTAAATGCTACAGTTTTGAGTGATGAGTAATACCCTTTGAGACAATAGTGTCTTGTATTATCCTCTTATGTTACATTGTTCTTCTTGCTTCTAACACAGCTATGAATTTATTAGTATCAGCCAAGAAAATGCAAGATTTCTCGACAAGCTTAAGTGTAAATGTCGCAAGGACATACTTCTGCATTCAGTTTCTTGTGCATAATTTCAGTTAAGATGATTAATGCCCATGTGGCGGTGACACATGCATATTCTTCTGAAGTCAAAGCCTAAACGACTTTAGTGACATTGGCTTTTACCTCATACTATCTTGGTCTGCCTAGTACAGCAGTTTCTGATCTCGGATTCTTTTCCAGTCAGAACTTTGAACCGAGTGATGCGGTATGGGCAAATGCAATAGAGTTGCTATTTCCTTTGAAGTTTCTGCTGTAGTCATTGCAATGCTAAAAAGGCAAACAGCTTTTTACTTTGAAATATGACATGGCTCTTTATCATAGAATTGTAGAGTTGGAAGGGACCCCAAGAGTCATCTAGTCCAGCCCCCTGCAATGCAGGAATCCTGCCCGCAGCCGTTCCTAGGTGGGCTCGAACCACCAGCCTTCTGGTTAACAGCCAGATGCACTGATCCATTGCACCACAGAGACCACCTGCCATGGAACCTTTAAAGAAAGATCTGTCATCAATCACAGCTCTTTAGACATATCTAAAGGTTGGCCATGAAAGTATCTAAAATGCACTTCCTAAATTCAAAATGTTTATGCAAAATTTGCTTTCCCTTTAATTATGTTTGCCAATTCTAAAATAGTGCAGATTGGGGGTATTTGTGTAATCGCTGATGTATGTAGGCTGGAAAGTACTTCAAAAGTTGGCCACATAAAGATATCTGGAATTGCTTTATTAAATAGGATTTTGTTCATATGACTGGTCCTTTTTTAAAATTTAGATATATGAATGTAACATTATTTTTCTGTGTATCAGAAATCTTCAGCTTCTCTCTCTCTCTGTGTGTGTGTGTGTATATATATATATATATATATATATATATATATATATATATAGTTTTTTAAAAGAGGCCCCGTGGAACATGTGTACTGTGTATCCATGGGGCCTCTTTTAAAGGACTCACCCTGTATATACATACATATATGACACGACTAAACGACTAAACAACAACATACATACATGCACACACACACAGAGAGAGAGAGAGAGAGAGAGTGTGTATCTGTGCAGCATGACTCACCCTTTCTTGTAATTCTGGCCAAAGTACTTTGGAGTTTAAGTTTTCAAATGGACTGTGAAGAACTTTGGAGGTTCAAAGTTTTTAATTGTACATAACTCCAGTGCTTTCCAATAACACAGAGCCGGTCCTGTGTTACAGAGGGGTTTTGAGGTTTCATCCCATGTGATCAGTGATGTTGGAATGAGGGAGATCTCATAGGAGAGCCAAACAGTGGGGTTGCTTGCCATACTAACATGTCTTGCCCATGTGACCAACACTTTATAAGACCAGCAGATTGGCCTTTTGGTGTTTCTCTCAACTGAGGATGTAAGAAATGAGAGAGTATCTAATAAGGCCTTCTCAGTATCAGCTTCAACACTTTGGAATGACCTCTATGGCATTGATTTAATTTAGTACACAGATGTGAAACTATAGATATTACAGAATTACAGTATAGCTGGAACTTCTACTGGCCTGCTGATACTATTGCTGATAATTTATTTTGCTATTTAAATGTTTTATATTGGGTATTTATGCATTTTTTTAAAAATTGTGGAACACCCTGTGACCATTTTGTAAATACTGGTACAGAAATCCTTAATTAAGTATATAAAATAATACTTGAAAATGATATCATTTTTACAGTAGGTGGCAAAGGTTTCCAGCTGTTTAACAATAGCAACAACTAAGGACTCCGCTATACAGCTGCAAATAAAACATTTTAAGTGTGTTTTAAGTGCAATATACAATGTGACACTAGATGGCGATGGTGAGCCTTATGGAAAATTCAATGTATTTTTAAAAACGCTTTTTTAAAAAAGCGTTTTCAGAACTTTTTTTTATATGTGTGTAGATTCCACATAAAACTCACCCTCTCAGTTAGACTACAAAGAAAAGAAAACCAAGGGGAAAACCTGGAGTGGATTTTTGTATGAAAAGGCTGAGACTGAGAGTTTGGTTTTGGTTCTCAAAATAAATTCCTGTGCTAAGCATATGTTCTAAGATACTGTTTACCCTTCATTAACTCTAACAGTATGTCTGGACCTCTGAGCCACTAGGCAAACACTTGGCTCCAGCTTGCGGAACTCCGAGATCAAGTAATAACCACCACCACCAAAGCAGATCCCACAAGCGTGAAGTCTCTTTACCCCTTCGTGTGTTTCAGTGTGGGAATGGTTAGGACAGAAGGAGAAGTAGTTTTCTTAACTTACTGCAACTGAATAATAAATTGGGAGAACAATTGTTAGATAATTTTAGTTATCCTTAATCTCTTTGCTAATACTTATCTCTTGCAGTTTAGCCATGAACAATTTATAAGAGAACGGGTTGGTAAATTCTTGTTGATAAAGCAGCTTGGAAAGGAAGGGGTAAATCTTCTTAAATTGCTTATAGTGTAATCCTTTGTTGTTGTTTAGAAAAATGTGATAGAGGAAGAACAGCGCTAGGAGAGAGAGAGATCAGAGAACCTTCAAATAACCCAAATATACAAGTAGATACAGAGGACCAGCCTGTCTGGGGGAATTGCACTGGTGATGACCTCATCAGAAGTAAGTATTTCCAGAACTAATTGCTGCTGTTTAGACTTGCCTTTTTAGTGTAATCTTGTACTGACTGTTGATGTAGCTAAATCTGTGTCAAATGCATTTGTGTAGAACTGTAATGTGTGTCAATAGAATTTCTTCTCAGGGATGATTTCTGTCAGTCTTCATCATCAAAGACTACCGAGAGATAAACAAGCTGTTTTTGTGACTTGAGCAAACATGCATTATACCATGTCAGGCAGCGCATCTGTGCAATTATTATTTTAAGATCCCATAATGCTGTTTTCCATTAATTCCAAGGAAAGCAAATGCCTTTTGAACAATCTTGAGATTTGTCAGTCTTGTTGTGTGTTAGGAAGAGAGGAGAGTGCCTTCAGATTCTCTACAGAAGGCAGTGATTCAAGTTTTCAAGTTATAAATTCAAATTTCATCCAGCCTGATCTCCGTGAGTAGCTAGTCTTTATGGCACCAGTTATCTGCTTGTGCCTGTCTCCCGCTCATACAGATGGGATAATATAGGGCCAGTCCTGTCGAATCCTGCTTGTGGATTTCCCATAGGCATTTGGTTGGCCACTGTGAGAACAGGATGCTGGACCTAGAAAGGGGTGTTTGCCTGATCCAGCAGATTCTTACATTCCTAATTTCCAGGTTTGCAGTGAACAGGGATGTTCACAACAATAAATGGGGGTGTGCAGAAAAGTGCAGTGTATGTAGGAAGTTGTCTTATGCTTAAAATCTTCACTTCTGCATCAGTGGCTTTAGAAGATTGGAATCATAGTTTGCATGTTTCGTGCAGCACATGTTCTTGATGGGTCTTCCCTAATGGTCTAGTAAAACTGCATTGGAATTAAAAGATATGAGTGTTCCATTGTGTAGAAAATGGAATCAGTCAAAAGTAAACATTTTGGATTGAGGACATACAAAGCAATTATCTGAAAAAAAATAAGAACTGGTAAGTAAGACTGATTTGCCAAGGAACTTGCTTTTCTGTATTGCATTGAACATAATACGCATCATAATTTTAACAAGAGCCTTGCTTTCTGTTTACTGCTGCTTTAATGACTCGATATTTTTTTCTCCTTCCAAATGGATTGTTTATCCACCTACGCAGTTTCAAATATTGCTCTGTTTGTTATAAGTCTTCTCAGCTTTCCCATTATAAATGTTTCCAGATGTTTCGTTTTTCTTATTATTGTAAAAAAATATATATACAGCAAGATAATAACTTTTGGGCAGTTAAACAGCTTAACACTGTCAGGAAGTTCTTCTTAATGTTCAGTCTTAATCCTTGTTCTTGTCATTTGGACACCTTGCTTCAGCTTCTACCCTGTGGATCAGGCCTGGGGAGTTTTGTTCAGCCTGAGAGCTGCATTCTTTCATAAGCAGCTTTCCAGGGGCTGCATACCACTGACGGGCATAGTGAGAAGCAAAAGTGGATATGACACTTGCTTTCCACAGTAGGATACATTCCAGCCTCACAAAGGTCCATGATTCTATCCCACTTCTCCTTCCAGGTATTAGCAAGAAGAGGCATCATCAATGTTCATGAGCATATTCCATCTAGGCAAAACCACTTAAGATGGACACAGAGGCCTGGGAAGAGGGTACATGACCTAAGGAGAACCCTGGCTGAGGGCCAAACAGAGACCTGAAGAGCTGCTTTTGACCTTGTGGCCTGAGATTCCTCACCCTTTCCATAGAGCAGCAGAAAATAAATAAGGTCCATCATGTATGTGACAGCCCTTCAGATATTTGAAGATGACTGTTACATCTCCTCTTAGTTGTCTCTTCTCCAGGCTTCATGTATTTAATTCGTTCAACGATTCCTTCCTTGTGTTTTCTTTAAAATTGACATTTTCCTAGTAAATTAAGAGAAGTTAAAAATTAAAAAATGAGAAGCAAACTTAGGGTTGTATCCATGAAGAGTACTAATGCAAGTAAACATACTATTGTCACATCATGCTTTGCTATTTTCACCCTTCAAAGTGGAATGTTATGCAGCCAATCATTTCAGCGTTTAATTTGAGGACCTTTAGGATCTTACGAGACGTTTTCCTTGAAAAGAGAAGCTGTCTGATTCCATTGTCACCATTCACATAAGAACATAGCCTATTCTGCCAAATTCCACCGATATACTTGTTTTTCCATTATTTTTCTTTGTTTGAATGACACATTACTGCAAAATTACCATAGTAGGAGTTAATTCAGCACAATTTGTTCGATATTCTATAGCAATAAGCAATAGAAGTTGAAGGAGCAATAGGCATGGGTCTTGTAGACTTGTTCAGATTTAATCTTCCTGTTGCTCAAACAGGACTTCAGCTTTGTGATATTTAAGAAAACAAGAAGCATCTCCCATATATTCAAACTGTCATGAATAATTGATTAATAATAATCCAGTTCTCAAGATTAAATAGCCTATTATATGCTGAAGTTTTACAGATAGAAAGGTCACTGCCATCCATCATTTCAGCTTCAAATTTATCCTCTTCTTCACTAAACATCCACCTTGTTCTTTCTGGAAAGGGGTATTTTTATCCATATTGGAGGGAGCGGGGAGGATAAACTTCTGGGATATGTTGTGCTCTATTCAGTAAGTGGAGAAATTTGGTAAACCCAAGCCATAAAAAATGTAAAACAAGCACCTTTCAAGGTAATGCACTAATGTACTAAAATAAAAATAAATAAAAATCCCCCACAGTGCTAGAGAAACTGAAGTGGTAGTTTTTTCAGTGTCCGCATTAGAGAATTGTTCTCTGAGGGGCTCCGCATTTAGGACTGATTCACATGATCAGTCATATCAGATAATACCTTGCTTGTGTGAAATCTCTATTGCATTCTCAGCTCTTAGGTGGAGTTTCCTTATTGGGTTAGTTTACACTGAGGCCCAACAGAAAATATACTGAAAGCTACTTTGTGCCAAAGTTATTTATCCAGTCAGATGATGTGATAGCTTTCAAAGAGTGATTTTAATAATGTACAGGACTTTCATTGCTCAATTACATGATGTTTTATATAATGGGGTGTTTCCAGCTACCCCACCCCTTATAAGACGCTTCTGCAACATCATGGGAGGGGTCTTTCTAGGACTAAGGTGAAACCGTGAAGCTCCCTTGTTATTTTTGCTATTGGATGCTGCATGTTTTATTAATCTTGTTAAATTTATAGTATTTAAATGTGCCTTTTTGTATGGCTGTTATATTTGCTATTGTTTTGCTGTGTTATTTTGAAATTATTTTTGTAGTGTTGGTTTGAAATGTATTCCTGTTTTCTTTGTTGTAAGCTTCTTTGAGCGTGATTTTGTGTGTGTGAAAAAGCGGCATACAAATTGAATGACTGACTGAATGAATGTTTTCAGACAACTGGAACCAGTGCTTGAATGAGAAAGAACTGTCAGTGTTATCAAGCTTTGTATTAAGAATTACCCATATATACTGAACTTAAATCTAAGAAAAGGACACGAGGCTACTATCTTCTAATTGTTCAAAAAGTGTTGGTCATATTAATAGTGATGATTCTAAAGAGGACTAAATCTACAGGCAGTGTGTTATCTGAGGGAATAACTTTGCTTTCCTGCCTAAGACTGATGTTTGCTATTTTTATTATGTATGAACAATCTGATGCTCATTTGCCTGGGTGCAGGGTCCAGTGAGCAGAGTGGGATTTGCCTGTTAGTAGACATGCACACGATTATGCTGCATGTTCAGTCATTAATCCAAAAAGTTTTAGGTAATATGAACCCCAAGTCGGAAGATCATTATCTTAACAAGGGAAAGTCCTAATTATTTGTCACTGTCCTTTCCTTGTTAATCTCTCCATAACTCCAATCAGCAACTAAAGTTTTGATGCTTTCTAAATAAAGTACATAAAGCAATATATTGTTTGAAGCGAATATTACTTAAATCGTTCCCCGCCCCGTAGCTGTAATGCATCCTTATGAACCTACCAGAAATAAAGCTGCATTTTATGTTAAGATGTATGTTTCCATTTGGTTCCAGTATATTTCAAAGAAGCTTGCCTGTGTATAGCATACAAAAAAAAGAACCTGCCCACACCTTTCCTGAAATAATACTGTGGAGTAAGTGAACTGGCATTGTGATAGTCTGCAATTTTCTAGAATAATGATATATTCAATTAACCATATTTAGCATTTGAAACACAAAATAAGATACTTTGCCAAATTATAAAGGCGTAAGATGGTTTAAAATGTTAGCCATCTCCAAAATAATCAGTCCTTCAGTAGCACAAGATATTTTAAACAAAAATGGTGTGGTAAATACTCACAGATACATCTTACTACCATCTACAATGGTACCTCAGGTTACATACGCTTCAGGTTACATACGCTTCAGATTACAGACTCCGCTAACCCAGAAATAGTGCTTCAGGTTAAGAACTTTGCTTCAGGATGAGAACAGAAATCGTGCTCCGCTGGCGCGGCGGCAGCAGGAAGCCCCATTAGCTAAAGTGGTGCTTCAGGTTAAGAACAGTTTCAGGTTAAGTACAGACCTCCGGAATGAATTAAGTACTTAATCTGAGGTACCACTGTATATGAGAATAGTGCTCTCTTCGAGTATATATAAGGTATATATCTGAATGGAATAGCTTTGTATTTGTGTGCTCTGCAGGTTGTCCTTGAACATAACTATGAACAAAAGCAACCTTGCCTACATCTGTCTGTGTACCAAGGGTTAACTAGAATGGGTAGTGGCTGCATAGCTGATTTAATTCAGTTTTCAGATATAAGTCTACACTTCATAGTGGTATATAGATAGTGACAGACTCTCACATATATGGGTTTTGCATTTCACTTGCCTCGGAACCACACTGAACCTGGCTGGAGATCTACCAGAATTTGACTGTGTTGTCATGCATCTGGAGGTTTGGGAAATGTTGTAGACCTTGCCAAATAGATATGGAGGCCTCTTGCATGACAGGACTTGATGTCACTGTGTCAAGTTGGGGCAGGAGGCTCCAGTGCATGAATATACAGCCTGTTATGTATCTAAAGACTGCAAATTTTTAGTGAGTGGAATTCAGCTATGAGAAAGATTCCAGAGATGCACCTCTGGAATTGCCAATGAATTCATTTATTCAGTACTAATACTATACTGGAGTGGAATCCAGTAATTTTGTCCACTTCTGACTTTAGAAGGTGGTATTAGTCCATGAGGCCTTTTCTCTGGCACTTCTTCCAGGGCTGGAGACTGTTTTTAAGAACATTTATAGTTAGTATCAGTTGGAGCTGTGTTATGGTTTAAATTTAAAATGTAGAGATATTGTGGTTAAGAGTTGCCTCTTAAGGATGTAAGGAGGAGGATAGCAGACCTGGTTTCTTTCACTTTTGTGGTGAGCTGAGTAATTATATTTTGCTTAGGGCATGAGAGTTGGAACTGCTGCTACTTATAATTTGTACTTGGAAATGCAGGCATATATTGCATATTATGTGTGGCTTTAAGCCTTTTCCTTTTTGAGCTAGAGGGAGTTCAGTATGTGTGAAGAGTACTTCACTTAGAAATATTCACAACTTGAGCTGTGTCCCTGTGCTATAAATATAAAGCCCTGAAAACAATGGGACTAATGCTTCTCTGCCGTGGTACACGGAGTGCGGCAGTATCCCATCAAGATTGCTATGGGGAATGGGAGCTTGTGTGACTCAATGGAGGGGAGAAGACAAGGCTGGATGTGAATTGTAGAAGGCACATAATAGCTTGATATGGAGTGTGAGGATTTGTGTGTGCTCGCGCGTGCATGTACACACACACACACACACACACACACACACACAATGGAACTGGGGTAGAGTTATGTTCTATGTGAAAATACTTGCATACATGGGCACTGAAGATAAGAACACTCCAATTACAGTCGTACTTTTGAAGTCAGACGGAATCCATTCCGGAAGTCCGTTCGACTTCCAAAACGTTCAGAAACCAAAGCACAGCTTCTCATTGGTTGCAGGAAGCTCCTGCAGCCAATCGGAAGCCGCAGAAGTCCTGTCGGTCGTTCGGGTTCGCAAACCTGAACACTCACTTCTGGGTTTGCAGCATTCAGGAGCCAAAACGTCCGAGTACCAAGGCATTTGGGATCCAAGATATGACTGTATTCGACCTTAAAAAAATAAAATAGAATTATGATTCTTTTAATGGCTTCACCAGTAGATTCTCCTCCATGAAGTTTGGAAGGGGAAAGGAAAGTTATTGAATAAAAATAGGAAATATAGGAAAATATTTACACATGGTTGTAGCAACTGTGTGTGTTAAACATTTTTCCATGTACAAAGTGTTTTTGAAAAATAATCAAATTTCATACAAAAACATTAGTTATGTTGGAAATATTTGTAAATGTGGTATGCGCTAAATAAGCTCTAACAGGACAATGTTGTTTTGTTCTATACATTTCTGAAAGGGAGAGGAGCATTTTTAATTGAAGTATTCTGTTGTCTTTTGTAAAAATAAAAATGCTGCATGTATTTTATCATGGCATATCTTTACAATGTTGAAAATAAAGCAAAAAGCTCTGCTGATATTTGGTGCCCATTCAGTTAATTCCACAAGATAAGGACTTCTGAGTACCTCTGGCCTCCGCTATATTGAAACTATGGGAGCATAATGATTTCATAGAGATTTATATCTTCTTCTGTGAACTGAGAGGAGGATCAGAATTTTAACTTGCTTGGGGGGGAAAATAGCATGGATAATTTCATCCCATTATGGCTGTCTTTGCCATCTCCTTTGTGAATGTTCTTTTACAAATTTACAAGAGCAAGATGACTGGTGTTTTTCTTTTCTTTCTCAGTTTTGAAACCTTGTGGTCACTGCTTATAAGGGACATGAAACTCTATAGTCTAGTAAGAAAAGTGCTTTAACCATTTGGGGGGGGGGAGAGAGAGAGAGAGAGAGAGAGAGAGAGAGAGAGAGGAGTTGAAAAACCAGTATTGTATCTAAAGTGTTTGGCACTGATTTCAAATAAGCTACACTTGACTTCCTTTTAGGTAAGAAAGTGTATAAGTTTTTAGGAAAGTTTATCTTTGCAATCCATGGTCAAGAGTACTCATAGGAATTATTTTAGTAGTATTGTTAGAATATCTTTCATGTCATAAATATAAATATTGTGTGCTAAGTTCTTTGTATTAAATAATACAGTACTAAGTCATAATTTTGCCAGAAATATAGTAGTGCACCCAACATTGCAGTTCCATAGGCACTGCAGACTTCCATGCATGCAGTGGAACCGCATTGTCCTCTCCTGTCATCTCCAGGCCCCTATGTAACCTCAAAATCAGCTGTAGAGAAGGACCATTTGAAGCAGATTTTGGGGGTGCACAGAGAAAACAGAGCACTGTTGTACGAGTGGAACACAACAGGTTGGATATAACCCTTTACTAAATTTGAAGCATCTGCTTATGGCAAGTAAATATAAAAATATTAATTTCATCCTTCATCTTGCTGATCATGGAACAAGCAGGGGTATCCTCCTCTGTGGCCAGCATGGGACCCAACTGGTCTGGTGGAAAAGCAACACTGCCTCCTGCTAGCCTGCACACCTAACCATATATAAAAAATTCTACCTGCCTACATGGACTTCCTTATCACCTATGGATAATTAAAGTTTTAGAAGACTGATTTATTTAATGTGGTTTGCCCGCAACAATTAAAAGCCTACACCCTCCCCAGACATGTTTGTGAAAGTGATGCCAATTGTGGCCAGCCAAGCCTGCCCCTGCTGCCCCCACATCTGTAAGGGCACCATTTTGGCCATCCATGTGCTAGTCTCCCTTTGTCAGTGTCAGGAGGTGGCAATGCAGACAATATGTGATGTGGCTCCACATCACTATCCTGGAAGCCCCACAGCAAAAACGAATGATAACGAGTTAATAATGCAGTCCCTTCTGAACAAGCACCAAGCTGCTGGAACCTTTGATAGCATTTCTGGCATGTCCAGTGTTGTTTGCAGTGCTTGTGAGTAATGGTCTAGTAGGTATAGTATTTTAGCATTATAAACCTAAAGCACTGTCATAAAACAAATTAACTGAGAAAACAAAAAATAAAGGAACATGTTCTGGTATGTAAAGAGGAAACTGAATGGGAAAAAACCCTTAGAGGAATAACCACCTGCCTTGCCCTGAGACCTCATAAATTTTTATGTGACAGAAAACAAAACACCCTTGATAATGTGATTAATGAAGGTGTAAGATGCTGATCAAGAATACTAATGCATAAAATGTTAGGGAGACTATAAATTAGTGTTATAAAATGTTGATCACTGTTGTAATTGGTCATAAAATTAGTGGTTCCAGTTAAGTGCTATGAAAATGTACAAAACTAGAGGTACAAATACAGTGATTTCTTCCCCATCATCTGGTAACACAACTTTAGTATTCATTACTGGCATTTCATAGCTTGCCATGAAGAGAACGCCCAACTCACACATGGGCTTATTGTGGCCGCTCTTTCTTGAAGCTAAATGGCTACTAAGATTACATTTCAGATATTATTTTCCTGTTGGTAATACAAGGGCTGAATCCTAAACTTCCATTCTGTTTTCAGAAAGTTCCTGGCAAAATGGTTGTGTGCTGGTTGAGAATTTCATTTATACTAGATTGGGATAAAATGGCCTGAGGAGACCACCTGGGCCTTATGTCTCTTAGGCCCTTGTGCATCATTCCTGGAACTGGCTAGTAGGTAGAAACCATAGACGGGCCAAGTGTAAGCATACCATAGAGTTGGTGAGCCCTTATATATCACCCAGTCCAACCCATGCTTGAAACAGTAAATTCAGAGCTAGAACAAAGGGGATGGAAAATGATAATGGTTGTGGGGGAAAGAGACAGATTGGAAGGGAGGTAAAATAACCAAAAAAAGCAAAGAAAAAGACAGGAAGGCTAGGGAAATGAGAGAGACTAATGCAGAGAGTAAGGAAAGAGGGGGATACAGTCATACCTCATGTTACGTTCTGTCAGGTTACGTCCCGCGACGACCCGGAAGTACCGGAAAGGGTTACTTCCGGGTTTCGCCGCTCGCGCATGCGCAGACACGCAAAATGACATCACATGAATGTGCAGAAGCGGTGAATCGCAACCCACACGTGCACAGACGCAGCACTGCAGGTTGCGTTCTTTTCATGTTGCGAATGGGCCTCCAGAACAGATCCCGTTCGCAACCAGAGGTACCACTGTATAAGGTGATCTTATGTTTCAGTGTATTTACACAGCACCCATTTCTTCTCAAAACTGATTGCAGATAAGTGATTTGGTGAAAATAAATTATGTTATCAAAATACATGTTTTGGAGTGCAGAACCAAGTTTCCTATACTGCATTTGAGCAAAACCCCAGATAAACTTCGGGGGCACCTGCTTAAGTTATAATGGCTAGTACATATAAAGGGGATATGTAAACTTCTGTCCTTTTGCCCTTGGAATATCTGCCTGCTTTTAACACTTTCTCTTTCTATTTGATTTTTTTTTTTTTAAATTGTCCAGTAGCACCTTAGAGACCAACTAAGGTGCTACTGGACAATTTTTTATTTTTTAAAATTTATTTCAACTGCATCAGACCAACACGGCTATCTACCTGAATTTCTATATTTGATTATTTTTATTAGAAAACCATGCACCAGAATATGCAGAATAATAACTACCTTTACCTATAGCCCCAATGAAACTTTATTTTTCCTTGGGTTCCAATTTGTATTATGAAAGCATCAAGTTTGTTTTAACTTCCATCACATTTGATATTTGTTTAGAAGTACAGATAGCTTTTGCAGTGGAGAGTTGAAATTCTTCTGACTTAAGGATCTCAGCACAAAGGGTGTGTTCTTGGGATGCCTTGCAAAAATGCTTTAAGTAGAGTGAGAACAATGGTATGAAATATCCTTTTTGCATCCTGTAAGTGGAGTTCTGGGCTGTCTTAGCGAGGAATTTTCAGTAAACCTTCTGGAAAAAAAATCTACTTGCAATTTTGCTGGAGTATTTCTTCACAAAGGAAATCCTGTTTCATAATGATGTATTTCTTGTAAAACATGAGGAGGTTCCAAAGAAATAGTTGATGGCTGATAGTTGGTACTTTAGTTTCTTTGTAAAGTCAGCATGGTATTAAAAATTCAGCATGAAAAATTGATTTTAAAAAGATGGATTGTACCTTGATCATTTCTTGTTGTTTAGTTAATGTATGCCTTCTGTGATGTAGAAGGTGCAGTATATGCTACTTATTTCCTAGGAAATATTCAAAAATAATTGCTGACAAAAGCCACTTTACAGGTTGACTCAGAGGTATATCTTGCAACTTGAATGTTAATATTCCAGATGGTTGTGCATAGCTACCCAGTAAAGAATTAAAAGGAGGCTAATCAGAGTTCGTAAAAGTTTGCATTGTTATTGATACTGTATCTTTATGGCTTAATACAGACATTTTGAAAAACCAAAATGGAGGACCTGTTTCAGAATATGTATAATACAAATTTAGGCTAACTTACAGAACACTGGAAACATTTGTAAACTTCACAAACTCTCCTCAAGCTAGTGGTTGCATAGATTTGGCTGGCAATTCTTCTACAATGAATGTATTTGATACTATATAGTCCATATCGTGTAAGGTGTTGATGGATTTTTAGCATGGCACAGGAAATAAAAAGATGACTTCCTGATTCAAACATAACTTTTACCCTCCATAGTATATTATAAATCCAGCTTGACAAAATATTTCACAGTTCTAAGTATCAAGTCCAATTAATGCTTTAAGGGATAAATGAAAAATTCAGACTAATACTAACCTAATAGATTCCCTCCCATTTCCTTTGCACGTTCATCCAAGGGAGCCCTATGTTCTGCTATCAAAAAACAATACATTTTCCAACCCTAGCCCTTGCATGAAACGAAATTGCATGTGGATACTATATTGATTTTGAAAGGAGCATGGTAATTTGTATTTCATTTTGAACATTGCTTATGGGATGCTGTGTGGAGCAAATCCCAATATAGTTATTTTCATAGCAGGTTCCTGTAATAGATGATCGTACCAATAGTCCACCCTAACATGTTCATGCACACACACATGCACATACACACACACACGCACACACACACACACAACATATATATTAAGGGCACCGTCTGTCTTGAGAGACAGTGGAGTGTGCCTTTGGGGTTGAAGTCAAACCACTGTGTTAGCACCACCAAAGTCACATCTCTGGGGCTGGAGATCCTGGGCTGGCCAGACAGCAACTCCAAGCCTGTGATACGAAGAGGAGGAGGAGGAGGAAGGAAGATAGATAGATAGATAGATAGATAGATAGATAGATAGATAGATAGATATTTTTTTATTATACCCTGCCTTTCCCGGTTTAAAAACCAGGCTCAGGGTGGCTAACAGCAAATATAAAACATTAATTAAAATGCGACTTAAAAACAGCATAAAATACAACATGAAATGCAGCATCAATATCAATAAAATTCAAATATTCAGGAATCATTCCGGCGGGGGGGGACCCAGTCAGTAGACATCAAATGATCCCCAGGGCTAACTGGCCAAGTTGGTCCTACTAGGGCCAGCAAGGAGACCAGGGAAGAATTTAAATGTGGGTTCCCAGAAAGGGTTTCTTCATAGAAGAGGAAAGGGGGAAAGGGAATAGAGGATCAGGCTTATTCAAATTGAAGGCCAGGCGGAAAAGCTCTGTCTCTTACAGGCCCTGAGGAAGGAGATCAAGTCTTGCAGGGCCCTAGTCTCGTGGAACAGAGCATTCCACCAGGTCAGAGCCATCACTGAAAAAGCCCTGGCCCTAGTAGAGTATAGTCTGGCTTCCTTAGGGCCCGGGACCTTTAAGAAAGAGTACTTGGCACACTCAAAACAATAGCTGTATAAATGTTTATTATTATTCTGATGGATAGAGTGCTTGTTAATTGCTTTTATATTATATATCTAGGTATCTCAAATTCTTCATGGAGTATTTTAATTTTATTCAATATGTAAAAAAACTAATTTGCGTATTCAAAATTTAAATAGCTTTTCTGAAATAAATAACACAAACATTGCACACATATTTCCAACTTCACAGGTATAAATTATTTAAATCAAACTCAAAATAACCCACATAAATTAAGTATGTCATTGTTTGAACATACTTGTTTGATTATTGCATTGCATTGCTCATTTTTTTGCACTTGTGCCCTCATATATTGAAAACTGAATTCTGCCCATGGTGCAATTCACAGTCCTTATAGCTGTTTATTAATTAGTGTTTGAAAATAGTTTTAATTTGTTTGAAAATTGTGTGTCTGTGTGCAATGAAAAGAAGTCTGTCTATATAAACACAGTTCACAAAATATATTCAAGCGATACTTTTTTGTCAGCTGGAAATTGCAGCAAGTTTGAAATCAGAATAAGAACGTGTGTAATCACTTCGTTCCAAGTCTCCAAAATTTTAGTAATAAATACATGTTAAATTCCTGGAACTATTTTATGCTATCTACTAACCTTACAATTAAATTACTGTGTAAAGTTGGTTAAGTAACACAAAAGTTATTATATTAAGGTGTGCTTTATGAAGAGGCCAATGACAGTACTGCAGTGAAACATGCTAATAGATTATATGCTGTAGCAATATATTGCCTTTTTATTGCTTTTCCACAGGCAGCAGATTCATGTATAGTTATTACTGGCTACATTATCTGCTAGTTTTCTATCAAAAGTGATTCATTCTATTGAATCATTAATCCAATACTTATCATTCTTGGTGAAAATTTTCTAGTATTAACACTGTATAAAAGATTGACCTAAATCCACTGGTTTTGCTGCACTCTAAGAACATTTTAACCATGGAAGAACAGTATTTCTTAAGACAGTTTAAAACTATTCATTGTGGATATTTAACAAGGTAGCATTCTATGTTGTGAGATACACACACACACACGAGTTGGTGACCAATGCCATCCTGGATTTAAGCTGCTGAATGTTCATAAATCTAGTACTGGAAATATTGATGTGTATTGAATTAGTTACTGAATAACAAGAATAAAATTTTGCTCATACATAGTGCAAAATGGGGGCTTTTGTAGCAGCACATGGTCTGTTTAGAATGATATAACAGACACTGAATGTTCACATATCA
The DNA here is from genome assembly GCF_027172205.1 of Podarcis raffonei. Lineage (NCBI taxonomy): Eukaryota > Metazoa > Chordata > Lepidosauria > Squamata > Lacertidae > Podarcis > Podarcis raffonei. The sequence goes on along the minus strand of NC_070611.1, from coordinate 23,951,901 downwards.
AACAAAATGCCATCTTTCTGTAGAAAAGAGGTGTCAAAAAGTTTCTTTGTACCTTTAACGCATGTGATTATGTAGTACAAAATGCAGAGTTTGTAAAATTTCTTGAATATACAGGCAAAAAATGAATAATTCAAAACAACTCATAAGTTCTACATTCTATTGTATCTTTTATAACGCAGGCAGGAGATAGCATTGTGTTCCCAGTAGAGCTGAATTTGCACAAGTTACACCTCTGAAAATGCCAGATGGTCTATGGTCTACTTTTCAGAGCTGTCACATATGTAAAGATTTGAAAAAAAAGAAAGAAAGACAGCTGAATGAGAGCAGCGGATCATTAAAGGGAGAGTGAAAGTCCCTGGGTATCACTGTGTTTTAAGAAAGCATTGTGTCGTTCCCCGCATTACGCTTTTCTTTTCTTTTCTTTAAGATATACACAACCTTTAAAAATAAGGTAAAAACATTGCTGTTTTAAACTGAATGGTTGTGGCTTAATCTTAAAACTGTCAAATGCTTTTTATTCTTTATACTAGAATGCAGTCATATGGTTCCTAATTGGTTTCAAGTGTATTTTAACCATAAGATTCAAGTCTCCCCAGTGAAAAATTATCAATAAAGTTAAAATAAATTTAAATTGGTATAACTAATACATTTGGGGGTTTTATTCACTTTTGATTTGACCTACATATCATATGTGAATACTCTAAAGCCAGTCAGCTAAAAAGTTGTATGTTAATGTTACTGAAATAAGAGTACTTTGGGAGCAGAATTTATCTCTTGATCCTAGTAAAAATAATAAAATGAAAGTAAAACAAATAACTTTGCATGGCTAGACTTCCCCAAGACTTCGTATTGCCCATTAATTGGAAAAATAGGCCTGATGTTTTAAGACAGAGGAGATGATCATGTGTCATGTATTGTAATATGATATTGAAATGTAAACAATTGCAAACAACCATTTCCAATTCTGCTAGATTCTAAAGGTCATAACTGTCAATTCTAATAACTTTGTCATTTAGATTTACAGAATTCTTCCTATGTTCTCTCTTCTTATTTATTGACAAAGGATAACATATTTTCCAACAGCTGACAATTGGTGAAGCATAACATTTTATACCTAAGAATTCCAAATAATGCATCTACTTGCCAGACTGTTAAGTGGCAAGATACTTCCACATCCCAGAGATGATTGCCTCTTTATCAATACCTACATAGGGTGAAAATGGAACAAGATCAAATTAGTCTTGCATAGAAATGGGGAATGTTGAGTTTTATGCCAGTGGTTCGGATAAGTTGTCTCTGCTTATGCACTTAAAGGGAGTATTCTATATAAAAGCTATTGCATTTTAAGTTCCTACTACCACCTTTGGGGATTTCCTTTTGTCAGTGAATTGCAAGAGTACTTGTGATCACTGGAGGTACTTGAAATGAATTTATACTTCTATGATTGAGTGGAGCTTTGGTGTTGTGTCTTTAATTCTAAAAGGCTGGGTCGACCCAAAAGGTTTGAATTAAATAATAAGTTATCAGCCTTGCTTATAAGAGCAAGAGAGTGTGTGCTGCTTTTTTAAAAAAGAAAGAAACTTCCTGCCTGACCACACATATCTAGTTAGCCATGAGGCCTGAGAGAAAGACAGAACTATAAAGCTTCACTGTTTTTTAGCTTAGAGGCATGTCCTGTTTCCCATAAGCAACCAGGCAAATGTTTATTTGCAGGTCTAGTTATTCTGACAAATATTATTTTTTCCTTTTCCAGTGTTTTAACTAAGGTCATTTTGACATACATTGGTATAAATGAGGCTTTTATGTTTTCAGTAATATGTGTGTGTACTTGTGCACTAGAAGCAGAGGGTCACTGTGATCAGCCATTGTTTTTGTCCTTATGGTAGTTGAAAACCCTTCTTCTCTTGAAAAATCAAAGGCTGCTATTACTAGATGTTGGGCAACATGGAGTTCCTATAATCCCTGTTTCCTGTCAGAAGTACCATTCATTGTTTTTTAATTGATTTCCCACCACCCCTTACAAAATCCCACCAATTGACTCAGGGGTAGGGTCAGCAATGGACAGTGTGGTGTGACTTATCTGACCTTTCTCTTGCCTGAGTCAGGCGCACCAACTCTCTGAGGCCGAGGTGCTTTTGCCCCCCTTCATATCTGTTGCAGGGGAGTCGGGGACAAAGGAGACCAATATGCAAGCGACAGTGCAAGTCTCTTTTCCATATGTCACGAGCCTGTTCCACATAAGTTCTTATATACTACTGATATAGTGGTACAGTGGTACCTCGCAAGACGAAAAACGCGCAAGATGAAAGGGTTTTCCGTTTTTTGAGTTGCTTCGCAAGACGATTTCCCCTATGGGCTTGCTTCGCAAGATGAAAACGTCTTGCGAGTTTCTTTCCTTTTTTCTTAAAGCTGCTTGAAGAGGTGCAGTTGCGACGGACCGTGCTTCGCAAGATGAAAAACCGCGCAAGACGAAAAGACTCGCGGAACGAATTAATTTCGTCTTGCGAGGCACCACTGTACCTTGGTTTAAGAACAGTCCGGTTTACAAAATATTTGGTTTACGAACTCCACAAAACCAGAAGTACAGTGGTACCTCGGGTTACAGACGCTTAGGTTACAGACTTCGCTAACCCAGAAATAGTACCTCAGGTTAAGAACTTTGCTTCAGGATGAGAACAGAAATCGTGCAGCGGCAGCAGGAGGCCCCATTAGCTAAAGTGGTGCTTCAGGTTAAGAACAGTTTCAGGTTAAGAACGGACCTCCAGAACGAATTAAGTTCTTAGCCCGAGGTACCACTGTAGTGTCCCGGTTTGCGAACTTTACCTCGGTCTAAGAATGGAATCTGAACGGTGGAAGGGCACTGGTGGCGGGAGGCCTCGTAAGGGAAAGTGCGCCTTGGTTTAAGAACTGTTTCAGTTTAAGAACGGACTTGCGGAACGGGTTAAGTTCGTAAACCGAGGTACCACTGTATATATTTTTTCTACTGGTATGTACCGAATTTTTCCGTCTATAAGACGCCCCCATGTATAAGATACCTCCTATTTTGGGGGACTCCAATTTAAGAAAATGGGGGGAGATACTATCCGTGTATAAAACGAGCCCAGATTTTGAACATTGTTTTAGAGTAAAAAACAACAACAGTCATACACAGAAAAGTACGGTATATATTTTCTTAAACCGGTCAGTTACTTTGATAACCTCTGTGATGGGATGATGAGCTGCTTGTGCGTAAAATCCTAATCCCTCAGAGTTTGGCTAAGTTCCCAAACCTCTGTCTGTGATGGAGCTCCTTAAACATGACTCCATCAATCGCTCGTTGAATCGGACAGTGGGCGTTTACGGAACTTCTTCCAGCATAAAAGCTCCTTAACGGAAACGCGTCTTCTGGACTCTCGGCGTGACAGTTTCCGCCGAGGAGTGGGTGTCCCTACAGGAGGTCCTGAAATCTCCCCGCTGCTCCCGCTTGAAGTGTCTCTGAGCCCTCCCTCCGACTCACTTTCCCTTGGAACTCCACTTCTCCCCCTGCTGGTCCCCTCCTCCGCTGAATGGTCTCTCTCACCCTCCATGAGCCCTTTCACCTCCTTAGTCTCAGATGGCAGTTCCCTGACATCCACCTCCCCTCCAGGGCCCCCTTCACCCCCTTCCCTCCCCTCCTCTGCGGGAGGCGAGGGAGCAAAACCCCTGAAGGAACCTCCCTCATCTTCCGAAGTTTCGAACACTTCCCTCCACCCTTTGCTGTCTCCGGTTTCCACGTACTCCTCCTCATCGGAGTCTGTTCCTCCTTCCAACTCCGATTCCCTGAATCCCTCCAGTTCCTCCTCATCGTCGGTGGTGCCAAAGTACTCCCTCCGAAACCTCGCTACTGGCTGAGGTTTTCTGGGGAACCTTTGGTGGAACGTTTCGATCAAGATCTCGTCACGGACCTCCTCTGCCTTCACCCAGGTGTTTTCCGACTCCGGTTCCCCTTCCCACGCGACCAAATACTCCACCTGATTACCCTTCCACCTGGAGTCGATGATTTCCGCCACATGGTTGCGGCTTTCCCTTTCTTCTATGGCTGGCCCCCGTGTGGATACCCCTTCACCTTCCCCCCTGTATGGTGACAGTAATGACCTGTGGAATACTGGGTGCAGTTTCATGTGGTTCGGTAACCGGAGTCTGAACGCCACTGGGTTGACCTGTTGGATGACCTCAAATGGTCCCAATCTTTTGGGTCTCAATTTCTTGCAACCCCCCTTGAACGGCAACCCTTGGGTTGATAGCCAGACCCGACTGCCCACCCTAATTGTTTCACCTTCCCTTCTGCTCTTGTCTGCCTGCCTCTTATATTCTTCCTTGGCCCTTTCTAAGTTGAGTTGGAGTTGACGATGGATCGCTTCCATTTCTTCTACAAAAGTTCCGCGGCCGGAACACTCCATCTTTCCCCTCCTTCCCCTGGAAACGCCCTGGGGTGGCACCCATAATTAGCCAAAAAGGGGCTCATCCCGGTGGACACATTCTCTGCATTATTGTAAGCAAATTCCGCTAGTGCCAACTTTTCGACCCAATCGTTCTCTCTGTCATTGACATAACACCTCAGGTATTGTTGGAGGATACCGTTTGCTCTCTCCGCCTGCCCATTGGTCTCAGGGTGCCTGGCAGTCAAAAAGTTGACCTCTACGTGCAACAAGCTCATAAGTTTCCTCCAGAATCTGGACGTGAACTGTTTCCCTCTGTCGGAAACCACCCTCAAGGGGGCGCCATGCAGCCTGAAAATATGTTCTACAAACAATTTCGCTGTTTCTTCCGCCGTGACTGCATGTGAGCAAGCTACAAAGTGACCCATCTTAGTTAACAGGTCTACTACGACTAGTATGGCGGTTTTCCCCTGGGATTTGGGCAGATCAGTCATAAAATCTATCGACACCGCCTCCCACGGTCGTTCTGGTGTGGGTAACGGTTCTAATAACCCCGCTGGTGCCCGCCTTTCTCCTTTGGCTCTCTGGCATTGGTCACACCTTCTCACATACTCCCGTACATCCTCCCTCACCTTGGGCCACCAAAACTCCCTGGTCACCAACCACATGGTCTTGTGTTGCCCAAAATGCCCCGCTGTGGGATTGTCGTGCAGCTGTTTGAGTACTCTCCCCCTCAATTCCCCTTCGGGTATATATAGCGCCCCTCTGTAATACAATGCCCCGTTTCTTTCTTCAAAACCCCCGGGGTCTTCTCCCTCTCTCCTTAGACCTCTGAGCTTATCCTGGGCGTACTCATCATTTACCGTTCCCTCTACCAGTTCTCTTTGCCCCACCCAGGCCGCACCACACACCCAGTGGTCCTCTGGGATAATATGTCTCTCTTCCGGCGCTCCCTCCCCCTCCAAATATTCAGGTTTGCGAGAGAGAGCGTCCGCTCTGATGTTTTCTGGACCTGGCACATAGCAAATTTCAAAATGGAATTTGGAGAACTCCTGGGCCCATCTCACTTGTCGTTGGTTGAGCACCCGTGCCGTTCTCCAATACTCCAAATTCTTGTGGTCCGTACACACTTGCACCTTATGTTGTGCGCCAATTAGTAAGTGTCTCCATCTCCGAAACGCTTCGTGAATGGCGAGTAGTTCTCGGTCATATACCGTGTAGTTCCTCTCGGATTTGTTCAGCTTACGCGAAAAGAAGGCACACGGTCTCCATTCCGACTTATTGCTCCCTGGCTGAAGCAGCACCGCCCCCACCGCCCGGTCTGAGGCATCAGTTTCCACTCTCATGGGTTTCTGTAAATCCACATGCAGGAGCTGTTCTTCCGAAGCGAATGCCTTTTTCAATTCCTCAAAAGCGTGCTCCGCCTCCGCCGTCCAAACGAATTTCTTCTTGCTGCTTAGACAGTCCGTGATGGGAGCCGTTAAGTGGGCAAAGTTCTTGATGAATTTACGGTAAAAGTTCCCAAACCCTAAGAACCTTTGCACATCTTTTTTCGTTTTCGGTGTCTTCCATTCCAGCACCGCTTGGACCTTGCCTGGATCCATGGCTAATCCCTTGTCTGATAAGCGGTACCCCAGGAATTCCACCTCCTTGGTGTGGAACTGACACTTCTCCAATTTCACCCACAACTGGTTTGCTTGCAGCTGGCTCAGCACTTCCCTGACATCCTTTACATGCTGCTCCTCATTCTCTGAATATATCAGCACGTCATCGAGGAAGGCCACGCAATTCTTGTAGAGCAAAGGTCCCAGTACGTGGTTCATGAGCGATTGAAAACAGGCGGAGCCTGATTGTAATCCGAATGGCATAACGAGATATTCAAACGCCCCCAAAGGGGTGAACATGGTGGTTTTCCATTCATCCCCCTTCTTTATTCGTATCAGGTTGTATGCTCCTCTCAGGTCCAGTTTCGTGAATATCTTTCCTTTCCTCACCCTGGTCAAAATGTCATCAATCCTGGGCATGGGGAAAGTCACTGGTTCTGACACAGCATTTAGGGCCCGGTAGTCCACGACCAATCTCGGTTTATCCGTGTTTTTTTTGTCCACAAAAAACACTGGGCTCCCCCCCACCGCTCTGGACTCTCTGATGAAGCCCCTCTTCAGGTTTTTATCAATAAACTCCCTTAACTCCTGCATTTCCCTGTCTGACATGGCGTACAGCTTGCCCACGGGGAGCTGGGCCCCAGGGACCAGGTTAATTTGGCAGTCAAAGTCTCTGTGCGGTGGTAATTTATCAGCTTCCCTTTCACTGAAGACCTTGCTCAGGTCAGCGTATTGTTTGGGCACCTTCCCTTTGTCCGCCACTTCCGTCCCTGCTAGAGAGGCTTTTGCCCCTTCTGGCACCTTTCCCTCTCTGCAGTGTTCCAGGCAATGTGCTGACCCAAAGGAGACCACTCTCTGATGCCAGCCCACTAGCGGGTCATGCAACGCTAGCCAGCTCATTCCCAAAATGACTGGAGCCCCTCCCAGGGTGGCCACATTGAACGCTATCCTCTCAGTGTGCCTGGCCACCCTCATAACCATTGGGACGGTTTGTAGGCTGACTTCTCCTCCCAGCAGCTCCCTCCCATCGATCGTGGTGACCTGCAGGGGGTTGCTTAAAGGGAGTGTCTGTATCTGGTGTTCAGCTGCAAACTCCTTGCTCATAAAATTACAGGAGCTGCCTGAGTCCAGCAGCGCCTTAGTCTTTAGTGGGTATCCGTTTGCCAGCTCTAGCAACACCTCTATTACTAGGGCTGGTCTTGGAGGTTCCGGAGTGGGCACTTTTACTGCTCCTTGGCCTGTCTGCAGTGCCCTGACAGAGGCAGACAGGCGTTGGCTTTTACTGGCTCCTGGACTTCCTCCTCCTTCCCCCCAACAGCTCCCGCCATCCCTTGCCATTCCTTTCTTTGCGGGCAGACTCTGGCAAAGTGACCTGGCTGCTGGCAGAGATAACATTTCTTGGCGCTCTTTCCCTCCTTCTTCCTCCCTTCACTGGGATTTGAAACTGCGCGCGCGCGCGCTGTTCCAACTTCCATCGGCTCTCCTGGCGGGAAACTTGGTTCTGGAATCTCTGGAATGCGGAAATCCCTCCAACGCTCTCCTTTCCCCTCCCGCTTCTCCAAGGCTCTTGCCTCCTGGCGTGCTCCAATGGTCAGCGCTGATTTGGTCAGCTGGTCCATAGACTCCGCCCTGGGCGCCCGGGAAAGTTCGTCTTTCACCGCCGAAGAAAGCCCCTCTTCAAAGATCATTTGAATGGGTTCCGCCGATAGGTCCCACCCCAATTTATGTATCAACATTGTAAACTCAGTCCAGTACTCACGAACCGATCGGCTCCCCTGTTTGCACGCCATCAATTGTCTGCGCACCAGCCCCTGTTCAATCTCGCTGGAAAACATCAAATCCATGGCGCGAAAAAACTTCCTCGCGTCCTTCAGCATGTCACTATTCCCTGCCATCAGGGGTCTGACCCAATCTCTCGCCCCTCCTTCGAGATGGCCAATCACAAACGCCACTCTCGATGCCTCGTCGGGAAAGTCGTTAAACTGCAGTTCGAGAGCATACTGCATCTCTGTCCTAAAGGCTTGGTAGTTCCTGGGGTCCCCCCCAAACTTCTGCACCATTCCTGGCACCTTTCTTGCTAGTGTAGCGCCTTTTGCCTTTTCTGCATCCTGCGCCCTCCTTTCTTCTAGCCTCGCCGTTTGCATTGCTAGCTGGAGTTCCAACACTCTGTACCTTTCTTCCAGGCTTGGACCCTCTCCAGCTCCTGCTGCTCCTCCGGCTCCGGCTGGGTTACTCATGATGCCTCTTTGCACAAGCTGCTTTCAGGGACTGTCCGATTGCTGTGATGGGATGATGAGCTGCTTGTGCGTAAAATCCTAATCCCTCAGAGTTTGGCTAAGTCCCCAAACCTCTGTCTGTGATGGAGCTCCTTAAACATGACTCCATCAATCGCTCGTTGAATCGGACAGTGGGCGTTTACGGAACTTCTTCCAGCATAAAAGCTCCTTAACGGAAACGCGTCTTCTGGACTCTCGGCGTGACAGTTTCCGCCGAAGAGTGGGTGTCCCTACAGGAGGTCCTGAAATCTCCCCGCTGCTCCCGCTTGAAGTGTCTCTGAGCCCTCCCTCCGACTCACTTTCCCTTGGAACTCCACTTCTCCCCCTGCTGGTCCCCTCCTCCGCTGAATGGTCTCTCTCACCCTCCATGAGCCCTTTCACCTCCTTAGTCTCAGATGGCAGTTCCCTGACAACCTCTTACACAATTTAGAGTTGCATTGTCTTTGTGGTTTATGAAACTTTTAAATTGTGTACTAAATCTGGGCTGTAAATTTATGCTGTCTGTGTTATAAGGACTCCTCATTCCTTTGTTGTGTCTTTTTGATTTTTCAATTATTATACATGATAGTTTTAATATAATGTTGATGCAAGGCTGCTTAGGGAATATGGGAATAAGTTTCGTTGGGCCAAAAACTTCACCTGACCAAAATATAACTGCCCTTTTATATATGACAGTACAAGCTAATAAGTCATGTAAATATGATAGGGTACATAAAATAATCAAAACATAAAATTAAGTTATTGTTATTATTATTTTATTATTTATACCCCACTCATCAGTCACTCTGGGCAGCTTTCAGCACATATAAAAACATAAAATACACAACAGATGACCAACACTGAATCAGATTAATTCTCTGGAAAACACTTGGTGAAACAGAAATGTTTTCAGCAGGTGACAGAACACCATAGCTGTGGGTGCCTCTCTTTAGTTCAACAGGAACAGTGTTCCAGAGTATTGATGCCAGTCTACTAATAGCTTTAGTTCACATATTTATGAGTATAAGCGGCTATATATTAAACCTATTTTTAAAAATATTTATTAGTTACCAGTTTGTTTCTGGCCATTTTTAGATATTTAAAACTCAAAAGGATCTGGGGCCTGAATATCTTAAGGAGCGTCTCTGCCCCCCCCCCCCCCGAGCACCACAAGCGTAAAAAATGTTGATGCCCTGATCTAAAAATGCATATTCTGACATTGATTTAATACAAAATAAAGAGCAGACTTTAGATGGTAGCTGCATGCTTCTGTTTGTGGTGGGCTTCTGGAGAATCATCCAGGGTTTGATTTGCTGTTAGCAGAAGTTGGTGGTTTTTTCATCATGTTCTTTGGTTTTTCTTCTCTGCCTTTGTCAACCAGCTGTTTTTGTTTTACTCATGGTGGGTTTTAGCATCATTGTTTTAATATTCACCAGTTGTTCCAATTTTATCTAAACGGCCATGGGAGTATTCCCAGAGTATTCTGCTCTGGTCAGACCTCACCTGGAGTACTGTGTCCAGTTCTGGGCACCACAGTTCAAGAAGGACACTGACAAACTGGAACGTGTCCAGAGGAGGGCAACCAAAATGGTCAAAGGCCTGGAAACGATGCCTTATGAGGAACGGCTAAGGGAGCTGGGCATGTTTAGCCTGGAGAAGAGGAGGCTAAGGGGTGATATGATAGCCATGTTCAAATATATAAAAGGATGTCACATAGAGGAGGGAGAAAGGTTGTTTTCTGCTGCTCCAGAGAAGCGGACACGGAGCAATGGATCCAAACTACAAGAAAGAAGATTCCACCTAAACATTAGGAAGAACTTCCTGACAGTAAGAGCTGTTCGACAGTGGAATTTGCTGCCAAGGAGTGTGGTGGAGTCTCCTTCTTTGGAGGTCTTTAAGCAAAGGCTTGACAACCATATGTCAGGAGTGCTCTGATGGTGTTTCCTGCTTGGCAGTGGGTTGGACTCGATGGCCCTTGTGGTCTCTTCCAACTCTGTGATTCTATGATTCTAACTTGCTGGCTAAAATGCAACCCAGAAATGTAATAAATAATGTGGGTTAATTTTCAGTCCAGTTTAGAGAATCCTGCTTTGACTCAAGATATTACATTTTCTCTGCTTGGCTTCACAGCTCTTAAGATTTATATTGTTTAACATGGGAATCCTCAAAGTATTTTGTTTTTTAATATAAACATTACATGTCCTCTATTTTATTATAGCAAGCAGTACTTAATAAATACTTAACATTTGTGTACAGCTGTCAAGTGCTCAAAGCACTTCACACGCATTATCTAGTTGTAATCCTTATAACAGCCCTGTAAGACAAGACAGTATTGTTATCTCCTATATTGCAGACTAAGTTTGGGAGAGTGTAGCTTGCCAAAGGCCACATAGTGAGTTCAGGGCAAGGTTGAGATTCAAATTGGGAACTTCCTGGCTTACAGCTCAGTATCTTTAAAACAAACAAATCTTTCATTTCAAGAAAAGAGTTGACGTTCTTATAAATTCGCTTATCTTCCAGAAAACATGGCAATGGTGAATTGAAAATCCTTTCTTAACTTACATACATGTAAACAGTAAAGGCATTACTTAATAGTCTTGGATACTGTGCTCACTTATCACTTAAGACCAAACTAGATGGGATGTAGAAATATGTATTTGGATATTCCAATCTGTTATCTCAAGAAAGGAGTTGGGGAGCAGTTGTGATGGAGAAACTAAATTGGTGTAGGGCTGTGGCATTGGAGGACATGCGGTTTCAAATCTTTCTGCTGATCTAAATTCCTCCCCCTGTTCCCCCATGATACTTGTTTCACTAGGGAAAACATACACATGCACACACACACACACACACACACACACATCTATATATGTATGCAAATATGGTAATTTTGGGTAAACAGTGGTCTATTGGGGAAACCTTGCAGGAGAGGGTTAACCTGGTCCATTGCTTACTGCTTTTGTGGTGTGTGGTTTTTTTCAGGGAAAAAATTAGGGTGTCCTTTTCACGCAACTCCCAAGTTCCTCTGGCTTGGTCCTTGAGTCCATACATCTTCCATTTGCCCTTGACTTTCAAGCCCAATCCTCTTCTTCTTCAGGTTGGAAATGACACTGAAGCTGAAGACAACATAAAAATAATGCCCTAGGGCTTCCTAGGCCTTCAGTGTGTGTTTGTGTGGATCTCAAAAGGGAAAGGAAAGAGTTTCTTCTCCATAGATATGTGTTAAACCACTGTCTCTTTTTCTTGTTCTTTTTAAAGCACAACCTCAGCGTTTGCCACAACCAAATGCTTCACCACTGGAAAAGTGTAAGGAAGAAACAGGCAAAATACAAATACAAAATGGCCATACTGGGCTGAATAATGCAAGTGGGATGCACAATGGAGTCAAGTGTGGGGCACCAGATAACAGAAAGTTCTCGGCACCTGTTTCCCAAAAAATGCACAGAAAAATTCAGTCCAGCTTGTCTGTCAACAGTGGAAGCAGCAAGAAGAGCTCTGCATACTCTCACAAGCCAGGCTCTTCACCCGAAGGTAAGCTGAAACCTTATAAGTAAACTGAACACAGAATAACCAAAAGCCATTCCCGCTAATAATTACACAATCAGCTAAAAATAATTGAAGAGCACGAGTCGTGCTCCAGAAGCAAATAGAAATCATTACAATAAAATACAAGTTACTTCCCCAAAGGAAAAGATTAAGTATTTGAAGGAAATTGAAATGAGAGATTTCCTGCTTTCAAAACATTTGTGCACCTCACTGTTGATCATATCTGTAGATGGAGAATCTCTGAATTGCTGTTTGGCAATGCCATCACATATACAACATGGAGGGGAAATGATTTGACTTGGGACAGGGAAGGGGAACCTGATGAGCTCCAGGTATTATAGACTCCAGTTGTCCCTGACCATTTACTATGCTGGTTGAGGCTCGTGGAAGTAGAAACTCAACAACGAGCTGGAATTCACTGGAACTCAGTTCCAGCGCCTCTCAAGTGAGCGCCATTGCCATTATAAGAGAACAAGGGAGGCATCCATTTGCGAGTCTGGAATCTGCTTGTAGCTCCGGAACTTTCTATAGATCTGTGCGTAAGCTGAGGCTTTGCAGGGTGCACCACAAGTGACTTTAGTCACCTGTTGCAGAGCCTCACACCCCATGCCATTGGCCTTACCCCTCAACAAGCGATCTTGCAGGTCCAGTAGAGGCTCATACTACAGAATCACCCCTCTGCTTAAGAGCTGATGAGCAGATGGGTGGATCCTGGTGTGTGTGATGCGACCAGTTGCTTTCCTTAAAAAAAAAAAGCCACTGCGGAGCCTCAGCACCACCCCCACCCTTGATTGCCTACTCCCCATAGCAACTGTGATCCTGCAGGGTCCAGGTGATTCCCCCCTGCCGCTGCCCTCAACAAGTGATCCTGCGGGGTCCAGGAGAGGCTCCACAACTGGATTTCCTTAAGGAAAGCTAGTTGTGGAACCTCACACCCCCAGGATCACCCACTCCCCATAACAGCTGTGATCCTGCAAGTTCTAGGTGAGGCTACGCAAAAGGCTTTCCTCAAAGAAAGCTGTTTGTGGAGCATCATCCCCACCCTGTTGGATCAGTCCTGGGCTGGAGGTTGGGTAGGTGATGTTCCACAAGTAGCTTTCCATTAGGAAAGCTACTTATGGAGCATTACACAGACCGCAGGATAAATTATTCTGCTTATCAACTCAGAGGTGGGATCCCGGTTTTTAACTTTCATTTCAGACTGCAGTTCCCACTGGTGTGAATGAAATTTAGAATGCCATGGGAGTATGCAGGTCCTGCAGTATAAAAGGCACACAATAAAACAAAACACAAATTAACCCCATGGGTGAATGCATCCAGGTTCCTCACCCCTCTCTTAAGAGATTAGCGAATACTTCAGTATGTGTATTGGCATGCTTTTTGTCAATGAAATTTTGTCATTGAAAATTGTATAATACATTTCTGAGCAGCCTGTATGTGCTGTCCAAAAGGTATTCAAAACCTAGGCCAGTGCTTACATTACCACCATACTGCTATAAAGCCAATACATAATTTGCACATACGAATGGTTTTCACTTATTTCTCCTCACTGTACAGTGCATGTCCGTTAAGTAAACATATTTCATTTCTGTGTGTGTTGCTGACCACAATTACTCTAATGGCCCCATGGTTCCTAAGCCTATTTTAAACCTGCTGCTCTCCTATTCATGACACTGCGATCAGCAGACTTTGCTTTATCTGTTAAAACAGAAACTGGTAGATTCTCCTGTTTTTTTGTTGGTAGTCAGACACCAATTCATGTCAGGTATCTGTCTCACTGTGCTTTAGGGAGTCAGTTAAGAGAGGTTTAAAGGCCCAAACGCGCCTGTTTAGAGATACAGAATATGAAGTGTTTGCATTGTTACAGACTAATTCCTGTGAAGTAGGATAAGAGGCTGAAACAGAAGGGTAGAGCAAAGCAGGAAATACATTTTGGACCCAATCAGCAACTGCTCTGTGTTAGAAAGTGTCCAGGTGAATTTTAACAAGCTTAAATGAGGACTTTGTAGACTTTTCTCCCCAATTTCTTTTGCATATCAGTTTATAATTTTACATGGTCTGATTATGGTCCAAGCTGCTGCTTTGTCTTTTACCAGTCATTCCTGACTTAGCCATGGCTAACGTGCTTGGGCTTATAATCCATGCAGTCCTGAGCTGTGTTTAGTTTTAGGAAGTATCCCCTGGCTGTATTAGCACACTGTTTGGTGGAATGAAAAATCAGGAACAGAGGCCAAATAGAGTCTCTTATACAGACATGAAAATGTATTTCAAGAAGTAATTCCTGGCAGTTTCTTGGAACCTAGATTTCCATAGATGAATAGCTGTTTACGTCTAATACATACAGATGTTTTTACACTGCTGTTACACGTCTTCTAAATTTTACCAGTTTGTAGGGGCTTACTTTGTCAAAGCCATGATTTCACTTAGCACTACTAGTCTTCATAAATCAATTCTTTCGTCTCTATACATTCAGAAATTCTGAACGGTGCAGTCCATCATAAACAGCACCATTTCATTTTGTAGATTGGAGACCACATTATTTAATGTTCCCTCATAGCATATTCCCTTTTCCCAAGTGTAGAAAGCTTGCCAGGGAGAATGCTCTAGCCTTATATTCGTCATTCTTGGAAATTCTTGGGACAGCTTTTATGCATTGGAGCTCCTAACTTGCAGCCTGAGATGTTGTAACTTAGGAAGCACCGTGCCATACAATATTTCCGAATATGTAGATTGGCTCTAATTTCTGTATGTTAAATGGAATATAATGTTGGGCTGTATAGCCTGTGATCAAAATCTCTTTAAATTTGGTGTTCTGTTAATGTAGGCTTTTGAAGGAGGAAAGAACACTGTTTGTCTCTGAACAGGTGTTAAATGTTACCATTGGAGGGTAAAAGTAACACTGCAAAGAAGGATGTTAAGTGTGACCCTGAAGGGGCATGAAGAGCCAGCCTGCTCTGGTTTGCGAAACCAAGTGTCCTACACACAAGTAATGCATGACTAGGACTCTCATTTGTTTAGAAACACCCAGTTTCAGTTCCTGACATTGATTCTCAGCTTCTGAAAGCTGTGCCATCTTATTTCCTGTACCAATCGCCTCTCTGAATTCTTTCGCTTCTGTGCCTACCTTCCTGCACCATGCCAGTCTGACCTTCTTGAATCCTTGCTTGCAGGGTTTCCTGCTTCCCCAGCACTCAACTGAACAATTTTAAGTTCCTCTTCCTCGCTTCTCTGGCAATATCCCCAAAGTGTCATCTGGCACATTCATTGGAGGATTGTGCTCCTGGATGCCAGACCACCTCATCTACTTCAGTTATTTTGTTTAGAAAACGTTGTTTTAGGTTGTACAGTGCATTTTTTAAAAAATACAGTGGTACCTCGGGTTACATATGCTTCAGGTTACAGACTCTTCAGGTTACAGACTCTGCTAACCCAGAAATAGTACCTCGGATTAAGAACTTTGCTTCAGGATGAGAACAGAAATCGTTCAGTAGCGGCATAGCGGCGGGAGGCCCCATTAGCTAAAGTGGTGCTTCAGGTTAAGAACAGTTTCAGGTTAAGAACGGACCTCCAGAACGAATTAAGTACGTAACCAGAGGTACCACTGTACAGGCTGCTGAGTTCCCCTTCTTTTTAATAGATGTCAAGATCCCTGTCAGCAATGTTTCTGTTGGGGCATATTTTTAATGTATATTTGTTTTTGGCTACTCCTTCCTGGCTTGAGCATTAATCTATTAACCCTTGCCACACTAGCTGCAGTTATTTCAAGCAAAGTGTTTAAAATTAGCTTAATTTTTGTGGCCAAGCTGTATTGTCATCTTGTGTATAGGAGGATGATGCAGTGGCTTAATTCAGCAAATTAAAACTGACACGGCTAGCATTTTTCTTTTTTAAAACTGCATCTCTGTTTGACCTACAGAAAAAAAAACGAGTTACAAACTACACCAGCATCTGTTTAAACCTGTATCTACCCCAGTCACTCATAAAGCAGGAGATCCAAATAAAGGGTGAATGGGTTGCACAGGTAGAGAATGTGGGGGCCAGCCTGCACGTTGTCCCCCCAAACCCCCACTTTTTCCTGTATGGGCTCACTTTTGGTATGGTAGCTTTGCTGAAGAAAAATGAGAGTCTGCTGTAGAGATAAGCCATGAACATGGCAAGGCCTGAGTATCTTCTAACTCCCATTTCTGATGTGATGTATACAGATCTGGATTTAAATAATAGATTTGCCTTTTTTTGTATCATTTGAGCTTTGGTTTTCTTTGGGTCCTGCCACAGTTGCATCCCAATTCTGAAAAATGTAATTTTATTTAAAAGGTCACATTTTAAGAGTACTGAATCTTGTGACCTACCTGCTATTGATCAGTTTCTGAACTGGTGGTGGTGGATTTTAATGGTGCCAGCTTATGGGCTAGTACACTGTCACTTGAGCATGTAGTTGTTGGTTTTTTTAATGAGGGTTAACTGTGCATAACAGAATGTTTGTGTTCTTAAATATGTTTGTAAAGGGAATTAGAAAAACATATATTTGAGTCATTATTTTTAATTTTTGAACATTTAATCAACGTACATAACATCCTAAGATGTTCTTGTTGGCTGTTTTGGCTGTGGCTTGACTTTTTAAATTGACATTCAGAGTTTGCCCTTGGCCTTCACCATGCCTATGTCTAGTGTCTATATAAGTCTTGTATCTCCTGCTGGGACTTCTGTTCCACTCTCTGCGGGGCCTTGAGTAAAGCCTTGTTGAGGACCTCAGCTGCCACTTTGATAGTGGTTTTACCCGTTTGATTCTTGCTGTGAGAGAACAGAGTGCTTACAGGTTTTCTTTGAATTTCCTGATCTCTCTCTGAATATAGCTGAAAAAAATCTGACCCAGGTCAGCATTTTGTAATTGAACATATTTGTCATAAAAGCCTTTTGTAAAGGTTTAGAAATTGGCCTGTCAGTTCCAAACATGGAATTGTTTATTGCTTAACAAAATTATTCAGTTTCTTATTAAGACCTCTTTCCTAAAGAATAGGAAGGTTGCCAATGTCACATCAGTTCTAAAAGTTGCATCTCTGAGGAAGCAAAAAAAAAAAAGGCCCATGATTGAGCTAATGTCTGTTCCAGATAAATTGGTGGGAAGTATTATTGAAAGTAGAATTTATAGTAAACATATAGAAGAACAAGCTCTTGCTGAGGAAGAATTAGTATGGCTTCTGATGAAGAGAAGTTCTTCCTTGCAAATAATCTTTTAGAATTCTTTGAGGGTCTCACCAAATATCCAGTATGATGATGATGATGTTGAGATATATATATACATATATATACACGCACACACATACACACGCACACACATATATACATACATATGAATGAACTTCCCAAAAGCTTTTCACAAAGTTTCTCACCAAAGACTCCTAAGTAAACCTTGCAGCAATGGAATTGGAGGAGTTGCCTTATGGATTGGTATCTGGTTAAGGAACTAGAAGCAGAGGGTACAGATAAACTTTGTACTTCTTCACAGCGCAGTGTAGTGAGAAGTGGGGTTCCCTCCAGGATTGTATCAGGATCAGCACTTCCTATTAATAAAGATCGGGTGCTGGGTATGAGAAGTAAAATAGCAAGTTGGTGGAATGGCACCAAGATTGTTCAGTATGGTGAAAACACTAGTTTACTATGAAGAGCTTCAGAACGATCTCTCCAAACTGAGCAACCAAAAAAAAGAAATGATGTTCACAAAATGTAAAGAGATGCACTTCAGTGCAGCCTCTTTCCCTCAACTTCATGAATATTGCTGATAATATATACACTAGTTGTTTAACTGCTGTATATACTTAGTTTTTAAAGCTGGGGATTGTTCATCTTTAGTCAACTTGGCATTTTGAATTGTTTATTGTTCTTCTCCTCTCTACCCATATCTCCCACAATAAAATGAAACATTATGCCTTGTATGGATGGATGGATTGCATTTGTAGCTTACCTTCTTTCTCCAATGAGCTCAATGTGGTATACATGGTTCTCTTCCCCTCCATTTTATTCTTACAACAACTAGTGAGGTGTAGATTAGGCTGAGAGATGTAGTGACTTAACCCAAAGTGCCCAGTGAGCTTCATGGCCAGGTGGGGATTTGAACTCTGGTCTCCCAGGCCGTAGTTTGACACTGTAGCCACTACACCACCACTGGTTCTGTGGTGTAGTTTAGTTTAAAATATGTAAGGGTGACTGTATGGATTTGCAACAACAGGTGCCTTATTCAGGATGACTAATGTGACCTTCCAGATATTTGGATCTCTAACTCCCATCAGCCAGCCATTGGACATCTTTGGTGGTGGGAGTTTTATTCTATCAGCATCTGGAGACCCACAGGTTAGCCATCTCTGGCCTATAAATAAAGGAAATCTGCATAGTCTATATAGCATAGAATGGTTGTACCCAGTTATTATAAATGTGTGGTTCTTACTACTTTTTAAAAATCCAAAATATTTACAATGTTTACAGTGTTTACAATGTAAATGTTTACAAAGAATTGGACCATTTTAGGGAACTACTGGATACTATTTGTTTCATTGTGTGCATGTGGGTACTGCCTTTATATTCTTGCTAAAAAGACACCCCACATACTGCTGTTAAAAGTGGCAGGGACAGCATTTGCATTGTTGGGAAAATAGATGCAGCAGATCATAAAATCAAATTAGTTGTGTGACTTTTTAGGCAGCTGGTAAGTAAGTTAGGACTAAAGCAGACTACGTACTGAATTGAAACTTCTTGAGGATAATGGTTCTGGTAGCTTTTTGGGTAAAATTGACCATAGTCTAGATGAACCATCACTATTCTTGTCCTGTGTATGTATGTATAACTCTCACTAGTCCCAGTCTAGTATGTCTGTGTCATTGCAGGTTGTAGTTCAAAACAATCTGGAGGGCACCAACTTGGGGAAGGCTATGTGTAAACAGACAAGAAGGCTATTTTGGATATGTAATCTTGAAATGGAATAGCAAAATATAGCCGCCTAACCCATGTTAACAGAATGTGCATAAAAGAAAACTTTTAAAAACAATTCACATTAATACCCAATCAGAATAATTATATTTTCACATTTTTCTGTGTAGTTGAGCATGCATAGACCACTTTAGCCATTGCTAATTATCTGAGAATGAAGTGTCTTTATTTAGACCAGTGCCTTATGTCTGTTTATGTAAATAGAATGCAATGGCTCTTTTCAGAGCTGAAAAGAAAGCAACTAGGGTTTTTTTAAAGTAGTTGTTCTGGATAGCCCCACAAACAGAATGATGTTCATTGTGGGTAGGTGTATGCAATGTTCTTTGCCTTTTTAAAGTTAGATTTCATTTTGAAAGCCTGGAAACTGAGCCAACAATTTTTTAAAAAAAAGTTGCATTACAGTAGCTATTTGTCTACATTCTTCTGCAGTCATTATCTTCATTTCGTTGACATTTTCTTTCTCTGTTTGAAAATATTTATTGCCCTTTAAATAGATTGAGAATTTCCTTAATCTATTTACAGACTAAACGATGATATACAATAACACAATAAGAGTATTTCATAAGAATAAATCACATCTGTGGCTGGAGTCTTCCGTAAGGGAAGGCTTGTATGAAACAGAAGGGTGTCAGCCATATGACTAAACTTGATTTTAAAGAATCAAGAAAGAATTTGTTGTGCTGTTTGTCTCTCTCCCTCTAAGCCTCTGTAAGAACCTGTTGAATGGAATAAATAAAGACCCCCTTTTTGATTTGCATCAAACTGCCCGGATGGAGGGGAAAAATAAGATACACTTATTTTTAAGTGTTGAAGCCAATGTAGCTGTTTGTTCCTCTCTGCCCATCCTTTACATTAAAAAAGGGAGGAAATTGTATTAGATTTATTCAAGTACAATCTCCATGACAACAAGCTAATTAATCCCCATCAATCTGGCTTTGGTCCTCTTCACTGAACTTGTACTCCCCAGCTTCACTTCACATGTCATATCTGCTGAGCTTTGGATGAAGGTCATTTACAGGTACATTTATTCTTCACATAAAGAATCCCATTTAATGCACCCAACCACTCTTCTTATTTTACCATCTAGCTTATTTAGTATAGCTCTTCCCCCTTTTTTGTTTCTCATAACCTCTTTTCATGCTACATTCAACCTATTTGCATATTTCTGACCATTGTGTGTAGGAATGAGCTAACAAATGCAAGTAATGCTACTTAAGCCAAGATGTTTATGTATTTCGAGGGCAAGCCTTTTAGCGCTTGTCTGTTCTTCCCAATAACCCTATTGTCACAATTCCTACACCAGTTTCTTCAATTAAAAAACACATTTTCATCATTTCAAGGGTGGGGGGCCGAATGCACAATTCTTCCCAGTCATTTATCAGATCTCCTTCCCTACTTCTCAAAATCAGCAAAGGGGACTGAAATTAATGTGAAATACTAAAACAATTAAAATGAAACACACAGCATGTAACTCTCAATACACTAATAAACAGAATCCACACGAAAAGTGCCACATTTAAAAGGCAACCAACACATAGCATGATGGGGAGCATCTAGCCCTCTAGATGTTGTTGACTTCCATCTCCCATCAGCCCTGTCCATTTTGGTTGAGGCTGATGGAAGTTGAAGGTCAATGACATCTGAAAGGCCACATGTTCTCTATAACATGTTTAAAGTCTGCTTTCCAGAGCAAAGTGCATTGTTTTCTTTAAGAAGAAGAAGGGAAAAATGAGAAATCCCATATACCATACCATACTACATCTGAAGTGAAGGATAATTCTAAAAGGTGGGAGCCAATAGAAAAGTCAATAAGGGTTTCACAGAGATCTTCGGTGGCTCATATTAAGAGATGTTCCCTGAAGGCCATCTTCAGATGCTTTAAAGAAGCTGCAACAGGAAGTTTCTGGTGTATTTTTATTTTGTTTTGTATTTTCTTATTTTATTTTTTTTGAAGCAAAGTGTTGTTTGTTTGTTTAAAGTGGCAATAGAGGAAGTATGAGTGGCTCATGCTTACTTTCTGTGAAGAGGGGAGAGTTGAGAATATCCTTGTGGGGAGGAGGATATGTGTACATTTTCATCCTCCTATACTTGACCTGAAAGTGGTAGAAGAACATCTGTAGTGGATCAATTTTTGGGCTCTACTTTCTGAGATGTTTGACAAAACAAGCACCTGCATATAGCTGACTTTGTAAATTCTGTAGGGTGACTGGTAGAATTAGGATTGCACTCCTGGGATTCTGTCCCATTGAACTCAGTGGGGATTACTTTTGAGTAGACAAGAACAAGTAGACAAGAACAGGATAGCAGTGTTAATGAATTAAAATATAAACCTTATTTCCACCCATTTTTGTTCAGTTGTCTGAACTGTTCACTACAAGACTGTAAGTTTAACTTGACACTATTTTATCTTAGTACAGTCTGGCTACCCAAAATCAAAAAGATTTGTTCACTTTATGTAGTTTAGAGGCTTGACTCTGCTGTCTTGCCTGTGTCAAATTTTATTTTTCAAGTACAGTAATGCCTGGATTGCTGGTCTCTCCTTCTCATGCATGCACACATGTTTCAAAGAACTGTGAACCTGATTCCATGAGCCCAAGAAGCTTTAGATTTATTTTTCTCAAATATCAGCCCCAACCCATCCAATATCACATAAAAAAACACTTTTTGAACGGTGGGAGTTTCAAAAACAGTTTGTGATACAGCTGAGAGCTCAACAGTTCAAAAGAAAAAAACCCTCAAAGTGTTCACTAGACTAGTGTTATGACCCTTTTATAAGCCCAAGCGTCTCAGATTCCTCAACCTCAATTTTTTTGAAGTTTGTGAAATAAACTAGATAATTAATTCCTGAAATTCTGAATTTTCTATAGAGTTTGATTTTGAAAGTGAATGGAATTTCCATTGCCTTTCCCCACCTATGCGCTAGCTTCTTATCCTGTCCACAGGATATCCTGTGGCTAAAAGACAGGATGGAATTCAGTGCAAAACAAGAAATTTAGAAGCTGCATTTCCCCTCACTGATTTTAAATTCAAAAACTTCTGTGTTCTATATCTTGTTGGCTGTCTTTTCGGTGGGTCTGATATCAGCTATAAAACTTGTCTTGAGACAAAGAAAGTGTTTGATGCAGAAAAGACATTAACGTTGGTGCAGGTGATGTTGTGACCTACAAAACCCTTTCCGTGGGCACTACCCATCTAAATGCAGAGTGGAGAATTTGGGCAGCCTTTGATAGAAGACAGTCCTTCCGATATCCAGGGTGGTTGTCTGCTGCTGATTTAATTACTAGATTAAACCCAAGATGAATCTCTGGATGGCTAAGACAGTAAAATGCGCATAGCTGTGTCTTAGAGCATTGCATTAAGTGCAATTAAAAAATGCATAGAACAGACTTGGGAACTGGTGTGAAAAATTACTAGAAATATATACATAAAAAATTCACTTGTGGGATAGTAGTATCTCTTTTAAAAGAGTGAAAGGGATGGATTCTATTCTGAGTGTGTAAATGCCACGTCCAGAAGAATACTGGTCTGGAAGAACCACCCTATCTCTCATTTTTCTCTGTTTGCTAGATGAAATTCACTTAGGGGTTGTATTTTGTAGCTTACTGGCTGAATAAGTCTCATCAAATGGAAGAACAATGTCAACACCTTGTTGACATGTTGGTCTATGCTAAAATTTGTTATAGACTGTGAATATATTGTTCCTCTCAGTGCTGAGCTGATGAAACCTTTGTGCAGCACAGAAGCAGAAATCAAGGAATGTGAGCTATGTATTGTGGGAAGAAAAAAAAGTAGCTTCAATTTGTATTGCTCTTCTTTAAAAAAAATATTTCAACCCAAGTGGGCATTTAGAATGCAATTTTAACTTTTTATTTCCTTTTATCTTTCCTCTCTCCCTCAACATGCTGTGCCACATTTCCAAAGATTGCTGTGTTCACTGTATCTTGTCCTGCTTGTTCTGCGAATTCGTCACCCTCTGTAGCCTTGTCCTGGGACAAGCGTCATGTGGGGTCTGCCCAGTAGAAGCCTGCTGTTGCTGCTGTGGAGAAGAAATGGGAGATGACTGCAACTGCCCGTGTGATATGGACTGTGGCATAATGGATGCCTGTTGTGAATCATCAGACTGTTTGGAAATTTGTATGGAATGCTGTGGGATTTGTTTCCCATCATGATAACTTTTTATCACTTTTTTCTGCTTTCTTAAAAAACATCAACAACGTAACTGGAGAGGGTTCAAGTTTTTGTGTGTTTCTCTGAAATAAAACAACAGCCGCTTTCAAAGGACACATTTAGACACACTTGCAGCAACCTGGTTTTCTGCACTGTTAACTTGATTTTATAAACAATTGTTGAAGAAAAGCAAACTCATAAGAACAAATGCTTGATGGTCTAATTTTCTGTAGTGGGTGGTTGACTGCGCAAAGACCTGCTCACGCAGGTAAAACAACCATTGGTGGTTGTTCCTGGATAAAGACAAAAGGGTTTTAGCCCTTTGTAGTTTCCTGTTGTGTGCAGGCAGGGGGTTGACAGAGTTTACCACCCCTTCACTAACAAACAAGTTACTAGAAGAGATAGAAAACAGCAGAGTTGGAACAAAGTAACAACAATTTCATGAGGGCTTTCCACTTAAGTGAATCTCTTGGTGGGAAATATTTGTAATGGGTTTTTTTTAAAAAAAATACTTTTTACTGTGTTTTTTGTTTTAACAGCAATGTGAACAAATATTTTATTTTCTCATCTGTAGATTTATATAATTTAAGTTTTATCTAAAGTGCATCACAAACAAACTGATTCATATTTTATAATACATATCTACTAAATAAACAACTCCAGTTGAGATCAGTGGTGCTTACTTTGCAGTAAGTACAATTGCAACTTTAAAGCGCTGTTCACCCCATCAAATTACTATACTATACAGTTGATTCACAACTTGCATGGAGGTTACATTCCAGGAAAAGTTGAAATCAGGTACATAGTCATGGAACCACACTTGTGTGCATCCCTACATTTCTGAAGCTGATGCATTGAGTGTGTTTTGCCTCCCATGCAAGGAGGAGAGATTTTAAACTCTCAAATTTGCTTACAAAACTCTGAGAAGCTCTTGTGGGGTCATCCAAGATCTCGTAAGAGCTTCCCAGAGTCCAGTAAGCAAGCATGGGAGCTTAAATGTTCTTTTCACGCCAGGCTTTCCTGGCACAAGTTAAATGTGTGCAAGTTAGATGTGCAAGGTGTGACTTCTCTGTATTTAAGGAAAACTAATTGGAAGTGTGATGACAATTCAGGGAAGTGCCGTGTGTTTCCTTTTGCCCCCATCCTCCAAGTCTTGCGCATAATTTTTTTTTGGTATTTTTATTTAAGACAGCAAATGCAGAAATGTTGATGTTTCACACAGCAGTCATGTTAAGAATAAAGGGGAACTGGGTAAGACTTCCTACACAGGAAATGCTTCCCAATGAATTGCTTAATAAAGCTGATGTTTTTAAGTTTTAAAATGTTGTGTGATTGTTTGATAAAGTATTTGAAGTTATTTAAAGAAGGAATATCATACTATGGTATCTTAAAAGTAGCAGCTTTGTAGTAAACGTTTAGGAGTGAACAGCACACTTTGGAAATTAAATTTGCCCTAAATAGTTCTCATGGCATAATTGAAATCTAACCCAGTGCATTGACTCACTTCCAGATTTCCATACACTGGTGCTAATTTACTGTGACTTCCAAGAGTTTTTATGTGACTCATTAATTCAGTTTAATTCAGCTACCTGGTTAACCTGATTTTTCTTCGTAAGTCCAAATTTCCCAATGGCCTGTTGGTTTGGTAATGTTTGACCTTTGTCTGTAGGTTATGCTTTCTTGATCCAAACACAGTGGCAACCATTCCTTTTATTGTAACAAATGACCCATGTGTGTGGCAAATAAAAATTCCAGGAAAATGAAAAGTTAAGCCTGAACCTTCAAACACTGATTTACCAATGCTTACTACTGAGTTGTTACTGGAAAAGAAAATGTTAAGAATATACTTGGGTATTCTATGGAGCTACCTGCTTGCTTCTCAATACATTTGACTTGATAATGCAGAAGGAGTGCCTTTCTCTCCTCCTCTGGTAGCTTTCCCCTTTTCTCTTTTGTTGCTGCTGCAACTGTAGGATTGGATTCTGATCTTTCCTCCATTGTACTTCAGAGAGAGAGAAAATGTCAGTAAAATGTTATTTTTATAGTGGCATGATTTCATGGATGTTTTAGAAATGGAATTTTTTAGAACAAACAAATTGAGTAGACCAGTAAGCTCCGGGTTAAGGCAGAGGGGGACTCAGTTATGCCTCCTAAAAGTATGGGGCATACCTAAAGACAGAAGTAGCACATAGATTGAATGGTGGTGCCCAGAAGGCAACTGGGAAAGGAGGATACCATGGGGAACAAGATGGACATGTGGTACGTTGGCCAGCTTTTGCTGTTGCAGAATTGGCAAATAGAGAGGGATATACACTGCCCTGATCAAGGTTACCCCAGTCTTTGACGTAGGTATTCAGTGTCGCCAGACAAACCAACAACCAAAAACACTATTGGAGCACATTTAGTGAAACGAGCATTTCTGTTTTGGAACTTTTGTTTTTTGTATGCTGCAACCATTATTATATGGCTTTGACTCCTCCCCCCCCCAAGTTATTATGTATCAAGCTTTAATTAATCCAAGAATATTTAAGGAGAATCCAGTATCGCTCTTCAAAAATGAATTACTGTACATATCTGTTCGTACTGTGTTTTCATCACCTTTGATAGTCTATTTGTAATTCTTTTTACCTTATAGAACACTTCATGAGCAGAACTAGTGTCACACTGTTAGTTCAAATATGAAAATTATGGGAACTGTACTGAACTCCTCCTCCTAGAATGTGATTTCAGTATTAAAGGAAATGCAAGAGTTGCATCTATTTTGTTGTTAAAATTTCTAACTACTCCACTATAGCACTTCTTTATGCAGTCTTCAAGTGCAAAATACTCAATAGTGGAAGTTTTCTAGCTTGGGACATATAAAGCCTTCAAATGATTGGGAGTTATCATATGATTATTAACACTTTTTTTATTCCAAAAATAAAAAATTGTGTGAATTGTTTGACATGCTAAATATATCCTGCTACTATGTGTCATAGAAATATTAATGGTGTGTAATATTTATCTCCACAGGGGAGCACATTAGTGAATAGTTTTAAGAAACTTTTTTCTATGTTTAGTTTCTTAAAATTCTTCCATCACTTAGCCTTTCTGGAGCCAACCTTTTGGGAACCATCTATGATTAAAAGTTAAGCAGTGCAAAAGTGCAGTTAAAGTAACAATTTTCTCGTCATCTAATCTGTCCATTTAATGAAGACAGAGGTCCTCAGTTAATATGGAATTGTGAACTCTTCCATATATATATTTTTTATAAAAAAGCTTGTTACTTGCTCTATGACCTTTCTGTTAACTGGACCATTTGATATTAAACACTATTTTGAAATAAAGAAATTTATTTTGAATCCTTGCCTAGTACTTTTTATTACAGTTTGTGTTTTACTGCCATAAGTGTGCTGATGGTTGTTGAAAGAAACAGACACTGCTTTCAGTGTGGCTTCCTGTTACACCCGTTACTGACTATCCTGTTTGCTCACTTTGGAAGTCTTGGATGTTATGAGTGGAATAATTTACCCCTGCATAACATACTGAACTTTGAGTTCCTGAAGAAATAATTTTGGTCACAGTAATTTCGTTCTAATTATCTGTAATATGAGCACTAAATGACCAATTTAATCCCCTTTGTAATTCTTTTTACGTGAAATAGTACCTAAAATTGCATGATTGCATTTGAAACATTTACTAAAGTGTTCCTTTTCAGGTTACTAAAACTTTTTATGTCAGCTTAAATATACAGTAGAGAATCCTGTGTATATCTGAAGGAATGCCCTTGAAGGAAGATAGATGAACACATGTTTATTGTGCTAGCTAGAATAAGGAAGGTGTGAATAGCCCTAATTTCCTTAATCTCTGTGGGTGATCCCTACCCTGATTTTCCATCTAGAAACAGAATTAGTTTGCTTCAATCTACTTGTGACCACAGTTGAAGGTTTATATGCACCTGAAGATTTTGAGTCCTTTCGATGCAAGCACTTGAGTTTTTGTACTGACATGATTCTGTGGTTGCCAATAGCTGTAGTCCACATATTTCCTCCCTCTGTTTCAGTCTTCTGCAGCCATGTACCTTCAAGACATTTCGAACTGCACAATACCAATCAGCTTCAGCCAGCACATCTGCAATGGTTGGGGCTGAGAAGTTGCAGTCCAAAAAATCTGGAGGAACCCAAATACCACTGACTATTTTCAAACATGCTTATTCAGTACACTATCAAACTGCGGGAGGCAGTGGAGGACAGAAGTGCCTGGCGTGCTCTGGTCCATGGGGTCACGAAGAGTCGGACACGACTAAACAACAACAACATAGAGGACATTGTTGTCCTGTCCCCACCCCACCAGTAGCTATTCATGGCTCACTCTGGGACAGTCTGTTTAAGGCATAGAATAGAAGACACCTAACCATTGTAATCAACTCTAAACTATTTATGAATTTGCTTAATGTTTAACTGTGTTGTTTACATTGTATATGCATGGAATGTTTGTTGCATATAGATTGTGTACTAAGATTTTCAAAAAGCTTTCAATGAAGTAGCTCACCAAACACTCCTGACTAAGTTTAGCAGTTGTGAAATAAGAGAGCAGTTCTTTAACCAGTTACTGATCCATAAGAGGAAGCAGAAAGTTGGAATAAATGGATGGATATTTTTAAAAAATGGTGCCCCTAAGGAACAGTATTGGGACCAGTGTTTTTCAAACTTGTTAATACATGACCTGGAGTTGGGGTTGAGCAGTGGGAGAGTCAAATTTGGTGATGAAAAGAAATTGTTCAGAGTGGTTAAAAGAAAAAGAAAAAAGGATTGCAAAGATCTTCAAAGGTAACTCCCGAAAGTGGGTGAATGGGCATTAAAAACTACACGCGTACATCTATGGGGTGTGTACAGTAAGTGACAGACCAGAAAAAAGATGTTGGGATTGAAAATAAAACTTCCCTAACGATGTAATACAAATCTATGGTGCAACTGCACTTCAAATACTGCACTTGTATAGTTCTGGTTGCCTCACCTCAAAAAAGATACTGTAGAGCTAGAAAAGTTTCAATCAACATGATCATCTTTCTTCTTTAGCGATCACTCATAGCCGAGTAAGATTGTCTTCCATGAATACGGTCTCAACAGTGTGTCTGTAAGTGACTATGGAGGCCACTTCTGGATCTGCACATCCTTCCACAGTGGAGACATAGGTTTCTGGATGGTAGTTGATCACGGTGAGGATTTGCCAAACGTGCCTTCCTCTTAGCTCATTTCTCCCTTTCATTCTGAGTTCGCGCTTCTTCAAAGTCCATGATGCCTTTGGTAAAGGCTGTTTTCCAGTTGGAGCATTCGCAGGCCAGTGATTCCCTTTTTTTATTTTTATTTTTGGCCTTGAGAGCTTCTTTAAACCTCTTTTGTTGTCCAGGGCTAGAACAACTGCATCAGGAGAGGTTGAAGGACTTCCATTTCATGCGGCTCAATGTGGTGCCTTCCATAGTTCCAGTTACAGATAGGTAGCCGTGTTGGTCTGCCATAGTCAAAACAAAAGTATCTGAAGAAGTGTGCATGCACACGAAAGCTCATACCAAGAACTAACGTAGTTGGTCTTTAAGGTGCTACTGGAAGGAAAAAAATTTTTTGTTTTGACTATGGCAGACCAACACGGCTACCTATCTGTAACTGCATCAGGAGAGGTTTCAACATGTGGGGCTTTATAGTTTAGGAAAAAAGGCAAGTAAGGCATGCTTGATAGAGGTATATATTATTATGCGTGTTGTGGAGAAGGTGGATAGAGGAAGGTTTTTCTCTCCCTTGTGTGGCTGGAACACAGAGTCACCCAATGAAGCTGACAAAACAAAGCACTACATCATGTGTTACATAGTTAAACTATGAGATTTGCTACCCAGGAGTGCAGTGGCATTCAGTAGATGTCTTGAAAAGAGTTTAGGCAAATTCATGAGGGATAAGGATATCACAGCCATCACAGCTGTGCATATATCCAGTGTTGGAGGCAGACTACCATTTGTTGGGGACCACTAATGGGGAGAGTACTGTTGCACCCATGGCTTGCTTGTGGGCTTCCCATGGACATCACTGAACAGAATGTCGGACTAGATGGGCCTTTGGTCTCTGGGATCTTTTATGTGCTTGTGGATTTTGATATTCAAGCTGTCCAGAAGATGATGCTGTATATCCACAGATAGTATTTGATGGAGATGTTGCTGAATCCACATCTGCAATGAAAGTGCAACCTGCGCAATCTTTTGTCTCTTATGTCAAACAACAAACCCTAACATAGTGCTTACTAAACACTTAACTTTTCACCTTCAACACCCGTCATTCTGCTCAGCAGCCAAGACGGATTGCGGTTGGCGATGTGCTTGAGCCGCTTATCTTCGTTGCTCATTTGCATGCTTAGACCAACAGCAATAGTCTCTTTTCCCTGTATCCCAGCAATATAAAATACTGAACAAAGGTGAATAACCTCTTATCCATCAAACACTCAAGGATCCAGTCTTCTATATTGTGGACTATAATGTGTTGTGTTGCCTCTACCTTTTATGTATCCTTGGCTACACAAAGTAACGGCATTCTGCTTTGCAGTCAGTGAGTTTAATTAGGAAACATTCACTTACCGGTATTTATATAGAAATTCCTATCCACCACTCTATGGGTGACTTAAACTTTAGAACATAATCATTCTATTCTAAGTTTGGATGCTCTAAAAGAGAGACTAGTCTAGCAATGTTGTGCAAGAGTAACCAGTGCTCCAAACCAGGAAAGGAGCTATTTCATCCTGGCACTTCTAGTGTGACTCTTTAAGAAAGGTAAGTGCTTTCTTTCTGTTAAGAATTGCTAAAATTTACATGTATTGGCACATGTATTCTCCCACCCCAAACCCCATGGCTATTTTTTCCTCTAAGGAGAGGAGTGAGGCAACCTTCCATTTCCATGTTTTTTAAAGAATCCAAAGGTTGTATCTCATGAATCCTGGTTTGGTGGTTTAACAATAAAGGTGGGCTCTAGCTGTGTATTGATTGTGTGAAGGTAGGTTTCATTTACATAGCAGTAAAGCAGCCCCAATTTGTGCAGCATCCTATGTATATTCAAAGCCCTCAAGGTTATTGCAAAATCAGTTTAAAATAATGGTTTATGGGGTCACACAGTGCTTTGTGCTGTGTACTCCTGGCTTTCAAATCTCTCTGCCAACCTTGTCATGGTTGCTCTGCTTAGAACAAAGTCCTTGATTTAGTGTTTGAAAGTGCATAACATAGGCTTCATGCTATATTTACTAGAAAATCATTCATTACTTATTAAAACTATATTTAAAAATAATTCTGAGGTCAACCGTGCACATTCCATTTGCTGTCCAAAGCTGCATACATTTACATTATAAACACCCTCAACCCTCATTGCTTCCCTTTGCTTAGGTATTTTCTTACTGTCGTACCATTATTTACTGGCTCATCTTTCGGAGTTGAATGCGGCTTGTAAACAACTGCTGTAAGGGCTTTGGAAGCCTAGTAAGGTAAAGGTAAAGGTACCCCTGCCCGTACGGGCCAGTCTTCCCAGACTCTAGGGTTGTGCGCTCATCTCACTCTATAGGCCGGGAGCCAGCGCTGTCCGGAGACACTTCCGGGTCACGTGGCCAGCGTGACAAGCTGCATCTGGTGAGCCAGCGCAGCACACGGAACGCCGTTTACCTTCCCGCTGGTAAGCGGTCCCTATTTCTCTACTTGCACCCGGAGGTGCTTTCGAACTGCTAGGTTGGCAGGCGCTGGGACCAAGCAACGGGAGCGCACCCCGCCGCGGGGATTCGAACCGCCGACCTTTCGATCGGCAAGCCCTAGGCGCTGAGGCTTTTACCCACAGCGCCACCCGCGTCCCTCCTTGGAAGCCTAGTAGCAATCTCTAAAAAATAAAATAATAAGTGTCCAAAAGCCCTTTATCTTTTCTTGAAGTCATGGTACCTACCCTCTCCCAAAATTGCCTTAAAATCAATTAACAATCTTCCCACTTTTGCTAGATAACCACAGTGGCTTTTAAAATGTACATCTATAATGCAGTATTTCTAGGGACGCGGGTGGCGCTGTGGGTAAAAGCCTCAGCGCCTAGGGCTTGCCGATTGAAAGGTCGGCGGTTCGAATCCCCGCGGCGGGGTGCGCTCCCGTTGTTCGGTCCCAGCGCCTGCCAACCTAGCAGTTCGAAAGCACCCCCGGGTGCAAGTAGATAAATAGGGACCGCTTACTAGCGGGAAGGTAAACGGTGTTTCCATGTGTGGCTCTGGCTCGCCAGAGCAGCGATGTCACGCTGGCCACGTGACCCGGAAGTGTCTCCGGACAGCGCTGGCCCCCGGCCTCTTGAGTGAGATGGGCGCACAACCCTAGAGTCTGTCAAGACTGGCCCGTACGGGCAGGGGTACCTTTACCTTTAATGCAGTATTTTAGATTTGAGTCTGTGCTTTAATAAACAGTTTTTAATAAAAACTGTTGTATTTATACAGAAAAAACTGCCATGTTAGAAGTAGTCAAGAAGAAATTTGGGGATACATTAATGTATCATTAGTTTGCCATAAGTAAAGCACTGGTAAACATGGGAAGATTCCATAGATTATATCTCAGGGGACACATAGGATAGCAGGACACTCTCAAAGCTGGGTATTTTGCAGTAGTTTAAGTTGTCCATTGTTGCTTCAGTTTTTTGTACACCGCTTAGAGATATGTTTAATGTATTAAGTGGTATACAAATTAAATAATCAAATCAAATAATCAAATATTAGAAGGATGGCTGGTTAGGGCTGCTTTAGGTGGCTAATACGGATGATCACTCCTCAAGTTACCACCCAGAAGGTATATCTGAAGTTTGACCATAGGAGTGCCAGGTAAACATTGTGGCTGGATATCCATTCTTGTCTTCCGGAGCATTTCATAAAGAGAACTATGCCCTTTATACTGGTCTTAGCTGATCATGTGTATACCATGTTTCTTCAATATTTATCAATGTAGCCCTGGTCAAGCCACTGAACTGCAACCCCAGTTTATCATCTGGTGCAACCCCAGTTTATCATCTGATTGTCCGAATGCATGAAATGAAACACTTTGAAAATGATCTACAACAATTCATGAGTGAATACTCATCTTTCGGTTATCTTGGTTGAAGTCAGGTGAAGTAAATGGCCCACATTAAAGACCCATCTTCTAAAGAGGTGACATTTAGGAATGTTAGCAATGCAATGCTATACATGCCTACTCTGAACTAAGTCCCATTGAGTTCAGTGGGGCTTATTTCCAAGTAAGTGAAAATAGACTTGCAGCATAAAACATATAATTATATTCACAATATCTAACTATACTGCTTAACTTTTGCACAAAATGACTGATACATGAACATATAATTTGTGTGTCCTTTCCAGACATAAACTTTCACTAATCTCCAATCGATGGGAGCTAGAAAATTTCAGTTTGAGCCAGCCATATACAACCTCGTAAGTTGACAATCTTGTTCCTAGAGGAAGATCAGTACATTTTTCTTAATGTTGGGAAATCATGTAGTCTGTTACATCCATCGAAGTGTATTAGGAAGAAACTGGCAAAATGAAGCTCCAATCCTTAAACTGCTCCACTAGCACACAGCCCATTAATTTTCTTCAGGATTATATTGGCGCTGCATTTTGAGGATTGCTCTTTTTAATGTAAAGTGAATTATGATTAAACAATATGGTTTTGCCAGTGTACCTATAAAATATAACTCTCAATATGTCTGTTCTGTGATGTGAAAGCAAGACTCCTTGATTACATAATAGGTTTCAAGTGATGGCTCATAATCTACAATAACCTTCAAGGTCATGAGCGCTGTCTGTAGCAGAAGAAATCAAATAGTTGGTAAGTGAGATCTCTGGTTTGGTTGAGGGCGACTGTCTTCACTGGGCTTGAGTATAAGTGAAAGGAGGCACACCTATAGTTGAGTATTTATATTCGGTTTTCTTACAAAAGAAATATTAATTAACTATATTTACACAATTACATTTTGGTAAACTATTATGCCAGTTTAACTGTAACGCACTTTCTTGCTAAAAATATATTAAGGAGCAATCCAAAAGCAATTTAGCTGCTGAAAGGCATTATTTTGTATGTAATTATTCACAAATTAATGAAGAAAATTAAATTCCAATCACTAGCAAAAGAATGAAGCAGTGGTGAGAATCAGAAGTACCGATTACTTAAAGCAAAGCTGTGAAATGCATAATAGAATTAAAACATTCTTTTATTCAAATTCAATGCTTAAAAAAGAACAAGTCCATCATCTTGAAATTTGACTTGTAGCTTGACATTAAAAATAATATGAGTAGAATTTTCAGTGGGGTAAGCACAAAACTAGTTCAAGTAGTGTCACTCTCAATTAATGTACTCAGGTGGTGTGCCCATTAAAATTCCCACTTGTGGGTTCTGTTCTCTATGCAAATGGGGTCATTACCCGGAGAATTTAATTGGGTGTGACACTGGGAGTAGGAATTTTCCTTTTAAAATAAACCCACTTGCACACATTTTCACCAGGAATTTGATTGTTACACATCCTTCTATTGTTTGGCTCTATAAATATTTACCAAAAAGCCGGATTTGTCTTCACTTATTTATTTATTTCTAACAGGTGATTCATAATGCATCAAAATGACTTTGTGTCTTGCATATGCAAGACTTGGTGGAGGTCTTTGATTTTGTGTGGGTGGGTGCTTTGTTTAACATCGCATTGTCATTTCTTTAGTCTCCTTTCAGGCCATCCTACGGTGTTTGACTATGAAAAATGCCATAACAACACTGTTTTGAAGCCTATGGAACTGAAGGCAAATACAAAACGACTGTTTAATTTATGAGAAGCTGGTGACATCCCCCGACAACTGACAATTACTAGTTTTGTAAGTATAGGACCTATTAAGTACAAAATTCCCAATTCTACAAATTCAGACTGTCTACACAGACACACCTTATATATATCAAGGAAATAGCCTGATAGTCTAGGTATTTTGGGTGACACATTCTTTTGACCACCCACAAAAGGGGAATACACTATGAGATTGAATATTTGTGCTTCTAAAAAACCCCCAGTTTTTGCAAATGTCCAGAAGTATAAAGAAAATTAGGCATATACAGAAGTGTTACATGTATCTGTTGTAAAATTTGTTTCCTTTCATCCCTCCCAGTGGCATCCCTTAGAGCAGTGATTCCCAATTGGTGGTGGGGTCCATGTAATCCACCCAGGGAGTTTGTGGCACCATTCACATAACAAAAACTACCATAGAGTTATCAAAATTTTCAAAAGTAAGGGGTCCATGGCTTAGCTTTTGAAAAACAGGGGGTCCACCAACCTTGAAAATTCCACCAAACTTGATTATCTAATTATTTACTTGCAGTTTTTTAAAAAAAAATGTAGGGGAATATTGAAAAACAGTGGTGGGCACACCAAATATCTTAGAATTCTAACCCCCCCCCCCATTCCTCTGCTTGTATAGCCAGGTCCTGATCACAAACTAATTCCTCAATGAGGTTTAAAATCCTCCTTGGCACAACCAAACATATTATTGTGTGTCTCCCCATTCAACAGGCTTTCAGCCCACCCATTCCTAATTAGCCAGACAATATTTAGTGGGCACCCACCTATTTATTGATGCAGGTTACACCACATTTCTAAGGTTCATGGTAGTTGTTTTGGTCACATTCAACTGCTATCTTACCTTAAGCAGGCCTGCTACGATTAATGGGACTGTTCTAGACTACTTTAAAATTATATATGAAAGAATGAAGTTATACAGGTAGATGTAGAATAGCCCGGGAGCAGAGGAGATGAGAATATTGTGTAAAGTAGTGGTCTAGGATAACAAGTAAAAAAGGGGGAATGTCTTCAAAGTGATGGGGTGAAGAATCTGCTCGGGCCTAATTGTTTGAATAATAGTTAATTTCTCCTGCAAAAGGTAAAATACGTTCAGTGTTAATTCGAAAGGCAAAGCTAAATTGAACTCCCTGAGAAAATACTTTTAAATAGATGAACTTCCTAGAAAAATAAACATCATAGATAAAAAGTGAATTTGCTTAATATGAGAAGTTATTAAAAAGTGGGGAGGGGGTTAAACAGCAATGTACTGCTTGTTAAGATAAATAGTCCACTCGTATAGCAATAAAACATTAAAGTTCAAATATCCCACAGGGGCTTATTGAAAGTTTACAAGACAAGCTCCGGTTTGACATAATAAAGGAACTTTGGGATTTCAGCCTCTGGAACTATTGTGGCTTTGTTCACGCAACTTGAAAAGAAATTAGCATCTTGGAAGCTCTTGGCACAACGTTCCTATCTCCTAGTTTCACGTTTTGGCTTTGCCACACATACGATAGTTCGAACTGGGACAAGGTGACAATGTCCTGAATTAGGACTATACCATTTCAGATCACAGGTAAGGAGATAACAGTGTATAATGTTTCTCCCTTCAAAATTGCCTCCTGAGGTAAACACACCCTGCCTAGTGGTAGCGCCATCCATGAATCTTAACACATGCTTGGCAACCCTTTTAGTGCATTTGTGTTGTTTTTACGGATATATAAAAGTGGGTCTAAACATAATACAATTCTTTTTTTACTTCATTTATATGAAACGTACATTATATGTCTGTGCTTTTGAATTTCCACCAGAAGTACATAATGACCTTCTGAGCTATCACTAATGGTGTTATAACTTCTACAACGTGAAAATAACACTATCATGGGCACAATTTGATCACAGTTTGTCTTTTTCTGCCATTTCCTCCACCCTTCTCTTATAAATGGCACAGATAAAAGAAAAGAAAAATGTAAATAGCGTCATGGAACTTATCCAGGTTTTGTAAAAGGGCTTTCTCGGTGACTGCTCCTCAACTCGAACTCGCTTCCAAGGGAGGCCCATATAACTCTCTCTCCGATGACATTTTTTACCAGCAGATAAATACCTTTTCATTTAAACTAAGGTAAAAGGTAAAGGTACCCCTGCCCGTACGGGCCAGTCTTGACAGACTCTAGGGTTGTGTGCCCATCTCACTCAAGAGGCCGGGGGCCAGCGCTGTCCGGAGACACTTCCGGGTCACGTGGCCAGCGTGACATCACTGCTCTGGCGAGCCAGAGCCGCACACGGAAACGCCGTTTACCTTCCCGCTAGTAAGCGGTCCCTATTTATCTACTTGCACCCGGGGCTGCTTTCGAACTGCTAGGTTGGCAGGCGCTGGGACCGAACAACGGGAGCGCACCCCGCCGCAGGGATTCGAACCGCCGACCTTTCGATCGGCAAGCCCTAGGCACTGAGGCTTTTACCCACAGTGCCACCCGCGTCCTTCATTTAAACTACGGATAGACAAATCGCTCTATTCTCTCAGATTCTCATTCTTCCATTCACCAATTCACCCCATTCCTGCTGCAGTTTGTGAATTTTAAAAAAGGAGCCCTCGTGAAAATTCATTAGCATTTTAGTACCCTTTTCTTCCGATATACACATTTTTGCATGTGGTTTTTGCAAGCAGTTTCCTCCAACTGCGTACATTTATTTTATAAATAGTTTTACCAATATATGGACTTTCTCCCAATATGTACATTTTTCGGTTGGAGAAAATTTCAGAAAATGTGCATTTCAAAGGATTGCTGCATTTTGATTTATTGTTTCAGGAAGTGTGAATTATGTAGGTTTGTATTCAAAATGCAAACCAAAGCAAATTTGTCCCCTGTCCTAATTTAAACTAGGTGCTTGGCGTGTCCAGCTTGATCTGTCTTGTTATTATGATTATTTGTAGTAGTTGTCATTGTCACTCCATAACATAGGCAACATACAGTAAGTACAATATTTGCTGCCTATTTTAAGTTGGTTGTAATGGGATGCTGTTTTATTGACAGCTTTTTATCAGCTTCGCTTTTATATTTAGATACACCATTGTCTCTCTGTATTCAATTTTTTATTTTTTTATTTTTTGCAGTTAGCTGCTTTGGACATATTCCCATGGAAAAGCAGGGTATAAATTTAATAAATAAGCAAAAAAGCAAACGTGTGTGTGTCACAAACATGATAACCCCTGTAGATGTCAAGTATTCCTTCACAGGTAGGACATAGGAATCCTTTGTAGAGAGAAGTGCTGTGTTGTTTAGAGGGTTTGGAATTGAAAGACGGTTGTTGACTGCAAAGCCTTTTACTGGTACAAGCATCAGAAACTCAGAAACACTTAAAATAAATACCTAGGGCACTCTGCAAGTTCACATTCATGTTTCATTCAGCAATGCTTAGTTGAATAACCTTATAGACAAAGTCACAATAAGTCACCCTACTTTGCAACAACTGAATTAGAACTGATACACATGTTACATACCATTCAACCTGACAAGTTAAATCAACTACTCCAAATGCATTCTAGCCTGTTCAAGAGCATTGCAAAACTAGGGCATCAAGTTGAATTAACACATAAATAACAGAGTTGGCCCTGTAGGTTTCCAGCACATTCCCATTCCACATTAAGAAGTTGGAAGGTGGAAGAAGAGCTAAGGCTTCCAGAGGCGCTCAGAGTGAGCATGCAGACAGTCTCAAAGCTTGCATTATCTTCTCCTTGAGAAATCTTTGAAAATGCTGGATAGGGGCCAGCAGGCAAATTGCAAAGGAAACAATACAGCGTGAACCATATGCACTTCTCAGCCAAAAGTAACTCATCTGGGCTATTGTCTGTACACAGCTTGATATGGAGGGAATGACTATAATCTCCCCTGGATGTTTATGCGCACACTGTGATTCTCAAAGAGCAATCTCTATTGTGTCTGAATTTCAGTCTGTTGATATTGTTTTAAAATTATGTATTTGTGGCGAGTTGTAAGTCGCTTTGTGACTTTCCTTTGTAGGAAGCGATGAACTAACTAGATTAATTAATTGAGGTGGTTGTTGTGGCCATGCTCAACCCTGGAGAATATAACCCAAAGAGAACTTGGCACTGCTATATCTGTGAACTGCCTCTAATTGAGCCTCAGCCTGAAGGTGTCCTCTTTGTGTACAGCGGTTGTATGGAGGCAGCCTTGGATTTGGCATTAGTGGGAAGGGGGCCTAAACACGTGGGACACCTCTTCCTGAGCAGGAACTCATGCATCCATCTGCAGGCACATAGGACTCCTGCACACTAATGCAGAATGGGTAGCTCCCAGAGGGTGTGGCCAGTTAACACAATGATGTTGTGTGCAGGGTGAATGACTTGAATTCTGCTCCATCCTCCACAAGAGGTATCAACCTGAATAAAATTTGGGGGGCAGGTAAGCCCCGCCCCACATAACCACATGACACAGTGCACGTGCACCATTTGAATGGCAGTGCCCATCAAATTTTTTTTTGGGGGGGGCTCAAATATTTTAATGCGAAGGCCAAGCCCCCTCAGCCCCTAGGAATTGGCTCCTATGATCCTCCATGTGTTTGCTGTAGATGTGGAGGAAAAGATCTGGATCCTGCCAATTTTCAGGTGTATATTGCTAGGTTCATTTTGTGTGTTTATATATATTATACACATAACACCTGTATAAAACAAGATGTTATCTACCTGAAGGCCAGATCTATTTCCCTAAGACAATGACATAAAGATACTGAAAATAGAATGGATAGTATGTAAATATATGTATATATAAAAGATATAAACACACACAGATATATTTTATTTTCAGTATCCTTACGTTGCTATCTTGGAAAAATAGATCTGACCTTCAGATAAATATGGTGTTTCCTATTTTACTTTGAAATGTGTTAAATTAAGGAATACATGTGTGTGCACAGACACACACACTTACTTAGCCTCTTGTATTTTGCATCCTAGTAATTTTTCCCTTTACTTGTAATGCACGGAAGAGCCTCATTTCGTGTTTATTTTAGGGGCTGTTCGGTGACATACACTTTGAGTCATTGGAATAATTCTCTGTATTTAAATCAAATGCTTTCTTATAATCAATGACCTCCTTATACAGTGGCAGATTGCTTCTGCATATTTAGCAGCTTGGTTCATCATATATGGAGATGGTGTATTATACAAAATCATGATTCAAGGACAGAATTATTCCCTTGATTGGACTTGAAATCTATTATTTTTTGTTGTCTGGTGTCAAAACATCTTCATAAATATTTCTGCAATTTTATACCAGTGGTTCACAGGTCCACATGATCTTGGGTTCCCTTTGTCACTGTTTTTAGGCTTCTTGTTTTGAAAATGACAATAGGGGTTTGCTGTTTAAGTTTTCAGGGAATTTCTGGCACGGTAGTTCATGCTGTGAACAGGTTTTTCTAGTTCTGCTGCTGGGCCTGCCTCTGATCTTTCTAATGTTCAGAGCCATGCAGTCTTCCCTAGGCTCTCATATTTTCTTACCCCTGCTCTAAAAATAGAAGAAAAAGTTATCCTGCCTAGCTGTGCAGAAAGAAGCCCCACCAGCAGCAAAATGGACAAAACCCTCCAGTTATAATGAAGATAACTTCTTTGATCCCCTCGTACCCCTCTCCAAACCAAAACACTTCTAAACAAAATAAAGTCTATTAGTTATAGTTCAAAGAGAAAAAGACTTAGGAGAGTGACTGGGTTTTTTGTGTTTTTTTAATTGAACATGCATGAGTTAGTTGAAGGTATGGTGGAACTTCACCTTTCCATCAAAGAAAGAAAGAAGAAATATACTACTTGTTCAGATTTTACTGAATGTACGAGGTTCTTCAATAGCCCATCAATGAGCCACTCATTATTTCCATCTCTTTCCATCTACCTTCCAAAACCAGACGTTTACTGCTTAGGTCATCATCGAAGGCAGGACTCAGGACTGAAGAGCAAACAGCAGCTGTTTAGGAGGAGCCAATGGGCAGCCTAGGTAGGTGGAGCTTCGCCATATCCAGAAGGTTATTTCTTGAGAGGTTGCAGTTAAGTGGCTCACCACATGGGGCAGTGGCTAGCAGCTACTGGCAGCCTGACAACAGAACAGCAAGCACCAGGTGAGCTTTTTAGGCACACCTGAAAAATACCCTCTCCCTGGTCACAGCTGTCCAGTTTCAGATGCTGGTGGTGTCATTTAGTCATTTGGTACTTCGAGTTGGACCTGGAAACGAGCTGGTAGCCACTGTGATTTTAAGAACTGGCAAGATATATTTTGGTATAAGGTAAACGTAAAGGGACCCCTGACCATTAGGTCCAGTTGTGACCGACTCTGGGGTTGCGGCGTTCATCTCACTTTATTAACCGAGGGAACCGGCGTACAGCTTCCGGGTCATGTGGCCAGCATGATTAAGCCGCTTCTGGCGAACCAGAGCAGCACACGGAAACAGTGTTTACCTTCCCTCCAGAGCGATACCTATTTATCTACTTGCACTTTGTACTTTCGAACTGCTAGGTTGGCAGGAGCAAGGACCGAGCAACGGGAGCTCACCCCATTGCGGGGATTCGAACCGCCGACCTTCTGATCGGCAAGTCCTAGGCTCTGTGGTTTAACCCACAGCGCCACCCGCGTCCTTTCTATTTTGGTATAACTGGCCCCAATTAATAACCCAATCACTATGTTTTATCACTAATTACAGTGTGCAAAGTTTGTACTCACTGAAGTGGCTATGAAGATTTATGGAACTTATTGACAAGGGGAAATCAAAATAAATATGTAACCCGGTCAGGTCAACATCCTTGAGCCATGCACTGTGGGCAGTTGAATAGCCATGAAATTGAAAAGCTGCTTTAGGAAACATAAACTTTGCATTGATGTTTCATACCTGAAACACACTTGAAAGCACCCTACTTACTCAGAAACTAAGTCCCACTGAGTTCAATAGGATTTACTCCGTAGTAAGTATGCATAGGATTACAGCCTTCATTACATTTAAGTACTCTTGCAAAGGAACTGAACATGCCTCAAACACCAGGCTTAATTTACATGCAAATTTGAAAAAGAACCTTCCCCCAAGATGCTTATCCCAGTCTTCCCCAACTTGGTGCCCTCCAGATGTTTGGAACTTAGGTCCCATCTGTTCTAGGCAGTGTGGCCAATTCAAGGATGTTGAGAATTGTAGGCTAACAAGCACCAAGTTAAGGAAGACTCCCTTTTCCTGTTGCCACCACCATATTATCAGTAGTTTTTACTTCAGGAGTGAGGAAGTTGTTGTCCTCCAGATGTTGGACTGCAACTCCCCACAGCCCCAAGCAGGCATGTCTATTGGTTAGGGATAATGGGAGTTGTATTCCAGACACATCTGGAGGTGCTCTATATTTTGCTTTCTGAGTAAGCCTCAGAATTTAGTACAGCATTGGCTGTCCCACAGCTCAGATCAACATCACCTGTCTTTTCTCCCTCGTTTCTAGAAAAAGCCATCTTAACCCAGTTCCTTTAACAGCCCAACTTCCTCTTGCGCTCCATTTAATGCTAACCTGTCTCTGTTCTACTGTACCTGTCTTCACAAAACAGTCTGGGTTTTCTGTAAAGTCTCCTAGTAGCTTGGTTTCTCAAAAAGCTAAAAAAAAAAAAAACCGCACCAAAAACCCCCCTCACAATTTCATGTTTGCTTTCTAAGTTGCTCTTGTGAAAAGAAGCACTATTATCTCAAGTCCTTATTTGAAAATTCGACGAGCCTGTCATTTCCCCCTTCCCTGACTTGCATTTCAAAGCCATCTGCTTCTTTTTATCATCTTGTCTACTTCCCCATTATAGTTATACATTATGATATTGAAGCAGCCTTTGATCGTTTTGTAGTTTGCTTAGGTCCTTGTGTAATACGCTCACTTGCTTGTCTAGGAACATGTTCACTTGCTTTGCTAGAAGACTGTGTGTCAGTGAAAAAGACTGTACCAGCCTAATCTAATCTGTCTATTTTTTTTTAATCATTTGACATGTTTTGTCTGCTGTTACCCTATCAGCTTTGTCTTTCGCGTTTTAGCTGAGTCTTTCTTGATAATTAATATATCTACTCTGGGGACAATAATTAATGCACTTCCTCCACTCTTTTATATCTTCTTTTCTTTGATACTGCAAAATAAAACCCATTATTATTTTTGAAGTTCTTTTATCTCTTTTTTCCCCTCCCCCATCTGTTCCTGAAGTGACCCTAAAACATCAGCAGTTCGTTTTGTTCTGATACAGCTGTGGCAAAGCAGAGATGTCAGTGGTGGGGGGATCTCTCCTATTCTTATTGGTGTTTATCTCACATTTCGGCAGCAAAGTATAAAAATATTTTTTGTGCCAATTTCTGAACAGTGTAATCTGATACAGAAGTCTGGTTGAGTTCAGTGGGGCTGTTCTTGGGCAAGTTTTTGATAGGGCTGCAGCCATAATGTCCCTACCTTTTTATGATGGCAAGTGTAATGCTAAGGATTCTTGCATTGCACAGGATTGGACTAGATGACCCTCAGGGTCCCTACCAACCAGCATTTGAAATTCGCCAGGCGCATTTTGTACCTGGCTATCTGCCACTTGCAACCAAGTGAAGATACCCGGGCACCAGGATGGCGCTTGGCGTCTCCACCATCTGGAGGTGCATGTCTGGAGATCCCTGGATCTTGACTGTTTTCACATACTAGCAACACATCTTGTAGAATTCTATCCATTATATTTTATCTGCACAATCAAAATGAATTGCAGGAACCAAAAAGTCATATTGGAAAAATACAACTTTTGAGCTGTCTGCCCCCAAAATGGCAACTAGGCGTTCTGTTTGGCGACTGCAACCCTGGTTTAAGGAGCCATCCGGCGCCTAGCCTATATATCTGACACACCTTTAACTCTACAATTCTATGGCTATATGATTTCAGTAAGAGCAGTCTATGCAAGCTCAGAGCTTGTTCTACCACTCTGACCCACTGGACGTTTTTGCCTTACGAGGATGAACTGTGGATAGCCTTGAGCTCCTGCTCTCACCCTTCTGCTCTCTTCCTCCAGTGCATCAGGGCACCTTTTCCTTTTAGATTTACCTGTCCACTCCTTGCACATAACATGAAAAAATAATAATAATATGGCTTTACTATTTAAAAAAACCACATTTATTCTGTGCCACTGATGTGCAATTTCTGTAGGCCACTGTGGCTAAATTTTTCTCTGCTCTTTTAAGGTCCAGTAACAATGTGGTGTAATTGTTAAACAATACAAAGATTAACAATATGTTGAGATGCATGTTTTCAAGAGTGGCGTTCATAATTTAAGCTGATGTTTCTGTGATGGCTTACAGCACACCTGCTGGGAGTTCTTTATGAGCTGCTGTTTTCCGTTGGTGTATTTACAGCAACAAACATAGCAGGACTTTTTCTACTTAGTTTAGTATTTAAAAAACCAAGTAAAAAATTATGAATCATGTCCTGCTGCTGCATCTTTTAAATTATCTTAACCAGACAGGTCTCTCTTAAAATTAAGCACTGCATTATTTCCTAGAGAGCAACTATAGGAACCATTTAACGCACATAAGCAATGTAGTGACAAACACAAGGGAGGAATAATATTGTGCAAGTGTGCTTTGTAAATTAGAGCCGGCGTATCTCCTACTGTTATGGACTTTTTGGACACAGAGGAATGGTGGAAGGAATCAGCTGGGGAATCACCAAGGGAAGAAGGCTCAGGGCCTGGGGACAGGTGGTGGGATGACAATGAGTGGCCAGAGGGAGAAGACTGTTGGAGGTAAGCTGAGGAGGTAATTGTGCTTAGTGAGCAGAGAGAGTCTATGGCAGAGAGGTCAAGAATCGGACTCAGAGGCTGAAGGAGGAGGGTGGGAGGAGAGAGGTCAAGAGGCAGAGGTGAGTCAGGCTGGTGAAGAGTCATGGCTTTCTCCCCCTCCCGTGTCAGGAGCAGGTCAGCAATAAAACACCCAGTGTCAGTGAAGTTGACTTTCTATTCAAAAAACCCAAGACAGCTCAGGCCTAGTAATCACAGAAACTTGCCCCAATGAGATGGTTGAGAGGACTGAAGGTCCCCACTTTCCCACTGCTCTAAAGTGGTCCTTCCCCAGCAAGCTGAGGCTCCTTCGTCTTGTCTCTCTTTGCTCCACTCTCTTCATTCCTCTTTGTGTTCTGGGTGACCTGGGGGAAGGGAGCTGGTCACAGCAGGAGGGGGAAACTCCCTGGCTTCTTCAGTCCCACTCCTCTCCAGCCTTTGAGTCTAGACTGCCCTCTTCCACAGCCACTTTCTGCTCACTAAACGCTGGTACCCTTTCAGCTTCCAGCACCACCACCTCCCAGTCTGCTTCCTCTTCTGTCTCTGGCCATTCATTGCTGTCCCACCAGGGGGCTCTCAGCCTTCTTCCCCTGGGAGTTCCCTTGGGGGTTCCCCAGCTGGTGCCTCCCACCACTCCCTGGCATCCAGCCAATCCATGACATCCTGCTGCGACAAGCTCCCCTCCTCCTGTCTCCCAGAAGCATGAGAGGCATGAAAAGGGCGGAGGAGATATTGGCTGCATGCAGGCACAATATCTGATTGCTTGGGAAAAGCCCTGAATATGAAGAGATATAGACAGCTGTGGGTAAAGGTAAAGGGACCCCTGACCATTAGGTCCAGTCATGGCTGACTCTGGGGTTGCGGTGCTCATCTCGCTTTACTGGCTGTGGCCAGCATGACTAAGCCGCTTCTGGTGAACTAGAGCAGTGCACGGAAACGCTGTTTACCTTCCCGCAGGAGCAGTACCTATTTATCTACTTGCACTTTGACATGCTTTCGAATTGCCAGGTTGGCAGGAGCTGGGACCGAGCAACAGGAGCTCACCCCGTCGCAGGGATTCGAACTGCCGACCTCCTGATCAGCAAGTCCTAGGCTCTGTGATTTAACCCACAGCGCTACCCGCATCCCAGCTGTGGGTAGGCAGGGACCTTTAAACTCAGCAACTGATTCCATAGAGAAACACCTACTGGGAATGAGCTGCTGTGCTCATTAGGCATGACACTCAGCTAAATCTGTGGAGATCATGTTTTTACTAGTAAAGACGTATTTTTGCTCCAGCTTTCGACTGTGATTACTGACCTGCACACTCTGTGACATGTACTTTGATCAATGATTATTATTGGTTTTAGTCTGTTGTT
Organism: Podarcis raffonei; assembly: GCF_027172205.1. Taxonomy (NCBI): domain Eukaryota; kingdom Metazoa; phylum Chordata; class Lepidosauria; order Squamata; family Lacertidae; genus Podarcis; species Podarcis raffonei. The sequence goes on along the minus strand of NC_070611.1, from coordinate 23,906,955 downwards.
TTCTTATCATGCTAACATTGCTAATTTTAACAGTAAGTAAGCTGATGAGTAGTCTAGGTGTTCCTGCAACCCCTTTGGTGTCATGATCTGCATGTTACAGCTTCATTTACCAGCTTTATATACCTGCTTTATTGTCATAGATAACATTGAAAATGATAAAAATCCATTTTGCATTATTCTGGGGAGTCTGCTACGATTATAATGTGATTCCTTTATTTTTTCCCCTAGGTGCAAGTACCCACATTTTAAGTTGTAAAAATACATTGACTATCCCATGCATATAAAAGCACTTCTTGTAGAACATTCTGGCTAAAAGCCAATGTACTATCTATTACTTTTTCCTCACTCTTTCCTCTGTATCTCCTTCTATCTGCTTTGTATTTTGGAGTGTGGTTTGCTGATCTATTCTCAATGCGTTCAGACATCTGTTCAGATATCATCACCCAGTTTGTTGTGATGGTTCCTGAGATGGAGAAACCATTTTTTGTCTACATTTGGATGCCATTTCAAATCAAGATGGCAGACCAAAATGTTTCAAACTGTGCCACCACTGAAGATAACACCACCTAGTGGCATAATAGCATAATCTATTTTTGGATATCGTCAGATGCCATTTTCAATCAAGATAGAGACCGAACAGTTCCAAACTGCATGCATATGGACAACTCTTAAGATCTTGAATCAATATGCTAGACTAATTATTTCAAAACAGCACTGATTTTAACCAAATTTGACAGGAAACTAATAGGGCCATGCACCAGATTGGGGCAAAGCCCCAACCCCAAACTAAATCAGGACAATTCAGGAGGATATAGGCTTTGATTGAATTGAATTAAGACAGAATTGGGACACGGGTGGCGCTGTGGTCTTAACCACAGAGCCTAGGGCTTGCTGATCAGAAGGTTGGTGGTTCGAATTCCCGCGACAGGGTGAGCTCCCGTTGCTCGGTCCCTGCTCCTGCCAACCTAGCAGTTCGAAAGCACGAAGTGCAAGTAGATAAATAGGTACCGCTCCAGAGGCAAGGTAAATGGCATTTCTGTGCGCTGCTCTGGTTCGGCTTAGTCATGCTGGCCACATGACCTGGAAGGCTCCCTTGGCCAGTAAAGCGAGATGAGCGCTGCAACCCCAGCGTCATTCGCTACTAGACCTAACGGTCAGGGGTCCCTTTACCTTTACCTTTAAGACAGAATTGGCCTGGCTGGGGCTGCCGAGAGTGATCTGTTAGTGGGGCAGAAAACAAAGGAAAGGTGGGCAAGAAAGACACAACTGGACAACTGCATTGCAAACATTAGGGAAACGTGAATGTCAAGTGTGTTTCAGTCCATGTTTTATTTTGAAACATGCAAATTAAGTACAGTATTTACTCAAATGTAATGTGTACCTTTTTGAGCCGAATTACATTGCGAAAATTAGGGTGCTCATTAGATTTGATGGAGCATTAGATTTGATTGCAAGCTTGAAAAACACCACTGACACAGCAAGTACTTTTTTGGTTTCAAGGTTTTGAAAATTGAGGGGCGCATTAGATTTGATGGCAGATTAGATTCGCGTAAATACGGTAAATGAATTGCATTTCTTGCTCATCACAAACTACAGCACATTTATATTTATTGTGGCTTATGCTGCATTGCATATGAAATACACGATACAGATACACTTGAAACAGTGATCTGCTGTCATGGTCATGATTTTGTCACTCCAAAATTCATGTCCATGTTACTGTGAAGAAGAGGTTTCCATTAGGAGGAATGAATGCTTCCCACCAGAGCCCAAACAGTGTCAGGCGGCGGGGGGGGGGGAGGTTTAAATTAAGTCTATGGTGAGGGAGAAATAGGTTAACCCTCATCCTGTGCACCACTCTCTTAATCCTGACACACACACAATCATGCTGATTTAGATTTTCTGTTTGTTTTAATGGGTACACGATCTCCAGTCACACATTTAGCACACATCACTGCGGAATATTGAGGGGCCCTGACTCCCCCCTTGAAAATTTGGGGAGTGGCCTTCACCCCGCCCCCCCGATGGTGCCCCTGCTCCCCTCCTTTAATGTCCTAAAGCCTTGAAACTTAACAGCGCTCCTTGAGTGATAAACATTCTGTGATGTCAAGGCTGTGTATTGCCCATTGATATTAGAGGCCTATACGTGTTCTGGAGCATTTCAAAGGATCGAATTATCACAAAGCCTTTTGACATAGCTGACCACCTTCCACAGCTGGGGTTTTAACTTTTCTGTTCCAATGCAATAGTGTTTCTAGGCAAAGATAATTCTGTGCCAACCTCATGAATGCTGCTCTTTTTTGCATTCAATTATTCAGGACAACTCAGAATAGGGTGCTTTGAACCATCACTCCCCCCCCCCCCCGTCTTCCTTTAATAATAAAAAATACTGAATTTCCATTTTCCTTATTTTTGAATGCCTTACATTTTTCCACTGCTTCCTTATTAATGCCTTTGTTTTAAAAATGGGGCACAGAGACTCATGATCTCAGCAAATATCTTAGTGAGTATACTTTTGCTTTGGGGCAAGCACAACTTAATATTCATAGATCTTGGAATGCAGCAGCAGAACGTGAAGAGAATCAATGTGGATTCTCAAGCATTAGGTACTGGGGCTAAATATCAGATGTGAACAACTTATCAGAGGATTGGCAACATTATTAAAGTATCATGTTAGAGCCAAGATATCTCTTAAGTTTCAAAAATCCATGGAAAGGAGGATGCTGGTGCTAGTTGACATTTCAATAAAATATGGCTAAGAAGAAAATACCGTGTATAAAAAGTTCTCAACAGAAAACCACAGAATGAAACAATAAAGCGGGCAGGCAAAGCAATAAGGTAAAAAATAGATCCCACAACTTGCGTTTTAAATCTGGGAATAAATTAAATCCAAATCAAACGCAGGTGTTGGCTTAATTGCATTTGTTTTTATTTGTATGCACATGCCAACATATATATATATATATATATATATATATATATATATATATATGCAAAATCTTGTTAACAAAATCCGAATAGGTGTATCTATAGGACAGGCTACTGCTTCCACTTGGGGGAAAAATGAGAGCTTTATTTTTTGAACCAGGGTTCACCTGTCCTTAGAATGAGCTTTCAGTTCCAGAGCCAAGATCTGAAACTATCAAGTTTATTTCTATCATCAAACATAAAACAGTCTACATACACCTCCTACCAATAGGGCACAACCTACAGGTCAGAAGGTGTGATGTCAAGGCTGTGTTCTGCCTGGTAGCTCCCATTTTTTTGAGAATTAAGCACTGAAAAGAACTGTTTAATATTAGGATTGCCACTGTCCTCTGCTCAAAGGGTGATTCAAAGCTTGTTTGTGTGAAAGCATAGCAGCATTCTGGGACTGCACGTAGATGCGCCAAAAGCCCTAATTTCTTTGCTGTATCCAGGAAATGTGCCTTTGTTTTCTCTGTGCCATCAAAACAAACATTCTGTAGCAGTATTCTATTCCTAAAACATCCCCTGTAGTCATACAAAGATTGCAGTATGAGGTACATCACTGGTTAAAATGCTTGTTTCAGAACAGCAAAGTGACTACAAAAAACCACAATTCAGTGTGATAGAAAATGTAAAAGAAAATGTGCATGTGTAAGACTGGAAGAATTCAGCATAATAATCCTGTTTAGTAAACCATGGTTTATTAAGCCAAAGATGAAAATTGTGCAAGTATGCTCTTCCCCTCCCTCCATCCCTCGTGTAGTAGTTGGTGCTGCGATAGTTAATTTACGGTAAGTGAGAGACTCTGATTTGATCCTGGATTCCAATCTGCAATATGAAATCTGGACCCAATTCTAGTTTCATAACATGGTTTGACGCGGGTGGCACTGTGGGTAAAAGCCTCAGCGCCTAGGGCTTGCCGATCGAAAGGTCGGCGGTTCGAATCCCTGCGGCGGGGTGCGCTCCCGTTGTACGGTCCCAGCGCCTGCCAACCTAGCAGTTCGAAAGCACCCCCAGGTGCAAGTAGATAAATAGGGACCGCTTACTAGCAGGAAGGTAAACGGCGTTTCCGTGTGCGGCTCTGGCTCACCAGAGCAGCTTCGTCACGCTGGCCACGTGACCCGGAAGTGTCTCCGGACAGCGCTGGCTCCCGGCCTTTAGGGTGAGATGAGCGCACAACCCTAGAGTCTGTCAAGACTGGCCCGTACGGGCAGGGGTACCTTTACCTTTAACATGGTTTGAAGTCCACAATTAAACCACATTTCCTCATGTCAGATGTAGTAGGAAACTCTTAGCTAAAGTAATGGTAAGCCTGTACACAATGGGAGAGGTAAGGTGGCCTTTATCAGGTACACGGTCCTTTGAGGACAACTTTCCAGGAGGTTCATGACAATGGTGGGTGGGGCAATGGCTGTGACTGATCCCTTTGTACAGTAAACTAGATTCAGCCATGCAAAATTCACACGTTTCTACACACACACACACACTTTTTCTCCATCCTCCATCCAAGTGCAAAACCATCTGAAGAGGACACAAAGCAGGGTCATTGAAGGGTGTGGCTTGGGAGGTTTTCAATCAGTATGTGGTATATATTCCTGATGACTATGTTCTGCCTCCACAGTTGGAGTCAGTAACATAGGTGCTGGCTCCAGGGGGCCGAGGCTCTTTGGGCCCCACCCATCTTTCTTCAGAGGGGACACATCACCCATTGCTGAGGCAAAATACGGAGCCGGGTTCAGAGCAATGTCAGGACATTGTGTCAGCCCCCCCCCATGTTCTTTGGAAGATGTCACCTCTGCTCAGTAATGCTTCTCAAGACCAGTTGCTGGAAAGCTCTCCTGCTTTGCTCCTGGTGGCAGGTTATACCACTGTGAAAACAGGATGCTATGCTAGATGGGCAGCAAGCTCTTCTTATTTTCTTGTGCCCAGAGGGTGTATACAGTGCCCAGGCATAAGATCCCCTACTTCTGCTCTGTGTTTTCTTTCACCTGTCTTGGCCATACTGCCAATTTGATTATGGGACCCAAGTTCCAGTAGGAGAAATTATGTCTGTGCTTGCTGTTTTTCCAGTGATGGATGTAACACAATATTAATTGGCACGTTAGTGTGGGTTTTTTCTTCTTTTTTGGGGTGTATGGCCATTTTAAGAAATACCTAGATTTGTTTGCATGCCCAATATATTCCCCACCCCCTTGCCACCAGTTTCCCAGATGCTGGTATTATTAAAGGCAATAAACTGTAATCACACCAAAGGAGGCTGATGATAGCTGGAAGTAGGTAGGCGAAACATGGCATGTAAATGTGTGTGCACAGAGCCATTTTATGGCCCTGAAAAAGACTGTACAGTATATGATTTGCAACAAGGTAGGCAAATCCAGGCCCTCCTGCGTTCCCTTAATGAGCGACATTCAGCTGTGCAACAGTATTGAGAGTAGTAAACTGCGACGTATCTTGCACTCTGTCTTTCTACATACACGTGAAACTCAATGGGGTGGCTTGAGGAGAATTATCTGGACTTGAAATTATCTTTTCAGTTGCTTGGAACAATCTATTTTCTCCAAATAGAGTCAACAATAATGGAGATCTATTTCTAAGGTAGTGGTACATTCTCTTTAGAGAGGGCCTATAGTGATGTTTGCTAAATGTTGGTTTTGCTGGGGATGTTTTTGGGAGAAATATCCCAAAACTTCATTTTTAAAATTCCAGTAGAGATTATGATTTGATTTTATCAAGAGTTGGATAGCAGCATAGTAGGTGAAAGCTATTTCTATTCCAATTTAAATTCTTTCCATGCTCGCCAAATACATTCTAAACAAATTAATTTGCATCTGAAATACAAATGGTTAAAAGGTTTTGTGGTATTTAATGAAAATATTCTGTTTTTTTAAAAAGCCTATGACTCTCTCTCTCTCTCTGTGCTTTCTGTGTTGCACTTCATTTAGTGCTGCTCTGTATGACTTGTTTTAAGCATCTTCTCAAGAAAATCTTGAGTGCAGCAATTCAAGAGAGAGGACCTCTGTTGTTATGGTAACTAAAGTTGTAAAACATGTAAATACCATGTTCTATAGTTAAGAGAACACTGCTTTGTGGAACACTTATCGGAAGAGCTGGAACTGAATATCTGCATGAGCTCTTGGTTTCCTTGCGCCATGCTTTGGGGCCATATTGCATTAGGGTGGCCACCACTTAGGCATTGCCAAAATAGCAGAAGAGAAAAACACATCATCCAAAAGTGGACTGATGAAATCTGCTTATGCTAATTTGTACGCGTATTTGCCAATTTTAAAATAATGACTATAATTTTACATAGAAAGACAATATGTCTCACTATAGCAGGGAAGATGATGAACAGGTGAACTGTGTGCCTGCTCAATTAGCTGTCTAGGTGCCAACCTCTGGTGGGCAACTAGAACTGGGACTACTATTAGCAAGGGAGCAGGAAGAAGAGAAGAGAGCGCAGGGAGATCATTGGTGTGCGTGACTGAACAGCCAGGGATGAGAAGAATCCTGTTCTTCCTAAAAATGAGAGTAAGGGACTCCCCAGCCTTCCTTTGCAGTAAGAGGTCAGATTGGCAGTCTTACGGTACTGTGCCTGCCCCGTTCTAATTGTCACCAAAACGGCAGAAGATTGCTACAAATACCGTAGATTCCGGTGTATTAGGCGACTGGGTGTATTAGACGACCCTCCAAATTGGCAGCTGCAATTTGGGGGTTCATCTTATAAGCCCAGTTGCCTAATACGCTGGGCAGCTCCACGCCGGGAGAAGGCCGCCTGGCATGGAGCGGAGCCCGCCAACCCTGCTGCTGCTTCTGAAGCAGCAGTGGGCGGACTCCACGCCAGGCCGCACTCTCGCGGAGCGGAGCCTGCCACTGCTACGGCTGCTTCGGAGCTGCCGCAGGAGCAGCGGGGGGTGGATATCCGGCATATAAGGGGACCCCTGACTTTTTAACCTCTTTTTCGGGGTTAAAAAGTCACCTTATACGCCAGAATTTAAGGTATATATTAAAAGTGCCCTGTAAAACCCTGGCACATTGTCTCCTGGGGATTTCACTTTGACTGCAGAAGCAACAATATTTACTACATAACCTGAAGTGATACTTATCTAGCATATAAATAGGAAGAGTGCCAGGCCAGGAGGATACTTCGATGCAGCTGCACTTTGGTGTTCAGGTGCACCTTGGGCTCACAGACAGAATCCTTCCACATTGCTATGTAGAAGCAAGTTTTTGTTTGCACAAGGCATGTTCCTGTAAGACAGGCATAGGCAAACTCCGCCCCTCCAAATGTTTGGGACTACAATTCCCATCATCTCTAGTGTAGGGATATCGCGGAGTGGGGAGTGGGGTCCGGAGGGAGCACACTTCCCCACCAGCAGGCAGCCACGTCTGCCTGCACGCGTGACCTTGGGGTGCAGGGAAACCCCCCCCCAGACAAGCCACAGCTGTCTGGTACATCGTTCCACCTCTGCATGACCTTTCGCGATCTCAGCAGTTTGCAGTGTCCTGTCTGTAATCCTTTTCCATGAGACTTTTGTCTCCTATGTCATACACTGTGCAAGGGGAAAATGATGCTGTGGAACAGGTGCCAAAATAGCTTTCCACCACCCCACGATTTCGGGACAGAAGATGTGTAAAGGTCACAGCCCAAAAATGTATTTGCCTAGCTTGCATGTTTGTCTCAATAAAAGAAGGCTCCACAGGAATGGTGGTAGCTCGCTTGCTCGCTTCAGACCACCTGTGCGCAGCTCACATCATGATCAACACCTGTCTCGTGCCTTCACTTCATTTAGCTAACAGGACCAGTGGTCAGGGGTGGTGGAAATTGTAGTCCCAAACATCTGGAGGGCCGGAGTTTGCCTGTGCCTGCTGTAAGATAACACTACGGAGAGATAATTAAGATTTCTTTGTCCCAACCACCAGTCACTTCATTTTATTTTATTTTTACTTTCCAACTAGCACTCCTGGTCACAGAGGCATTATTCATGCTCAGCATTTGAATTCTGAGTAAAAGGTTGTGCCATTTCCGTTCTTCACTACAACTTGAGATGAAACCAGTTGTTCAAGTTGTTCTTGGAACTTTGTAAAGCTGTGGTGTCTCTCTCTCTCTCTCTCTCTCTCTCTCTCTCTCTCTCTCTCTCTCTCTCTCTTAAATCTGCATGTCCGCACTAATATATCCCCAAAACAGAGTTCTCTGTGTTGTTCCTTCTTGAAATAAAGCTTCACTGCTTTCAGTGCTTGCAGGATGGTTGCATATGCCATTCCTTCCTGCCAAACTGTGACAGAGGCACAGCAGGGTGGGAAAGAGGTTTAGCCTTGGAGTAATTTTCTAGTTCTGCTCTTGATGTCCTCAATTTTCATATAGCAACCGCTAACCAAGATGATGCTTTTATATTTGGTCACACAGAGCGCCGGTGATTGCTGTATACAGCTAGTGAACCTTAATGGGGGCAGTGTGGGTATATACCAATCCAGCAGAAAGCTTGTGTGGCTAAGGAAGACAGACCACAACCATCTTTGCCTTCCACTTCAGAGAGCTCATGAAAAATATGACGTATGCTTAACTTTGTGTGGTGTCAGGTGCCTTCTTTGTCAGGCTAGAAGAGGAAAGACTGAAAAAGAACCATGCTTTAATTTATCCCAATCCAGTTCTGTTTTATCGATTTTGCACCCAACAATGGAGCTTGGTATACTTCCAGGGCTATCTTCTGCCATGCCATGATATAAGGGCTGTCATGAAAGTCTTAGAGGACTTGCCAGTCAGGAATCTGCACAAGAACTTTATTATCTCTCCCAACCAAACAAGAGAAGAACAGGAAGCTCCTAACTCCATTCGTATACAAGTTCATCTGAATCCAGTGTCACATAGTGACTGAACTGTATAACAACACTATTCACATGTACCCCACAATAAATTTCTGTGTGGTTGGGAACAGCTGGACAGTGAGAAATCTTTATGATGGGGATAGAAAGCACAGAGAACCTTCCCATTGTGCAGTAGGATTTTGACCATTATTTCATTTTTAAAGAATTTTCTAGATGTTGTTTTGTATGAGAAGACCCGACTCCTGAGTGATTTGGAGATCATCTGTTATTGACCATTCATCTTAGGATGAGGACATATGTAATGTTACATCAGCAATCAGAGTGAATTATTCATGGTTTACCATATCTTGTGTGAGCTGAATTCACAGTTTATGTAACTGGTATATGAACCAGCAAACTAAACAGCATCCCTTGGTTCAACTATAATGGGCCAAGTTCCCAACTGAACACGGCTGTATGTGAGACTACCCTATTACTTACAATGGCAATGCTCAGTTGGAGACCATGTGTTGCTATAGATTCATCAACCCCCTTTTCCATAATTGCTCTGGAGATAAGGAAAGGAGGGAGATTATTGGCTGACTCCAGCCAATCAACGCTGCCCGCAATAGGTTTCTTCTGCCCCTTTTTTCAAGCTTGATATTAAAAGAGAGAGAGGTCCTTCTTTCCAAGCAAACTTTCTTCTCCATAGTTATGCAATCCCTCCTTTTCATTAGCTACAGGAATGAAGGCTATCAATGAAGCAGGGGGAAATACAGTGGTACCTCGGGTTAAGTACTTCGTTCCGGAGGTCCGTTCTTAACCTGAAACTGTCCTTAACCTGAAGCACCACCTTAGCTAATGAGGCCTCCTGCTGCCGCCGTGCCGCCAGAGCCCGATTTCTGTTCTTATCCTGAAGCAAAGTTCTTAATCTGAAGCACTATTTCTGGGTTAGCAGAGTGTGTAACCTGAAGCGTATGTAACCTGAAGCGTATGTAACCCGAGGTACCACTGTATGGCACTGACTACTTGGCTCCATTATCTCTCTTGAAAGGTTCTCTAAAAATTGGTCCCCTTATGCTGGGGCACATGGGAAATACTGTTCATGAAATGTGCAGACTGTGCACAAAATCGGCCCTAGATTTTACCCGTGCAAAGTCAAATCTGCTGCACATTTGCAAGCCTCACTCCTAGGGTACATGGCTGTGTTTCTGAGTCTTCCCAGTGAAAGAAACTGCAAATGGCAACCCAGGCTGTGGGTGGCAAAGCGGACCCGATGTCTGTCCTTCTGCCCCAGTAAGCTGGCCTGCAACTTCATTAAGGAAAGTGTGGAACATTTGAATATTACAAAACAAGGTGCTGCTCGGCATCTCCTGTCAGAATCTGTGTTTCTAAATTTTCTTCAACATTTCCCCCCTGTTTTTACATTAAAATTGTGCTTTCTGTAAATGTCTTCACACACACTCACCCCTACAGGCTTCTGGAAGAAGTTTGATGGTGTCTACCAGAATCAACACAGTATATATTTTAGGGTAATTTTATCTGCAAATGATAGTGGATGTCTGATCTGATTATTCCTTTAATTGGTGTGTCTAATAAGGTGTTCTTAGCAAATATGACAACACATTAAAATATTTTCAAACTTGACTTTTTGAAGAATAAACCATGTTGATCATCAAATAGCAGTTAACGTAAGAAATGTATGTGAGTTTTCTGCCTTCCATGATCTAAAAACAGCATCACTGTAATTCCCAATTCCCTTTTGACTTCCATAATTTCAAAAATAACTTTAGTCAGCTGGAAAGTGTCTGTTAAAATGAAACAGTTCAGCTGAAACAAATTCTCTTGCTTTTGTCTCCAAGTGAATTGCACTGTGAAAGGACATGAAATCTGCAGACATCCTGCCTGAGAGGTTTTGCAGTAGAAGATCAGGCATAAGCTGAAGGGTAACTTAAATACTTCTGTTTAGTACAGCAGATATTCACAATGAGAAAAGGCTGTTGGCTAAGAAACAACAAGTAAAACAAGTCTTTTTTTAATGGGCTCTCGGTAGGTCTCTGAATTTTTCATGCAAGTTGTTCTGAAATGCTGTGGAAAGTGAGTTTGGTTTGATGAAGTCTGATGGATTCTTAAATGTGTGCAATGGATGTATTTGGGGAGGGTGAGGAGAGAATATCCATTTATACCAAATAGTGCCTATTGGGAGCCATGTTTCAAATTGCTGTGGGTTCATGTTTATGCATATTGACTAATGGTCCTGCTAGGTTCTGATTAGCAATGAAGTCTGCTTTCTTGTTCAGTAGAACATTCAGTCCATTGCTCAGATCTGAACGTCTACTGCATTGTTAGCCCACCACAGAGTTCGGGGGAGAGGGAATTGGGCCATAAATAAAATTTTATTAAACAATGTCAAAAATCATTTCACTACAGGAAAACCTTACAAATATATGCAATCACTTCTATGTGCCAACTTTGCTACATTTACACACCTGTAAATTTATGGGTGCATTTACTTCTCCAATTTCCATGTTTGTTCCAATGATAAAGTTGTGTTTTCAGGCCAAAAATAGCACAATATTTGAAGCATACATCAAAGCATATATTAAGACAGGAACAACAATATGTTATTTATACCTGTATTCCAATCTTCTGCAGGGACCCTCAAAGTACCATGCAACAAAATAGACATAAACACAAAAATAAAATGCAACCAGCACAATTGCATGAATCTTAAAATAGCAATTCAAATGCAAAATATAAATAACAGTGCAATGCTAGACATGTCTACCAAGAGGTAAGTTCCACTGAGTTTGTTGGAATCACTTCCTTCCAGGTAAGTTTGTCTAGAACTTCAGGCTAAGCTATTTCAGGGCCAAACTACACTTTAACCTTAACACATAGTGTGCAGCTACATATCAGGGTTACGTTCACATAGCGGTTTATTCCGTTTTCAGTAATTTCCCCTAACTGCATTAATAGGCAGAATTTGCCAAACCATCAGATGTAGCTGCCTTAGACTGAGTTTGTCTATCTTGCACATATTGTCTGCACCAGTGTTTCTCAAACTTGGGTTTCCAGCTGTTTTTGGACTACAAATCCCACCATCCCTAGCTAGCAGAATGAGAGGTCAGGGATGATGGGAACTGTAGCCCAAAAACAGCTGGAAAGCCAAGTTTGGGAAACACTGGTCTACAGTGACTGCCAGCGGTTCATTGCAGTTTCAAGTAGAGAATCTTTTGCCCAGCCCTACCTGGAGACACCTGGACACATGGGTGGCGCTGTGGTCTAAACGACAGAGCCTAGGACTTGCCGATCAGAAGGCTGGCGGTTCGAATCCCTGTGACTGGGTGAGCTCCCGTTGTTCAGTCCCAGCTCCTGCCCACCTAGCAGTTTGAAAGCACATCAAAGTGCAAGTAGATAAATAGGTACCACTCTGGCAGGAAGGTAAACGCCGTTTCCGTGCGCTGCTCTGGTTTGCCAGAAGCGGCTTAGTCATACTGGCCACATGACACGGAAGTTGTCTGCGGACAAACACCAGCTCCCTCCGCCTATAGAGCAAGATGAGCGCGCAACCTAAGAGTCGTCCACAACTGGACCTAATGGTCTGGGGTACCTTTACTTTTACCTTTACCTTTACCTTACCCGGAGACACCAGGAATTGAACCCAGGAACTTCTGTGTGATATGCAAAGCCTCTGCCACTGAGCTATAGCTGTTCCCCATACCAAGCTTTCAGATGTGTTGCACATGGCTGCTGAATCCTGCCATCTCCCACTGTACCTGGGGAAAGTTATGCATCACGTTGCATCCACAGGGGGCCTGAGAAGCCATCTCGGACACTCTGCCGTTGGGCACTGGATTCACTTTCCCCAACCAATGCAGGAGGAGAGAAAGAGGAGGAAGTGCAAGACAAACATCTTGGGATGCTCATCCATCAGCTCAGCCAGAAAGAAGAGCTTGGACTGCAACGAATGCCCTGCAAGCCCTCTTTATATACTATGTCTCTCTTCACCCTGTGCTTGCTGTGCAGAACGCTAACACCATACAAGTGATATTAAACAGGGCCATAATTCAACAGCCCATTCATCATCTTCCACTTAATGAATGATCTGAGAAAACCTATTTGATAGTTTATAGGAACTTTGAATAATGATTTCCCCTCCATCTGTGCTTTTCCTTTGTAGTTTGCCATGGCACTAACATTCAAATCAGCGGAGCATACCAAAGTAACCAGAGCAAATCTAACCAAAGGGTGAGACACGTTTGTTGACTGCATTTTTTAAAAAGCAACAACAATTTTAAAACAGATAGTTTAAATTGGCAGAACTCTGTATTTTGGGTCTATGGGCCGCAATAAAGCTCTGTGTGTGTAAATTTGCAGAAGCATTTGTTTTTCTGAGAATGCCTGGCTTTTGGTGAATACCAGGGGGGCAAATTTGAATAAAATATTGGGGGGGAGAGAGGTAAGCCCCACCCTGCATAATCGATCATATGACAGGGCACATGTACACCATTTGATTGGCAATGCCCATTAACTTCTGGGGGTGCCTGGCACACTCAAATATTTTATTTGAGCCAGTTTGGTGTAGTGGCTAGAGATTTGTATTTTTCTTCTTTCTTCTTTGGTTTTTTCTTTTTGTTTTATTTTTTGCTGTATTTTTCTGTTTTTCTTGTTTCTTTTTTCTTGTTTATGTATTGATGAAATTTTGAATAAATATCATTAAAAAAAACACTCAATCTCCTTCTTATGAGCATCACCTGGGGTTGGCTTTTTGTATCTTTGTTAACATACGGTCAGTAGCAGTGACTACATAACTTTATGACCACTGCTCCATAGCAATAGTTATTTTACTTTTCCATACACCATATAGATGGGGTATGTACCTTTGGTTTGATTTCACATTATTTTGACATTATAGTTTATGTGTATAATTCATAATATTTTGAGTTTATTGTAGTTACCATGCATATACAGGTCATTGTTGTAAGATCCTTTTATAGTTTATGAAGTATTTCTGTATTCTTCTGCTGTGCTGAAGAATTCCACGAAACAGTATTGATATTGTATCATTGTATTTAGTCATCGTGTTGCCTTGGATATTACTGACTATTGTTAGCAACACAGGAGTTAAATTGTTTGGTTACTACATGTTTCTGAGAATGTCTGGCTCTTGGTGAATAACAAGGGGGGAAACTTGAATAAAATAGGGGGGGGGGAGACAGGTAAGCCCCACCCTGCATAATTGATCATATGACAGGGTACATGCACGCTATTTGAATGGCAATGCCTATTAACTTCTGGGGGTGCCTGGCACACTCAAATATTTTATGGGGGGGGGGGGCAAAGGGGCCTTGGCCCCTAGAGGTTGGCTGCTATGGTGAAGACCGGTTTATATCAGCAAACATTTAAAGTAAGTTTTCTCATTTTATTAGTAAGATTTTTTTCACCCATCCTTCATCATAAGCTCCCAAGGTGGGCTACGATAGTAGAATATACAAGTATAAAAAACTAAACCATTATAACTATAAAACAAAGAAAATGGGTTCCAAATGGAACAGAACAATTGATGTTCCATTTGTGACATTACTGCACACTGCTTTAGAGATGTACACTGCACAGTTTTATTATATCTTTTTAAACTTTACTGTACACTTGCACTGTGTTGAACAGTATATTGCTGAAATGTACAAAATAACTGACTATCTGTAGGATTTATTTTTATTTAAATTTATTCATTTTGTATGGAGAAACATTTAGTGCTTCCTCGACCACTTCGATCTGTGGAACTGTAAATGTTACCTGTGTATTATTGCCTGTGTGCTACATAATACCTGTTCTTCAGATATAAGAATTTGGTTTGTTTGTTTTTGCTACACTGGCACCTATACTTTGAAACTCCTTGCTTAGAGATTTTATTATACTCAAGCGGTACGTATATATATATATTGTTAAATAAATAATAAATATAGTAAATAATAAATAAAAAGAGGGAGGGGGGAAATAGAAGAAGTTATGTTCAAAAATGTAAATTGTGTCCTAAATTTTGGGAAAGGATGATGGGTCCCAGATTTGACCCATCTCTAAATTTCTCTAAATCTGTGTTCAAGTGGAGTTATGACATAGTGTTTTCAAGAATCATAAAAAGTTTCTGAAAGAATAGCTTTTGTTGTTATTTAAGGACTGCTGGATTTAGCCCAAAGTTTCCACATCAAAAAGGGAACACAATTGTGCAGAAAAGCTTTGAATAACAATGCCAGGGATAATGCTTTAAAATTTTAATAGATTGAGTTTTTCCTGTGATATGTCTATTCTTTTTGATGTTAGCTATAACCTACATTATATTGATCTGTCTCCCCAGTGACCCGCTGAAGTTTATGAGGACATGTTGCTGGCGTATGTATTAAAATGTTGCTTACAGTTCATACAACTTACTTTTGCTCTATTAATTTATCCCTGCACAAATTAGGCCTTGTTAGGAGAAGAAAAACAAGAACAACATAAGTGAGTGAGGAATATTTTCCACTCTTCTTGCCAAGCCTATTAAGAAATGTTCCAGTCATTATTCCAAAGTTAATGTTTACCTTTTCAAATACTTCTGACATTTCCCCCTTTAAAATCAATGCATTTTTTTTAAAAAAAAAAACACCCACCACTGACTTGCTTTGAATATCATATGAATTCTGGGGGTGTTCATCACTTCCATCAAATAAAATAAAATAGCTGATGTGTGATATAATGATAGAGAAACATCATGACTGAAATAATAACAAGTGCAGAGCGAAAGAAAAAGAAAAGCAGAATTTATAGTGGTCCAAAAAAAATTTATTTTCTTCCAGAAGGGTAGCTATATTAGTCTGTTGCATCAAAAGCAACAAAGCATTTTGGGGCACTTTAAAGACTAGTAAATTTATTATAGTGTAAACTTTCATGGACTAGATTCTCACTTGCAGTTTGGGGTGGGATCCATGAATATTTCATAATATATTTCATAAAGGAGGAGGAAGAAGATACTGAGATGGCCTGTGTCCGAGTCAACAGAGAAGGCAGTGATTAGGGAGTTAGAAGAGGCACAATGAACAACCCTTCCTGGGCTAACTGCCATCTTCAGGTGCTTCTTTAATACCCCAACCAGAACATACCTGGACATAGCAGATTTCTCCTGAGTTGTAGGCACTCCCCACAGGAGAAGAACCAGGGGGTGATAAGTTTAGTTCACATTTTAATGCTATATATATATATATATACTCCTCCTTTCTCCCAGTGCAGGCTCCAAGGTGTCTCAAAGCATAAATTAAAACAGATACAACTAAAAACACACAATGGATACACATTTTATTTGGCACTTCCCAAACCAGTAGGCAAACCAAAATCCTTCAAATTTTTCAGTTGTGATGTTCTCCAACCAAAAACGGTGTAGAAAACTGTGCTTCTAAGGGGAAGCGATGCACAAAGATGTGTATGCTTCTGAAAGCAACTTAGAAAAATGCCTTATGTTAGGGGAAATTGTGATGCTACAAAGAAATGGCGAAATTGTGTACAAAATTGCATATATTTGGAGAAGGAGCACAAAAATGTATATAAAGCTTCACATGAACTTAAAAATAAAATAAAAAATCACAGGCTGATACAGAAATGGGTGAAGTGCCCTTAATACTGGAATGAAGAGAAACAGAGAGAAACTCAAACTGACAGAATCACCCATCCCTACATGGGAGCGATGATGTGGGCCTTCAGTGATGGGCCACCTCCTATAATTCCTGGATGATGAAGACACAAAGCAGGAGGGCTTGGTGGCAGTGACTTGGAGATGGAGGTGGTTGGAGGAAGAAGAAGAAGTGAAGAGTAGAGTGTACAGACTGAAAACAATTTTTGGACAGGATGAAGAGGTGTCAAACCAAGACAAAAAAGAAGTGTCATGCCTGAGCATTGACCGGCATGCACACGTGGCACAGTTTGATCATGCTGGGAAATGTTAGCCTGCCGGCCCTACTATTACGCGATTGAAGCATCTGATTCAGGCAGCACATGTTAAAGGGGAGGGAGACAGTGAAATGTTAGATGACAGAGCTATATGTGCCACATGGCCTGCCATGAATCCTCCAAGCTAACCTCTGGTCCTTGTGCAACAAAAGAAGTAGGGGCAGGTGGGTGGGTGCCATCTTGTCCTTCACCTAAGGCAGCAAAACTATTTTTGGCTAACCCTTCCCAGGTGAAGACAATATGATTTCCTTGAATGGGGAGAGAACGTTCAGGGCACCTTTATAGGACTGCAGAAACCAGGCCCTCCAGAGGTACAGGTAGCAGGGGGGAAACAACCACTAAGAATAGTTCTTAATAAACAGAATTTTATTTAGCAGCTATTGGCACCTCTTTCTTTGAGTGACTATTAGTCATTTCACAGTGAGCATATAAGTAAATAAAGGGAGGGAGGGAGGAACATCGGATAGGACACTGAGGAGATGGAGTTTTTCAAGGCCTCAGGCAACACAACTGGGTAGCAACACAACGAAATCTTGGGACAGTTTAAATTGAAACAGGGCTGCAAAACCTGTAGGCAAGCCACAGGAATGGATGCAAAAAAAAACAAAAACACCAAAGATGACTCTCAAAAGGTGGCTATTTTAAAACAAAACAGATGTATCTGTTAGTGAAGATGCAGCTGCTAGCAGTTTTTACAATTGTGGTTACCCTCCCCTGCCACAGACATGAGAACAGCTGTAGTCGCATCCTGGAGCACTTCACATTCATGCTTCCTCATAGGATCACATTTGCAAGCATATGCCAATATTTAATAGAGATTGTAGAAGATTGTCCTAAATCCAGAAGGCTACATGATAAGCCCAGTGCGTGTGCGAGGGTTTGGAGTCCTGTTTTTGTAAGTATATATTCCATATTGCTCAATGTGCCCTTGACATTGCAGAGGGTGACGGGGAGATTTCCACTGCAGACTGTGCCCCACTGCAAGTAGCTTCCGTGTGTGACGTTGCCCTCTCAAGCCTTTGTGGCATGTACAGAAAGAGTTGTCTGGATTCTGACCAACATCTGTGACCTTTTTTTTTATAAAAACCAATCTGTCTACAACCCAAGACACTGGCAGTATTTCTATATCGGGCAAGGTGACACAAAAGTCAGCTTAAGGCTTTCTGCTAGACCTAGCAGAAGAAAACATATCAATTTAACAAGGAAGTAAACACGGACACTTTAAAACACTGAATTCAACCAGGGATTCTAAATCTTGTTTTAAGTTTTTAAGGTTATTTCTTATTCTGTACAGCAGTACTCTGTTGACTTTACAATGCAAGCCTTCCATAATTCATTCTGCTTGATTAGTGTCTTTGATGACTTGGAGTGTCAGCTCGTGCAAGATTTGCAGCACAGGAAAAGGATACTGAGAGCTTTCTGTGTACTCTGTAGTGCTGATGAGTTGTAGAGCTGTAGAGGTGAACTGGCCTCACCCACCCTGCGATGGAGAGCTGCATCTTTTCTCTTTTGCTTCCCAAGATCTGCTGCTTGGTGCTCTTCCTAACACGCACTCTTCCCATTGTGTGTGTGTCTGTGTGGGGCTGTTCACATCCTATTTCTAAAATATAACACACCAGTTTCTGTCATAACAGTGAAGGCAAATTGGGTTCCATGCCTCATCATAAATAGCTTGGCAGGGCAGGCAAAACCAGGAAACTTATTCGGTCACTTTTGTTGTTTTCACCCAGTTTCAAATTTCTTGTGCTACTCTTGAACCCCTGAGCTGCGACTCCTGAGTCTTGTGTCTGCTGCTGCTATTTACTTGAATAAAGATCTCTTTCTTACCTACAAGAAGAAGAACAGTGAAGGGCAGGTTCGTTTCCTGCAATTGAACTGGGAGGCAGGATTTCAAAAAAGCCAAAGATTCCAGCTAGAAGATAGGGCCTCAGTGCTGATTACCAAATAGGCAGAGTAGGCACTGGCCTATGGGCCTTTAAGGGGCAACATGACAACGGATCAAAATAATATTGATTTGATCTTGTAATAAAATTACAATCAAGCTTTCTTAGTTCAATGTTATCCGACTAGATCAGGCTTCCTCAAATTCGGCCTCCAGATGTTTTGAGACTACAATTCCCATCATCCCTGACCACTGGTCCTGCTAGCTAGGGATCATTGGAGTTGTAGGCCAAAAACATCTGGAGGGCTGAGTTTGAGGAAACCTGGACTCGATCATGCACACAAAGGGGGCTGAGATTTCAACTGCCTAAGGGCCTCCACAGACTTTAATCTGGCACTGCTATTTCCTAGAAAGATAAATTAATCTATACAAATCAAAACCTGCTGTACCAAAGCTATCTACCCTTTGGAATTCCGTCCCAATACACACCAGACAGGTACCATCTCTATTGTCTTTTCTTAGTGCCTTTTTCAAGAAGGCTTTTTATTGCTATAATAATTAATAATAATAATAATAATAATAATAATAATAATTTATTATTTATACCCCGCCCATCTGGCTGGGCCTCCCCAGCCACTCTGGGTGGCTTCCATAGAAACCAAAAATACAGTAAAATATCACACGTTAAAAACTTCCCTGAACAGGGCTGCCTTAAGATGTCTTCTGAATGTCAGGTAGTTGTTTATCGCTTTGACATCTGCTGGAAGGGTGTTCCACAGGGCGGGCGCCACTACCGAGAAGGCCCTCTGCCTGGTTCCCTGTAGCTTTGCTTCTCGCAATGAGGGAACCGCCAGAAGGCCCTCGGCTCTGGACCTCAGCGTCCGGGCAGAATGATGGGGGTGGAGACGCTCCTTCAGGTATACTGGACCAAGATTAGTTGTAGTTTCTGAGTCACCTTCAAAGGTAGCCCCACGTAGAGTGCATTGCAGTAGTCCAAGCGGGAGATAACCAGAGCATGCACCACTCTGGCGAGACAGTCCGCAGGCAGATAGGGTCTCAGCCTACGTACCAGATGGAGCTGGTAAACAGCTGCCCTGGACACAGATTTGACCTGTGCCTCCATGGACAGCTGTGAGTCCAAAATGACTCCCAGGCTGCGCACCTGGTCCTTCAGGGGCACAGTTACCCCATTCAGGACCAGGGAATCCTCCACACCTGCGCGCCTCCTGTCCCCCAAAAACAGTACTTCTGTCTTGTCAGGATTCAACCTCAATCTGTTAGCCGCCATCCATCCTCCAACCACCTCCAGACACTCACACAGGACCTTCACCGCCTTCACTGGTTCTGATTTAAAAGAGAGGTAGAGCTGGGAATCATCCGCATACTGATGAACACCCAGCCCAAACCTCCTGATGATCTCTCCCAGTGGCTGTATGTAAATGTTGAAAAGCATGGGGGAGAGGACAGAACCCTGAGGCACCCCACAAGTGAGAGCCCAGGGGTCTGAACACTCATCCCCCCCCCACCACTTTCTGAACACGGCCCAGGAGGAAGGAGCGGAACCACTGTATGACAGTGCCCCCAGCTCCCAGCCCCTCAAGACGGTCCAGAAGGATGTTATGGTCGATGGTATCAAACGCCGCTGAGAGATCCAGCAGAACTAGGAAACAGCTCTCACCTTTGTCCCTAGCCCGCCGGAGATCATCAACCAGTGCGACCAAGGCAGTTTCAGTCCCATGATGAGGCCTGAATCCCGACTGGAAGGGATCCAAATGGTCCACTTCTTCCAGGCGTGCCTGGAGTTGTTCGGCAACCGCTCGCTCAATCACCTTGCCCAAGAATGGAAGATTTGAGACTGGGCGATAGTTGGCCATCGTGGCCGCATCTAAAGATGGTTTTTTAAGAAGCGGTTTAATAACCGCCTCTTTCAGCGGGTCTGGGAAGGCTCCCTCACGGAGGGAAGCATTCACCACCCCACGAAGCCCATTGCCCAGTCCTTCCCGGCTAGCTTTTATAAGCCAGGATGGGCAAGGATCCAGGAGACAGGTGGTTGGCTTCACTCGTCCAAGCAGCCTGTCCACATCCTCGGAGGTAACAGATTGGAATTGATCCCACACAACTTGACTAGACAGGACTCTAGCACTCTCCCGCTCTGGCCCTGCTCCCACGGTGGAGTCTACTTCTTCCCGAATCTGAGCGATTTTATCTGCAAAAAACTTTGCAAAATCATTGCAGGAGATCATGTGGCCCGTACTGGGCCCCGACGTCGCAGGTGGTTCCGCTAAATTGTGAACCACCTGAAAAAGTCTCCTGCTGCTGTTTTCTGCAGATGCAATAGAGGCGGCGAAGAAAGTCTTCTTCGCCGTCGCTATCGCCACTTGGTAGGCTCGACGTTGAGCTCTAACCTGTGTCCGGTCAGATTCGGAATGAGTTATCCGCCACCGGCGCTCCAGCCGTCTCAACGATTGTTTCATTGCCCTCAGATCTGTGGAAAACCACGGGGCTGTCCAGGCTCCATGCAATCGGAGAGGGCGCTTTGGAGCCAAACAGTCAATAGCCCTGGTTAACTCCACATTCCAGCGGGCCACCAGGGAATCAGCTGAAAGGCCATCAACATGGGATAAAGCATCCCCTACCACTCTCTGGAAAGCATTTGGATCCATTAAGTGGCGGGGGCGGACCATCCGAATTGGTCCCACCTCCCTGCAGAGGGGATGGGTCGCAGAGAAGTCCAGTTGCACCAGGAAGTGATCTGACCATGGCACTTCTTTCGTTTCGCTTTTACTTAGTGTCAGATCACCAACATCCATAGAGGTAAACACCAGGTCCAAGGCATGTCCGCGGCTATGGGTTGGGCCAGACTTATTCAGGGACAGCCCCATGGAGGCCATGCTTTCCACGAAGTCCCGAGCGGCCCCTTGTAAGGTCGTGTCGGCATGGATGTTAAAATCCCCTAGAACGACCAAGCTAGGTGTCTCCAGGAGAACATCCACCACGACCTGAAGCAGCTCGGGCAGGGAATCCTTGGTGCAGCGGGGAGGTCGGTACACCAAGAGGAATCCTGTACTGCCCCTATTGCCCAACTTCCAGAACATGCACTCGGAAAACTGGGTCTTCCCAATAGGACTCCTGGTGCAAACTAATGACTTCCTAAAAATCACTGCAACCCCCCCTCCCCGCCCACATGACCTGGGTTGCTGTGCGTAAGAGAAACCTGGTGGACAAGCAGCGGCAAGGACAGGCCCATCTGCTTCATCCAACCAAGTCTCTGTTACACATGCCAGGTCAAGTCCTCCATCCATGATCAAGTCATGGATGGCAGTGGTCTTATGAATCATTGACCTGGCATTGCACAGCAGCACCTTCAGGTCATGTGGGTATCCCTTACTGATTCTAGTATCCATCCGGTCAGGACCAGACCCGGAGGCAGGAATAGTCCTCAGACAACGCCTAAACCTGCCCCCTCTGTAATGACATGGTCTAGTCTTAGCGTAACTCCTCCTCCTACCCGTGATCACTGAGATCGGTTGTCCCAGTGCATCCCCCCCTGTGGAACATGCCCCAGCCATTTTGTGGGCTGGGGCCCACTCCCCGGCAGCCCTGACCCCTCCCCCTAAGAACAAAATAACACCTTAAACAAACAAACAAAACCAATAAAACAATACAAACAAAAAAATGTGAAAATTACAAAAACATCAAAATAAAAAAATAATTCCCCAAGCCCAACCAAACATCCATCCCACCCCCACCCCCACCCCCACATAAAAAAAATCCAAAAGAAATTTTTTAAAAACACTCTGTGCCCCTCCGGCAGTAACAACTGTCCTAGTGAGGCCTGTCAGGCCCCACCCTGGGCCAGATGGTAAGTGGCAAGAGCAGGGCCCTCAGGCACTCACTCAGGGGAGTCCTCCTGGGCAGCAGGCAGCAAGCAGCATGCAGTCCTTATGAGGCTTCAGGCCCTGCCCCAGGCCAGATGGTAAGTGGCAAGAGCAGGGCCCTCAGGCACTCACTCAGGGGAGTCTTCCTGGGCAGCGGCAGCAAGCAGCAAGCAGTCCTTGTGAGGCTTCAGGCCCCACCCCAGGTCAGATGGTAAGTGGCAAGAGCAGGGCCCTCAGGCACTCACTCAGGGGAGTCTTCCTGGGCAGCGGCAGCAAGCAGCAAGCAGTCCTTGTGAGGCTTCAGGCCCCGCCCCAGGCCAGATGGTAAGTGGCAAGAGCAGGGCCCTCAGGCACTCACTCAGGGGAGTCCTCCTGGGCAGCCAAATAAATAAACTTGCTAAATAAATGCAAGTTCCTTAGTTTAATAGTTACTACCTATTGGCTAGGTAAAGTAAAGGTAAAGGTAAAGGACCCCTGGACGGTTAAGTCCAGTCAAAGGTGACTATGGGGTTGTGGCGCTCATCTCGCTTTCAGGCTGAGAGAGCCAGCGTTTGTCCACAGATAGCTTTCCAGGTCATGTGGTCAGCATGACTAAACCGCTTCTGGTGCCGCAGAACACTGTAATGGAAGCCAGAGCGCACGGAAATACTGATTACCTTCCCTCCACAGTGGTACCTATTTCTCTACTTGCACTGGCATGCTTTTGAAGTGCTAGGTTGACAGGAGCTGGGTTAGGGCAATGGGAGCTCACTGTGTCGTGGGGATTCGAACCGCCGACCTTCTGATCGGCAAACCCAAGAGGTTTAGACCACAGCACCACCCACATTGGTTAACATTCTGATCTCTAGCTATAAACTAGAGCCGGCTTAAATTTCAGCAGAGAGTCAGTGTGTTGTAGCAGTTAAGAGCAGTAGTCTTGTAATCTGGTGAACCGGGTTCGTGTCTCCGCTCCTCCACATGCAGCTACTAGGTGACCTTGGGCTAGTCACACTTCTTTGAAGTCTCTCAACCTCACTCACCTTACAGAGTGTTTGTTGTGGGGGAGGAAGGGAAAGGACAATGTTAGCCGCTTTGAGATTCCTTATGGTAGTGATAAAGTGGAATATCAAATCCAAACTCTTCTTCTTCTTCAGCCCACATCGTGATGGACTTTGCTGACTGAACCTCGAGTCCCATGACCTCCATATGTACTGCCCAGGCTTGTACCCTGCAAGGTCACTTTGGTGCTGCTAATGCATCAGTTTGACTTTACCCCTGGAGGCGTACTCCATTGTCTCTACAACAACCCATTCAAAATGAGGCAGTTCAAATGAGGCAGCTGATTTGAAAATGTGCATTTCAGCGAGCATGCTGATTACCCCCACTCCGTTGAAATGAAAATGTGATGATTGTGCACATGAATCTCTAGTTTTAATAACTTAACTCTAGTCCCATCTGAGAAGCAAGCATTTATTTAGGTTCCACTGGTCTTTTTTTTTTGTTAAACTAGGAGTTATACATAGTTATAAGAGCTTTACTGAACAGCTCCCCCCACCCTTTTGAATCATTGACATAATAAGAGGCAATGGAAGAAAAATCACTTAAATAAAAGTCAAATATTTGCCAAAAGGGAGAGAAATCTTTCCAAGCTTTAGGAACATTTCATGAAATGGAAAGTATTTTTTTTTAAGCACCCAAAACTATGAAGTATTTGACAGTTTCTTTTTTAAATGAGACTATGCTAGCTATCGTAAATATAAAGTGCTATATTGCTCACAGACATTTGCTGAACTTTCAAGTATTCATTTGGCTCAAGGCAAACACAGATCACTGCCAAACGAATGAAAAAAATGGTGCATGTGAATACACACACACACACACACACACACACACACACACACACACGAAGCCTATTCCACATTGTTAAATCAGTTTCTTTATATTTGTGACACTGTTGATCACCTGAATCATATTATGTCAAGTTGCATCACACAATTTGTTTACCCTTCTGGGTAACTTACGCCGTCACTTTGCGTTATGGATTTAAAAGAACACTGCACTTCTTTTCCAGTATGAGTTGACGGTGCCCATCACCTGACAAGGATGCTGCTATCTAGGCGGGGAAGAGAGCATCATCTTCTCACTGGGCAGTTTTCTTCCTCCAGCCAATAACTTTCTGTAAACGCTTGTGCAGCACAGACTTTGAACAAATAGTGAGGTACTTCGCAGCCGGCAAATCTCTTATTGCTTCAGCTCCGATGTCTGCATGTTATCACTCGGTGCAAATTATTTAGCAGCTGCCATCTTATTTATAGGTATGAATTGCACAAATTAATCTCATAAATAATTCATCCTTTTCCTCTTCTCTCCTCCCCCCCTTTTGCTTTGAATTAAAATGCTGCCACAGTTAAGAATCTCCTTTCGTCAAGCCAATATCAATTGTTTGTGGTGCGTTGCTTTTAATTTCCTCAAGCTAATAAAATGTGAAAACCTGTGTGTGATGAAAAGAAAGTGGATTAAAATGAAAAGAGGGGGAATCTTTCACAGTACACAGTACACACACTCTTATACAGGAGCCCATCACATCACCCACGACCTGAGATCCTTTCTTGAACTAGGGATACAAAGGATTGAACCTTGAACTTTGAACCTTCTGTATACGAAGAATAAGCTCTACTGCTGAGCCAGGTTTCTTTCCCTTACACATACAAACACACACCCACACCCACACCCACCCTTAATTTTGTAAGTCAGGTCTAAGTTTCAGCCTGGCGTCTCCTGCACTATGATCTCTGATCATCTGTAGGCAACTCCAAAGAAGTCATTAGATGGGGCATATCAAATGCTTTGAAAACATCCAAATAGATGAGATCTGCTGTCTCTTCTCAGAAAACAATAACATCATAATACCGCTCAGCCTTTTTAATATTCCATTCGCTTTTTTTCTTTCACATTTTTAAATTTTGCATCTTTACCCTCTATTAAAGTTATCCAGTTTGTTTTCCTACCTCTTTCTTGAAGAAATTACTTATTCTTCCAATATAACCACTTCCTAGTTAATTGATGTGCTGAAGACTATTTGTAAATAGTAAGTAAATAGTAAGTAGTACTAACCTGCAATAAGTAACCGGCTTTTTATGAATCATTTCATGAATTACTTCCTATAATCTTTACAGGTACACATCACCACCTTCACCAGCCTCTCTGCCCCTTCAAATCTGAAACTCAAATGCATTTATGGCCATGTCTTTACGTTAGTCCAGTTCGCAATCATGTTCTTTTACAACACTGATCACAATTTGGGCCATGCCCAAGCACCATCCTAAACCTAACAGAACAGTGGGGCTGTAAATAGATTTTAGGTTTGGTGAAAAACAGCTGACTTTTAGGACTCAAACCACAAAATGAATCCTCCTTCACCCACCCATAATAAGACATAAGAACGTCACCGTGGACCAAACGGAAAGACACTCGTAAGTTTGTTTGCTAGTAGACTCCTAGGGAGCCGAACACAAAAATCCAATAAATAATTAGCTCTCCTGTGACAGGCTTCTGAATTACTGTGATACATTAATTGGACAAAATTAGCATGAATTAAGGCAAATAAGTATAACATGTAATTTATTACTTACTAAGCATGGTGCTGCAGTGGAAGCCTCAGATTTCCCTTAAGATTGCTTTAACAGCTATAATGCATTCCTTAATTTACTCTGTGGAAAATCAATTTTTTCAGAGTTCATTAAGCACCAATATGTTACAATGCAAATCCCTAGAGCACAGAGCCACAATACATTATGCAAATTTGTGCCAGCACGGAACCAATATGTAAATAGCAATAATGCTATTGTCAGCTTCCTATTGATAACTATACCAGGAAGCACCATCCTAGGAGTGTCTTTAAATTTGTTGAAGTCCTTCTCGCTGGCTTTCATCAAATGGCATTCTTTGAGAAGGAGTTGTACAGTCTGAAAGTCCTCGTTGGCAAGGAAGTGGCATTTAATAAGTTGTGACACTTTCATGATCATCCATCTTCTCTCAATGGAAACCTCAATATTTCATGTTCAACAGAAGTCAGTGGCTATTAACGTAAGCTGTGTTCTCGTACATAGTGTTTGAATATGAATGCACCCATTGTATGCCTTGCCATAGGGCTGCCATACACACCCATTGTTCTTTGTTTATATTGTCATGCTATAAATGCGGTGCAATTTTTATATGTTTCCACAATGTGACTGAGTCTTCAAGGTGTTAAACCAACTTGAAAGGTGGAAAAGCATTGGTAGAATGGTTCAAAGGTGTCAATATGTTATAGTGGTTAGAGAGCTGGGAGATGAGGGCTGAAATCTCCTCTCAGTCATGAAGCTCAATAGTTATCTTTGGACCAGTTGCCATCTCTCAGCTTAACCTATCCTATATGGTTGCTTTGATAATAAAATAAAATTGCACCACTTTGAGATCCTTGGAGGAAGGTAGGTGAAGAAGGAGAAGGAGAAGGAGAAGGAGAAGGAGTGTTCAGCTTTTACTCACTTTTTGACCAAATCATGGGATCCTAACATAGGTGAGTCACATACTTCA
Source organism: Podarcis raffonei (assembly GCF_027172205.1). Classification (NCBI taxonomy): domain Eukaryota; kingdom Metazoa; phylum Chordata; class Lepidosauria; order Squamata; family Lacertidae; genus Podarcis; species Podarcis raffonei. The sequence goes on along the minus strand of NC_070611.1, from coordinate 23,879,892 downwards.
CCTATTGCTGAAAAGAGTGGTGTTTCATCATTGCTAATCCATTGAAATGAATGGATCTTTCATTGGGATGAATTAACAGCCCATAGGGTATGCTGATATTTAATTATCCGGCTTTCCGTAGTTGGAAATTAGGTTAGTTTTATTTACTCTTCCAAAGGGAAATGAAAACCACAAGTTTATAAAAGACACCAAGTAATTAAAGCTACCCTGACTTTAAAGCCCACTGTTGCTTTTTGTTTCCTTGAATCTGTTGTATTATATCGGGTTCTGTATAAGAAAAAAGGGGCTTCACATTTTTCCTCATTTGTGTGGAAGGATACGGTCAATCGCCTTTTCACATGACTCACAAGCACGCCTCAATCTCTCTGTCTTTCATCTAGTTAGAGAGATGATACCAAAAGGATGGACTCTGTTCCACTTGTATAGGCTACCTGCATGATTTAGAAACCCTCAGAAATGAATGCCACCACCTGCACTTTTGGTCTCCCCCCTCCATACTAGCTCCTTTCAGATGTTTGGCTTGGGTTGCAATGCACAGAATCAACATGTATAGTGCAACGAGCAGCATTGTGATGGCAGGCACCATCCATTGTTATATTACTATTAATTATTATACTTAATTCTCAGCAGTTTACTGGTATAAAACTAATTACAAAAAAAGGAACACCCAGAACACACCACCCAATCCATTGCCTACACCAATGCCTTATGATGCTATCACATCCATTCTGAGCTGTCAGAGAGAGACTCACAACTTGAGATTTTACACCAGCCATCTCTCTGACTGCAATACTTACAGGGCCAGATTAAACCCTGTGGAGGCCCCTAAGCAGCTGAAATCTTGATGGTCCCCTCACAAATTATCTCCTAATATGGTTTTGTAATTTTTTCCCAAGATGAAATAAATATTATTTTGATCCATTGTCACGGGGCCCCTAAAAGGCATGGGGCCCATAGGTCAGGGCTTACTCTGCCTATTTGGTAACCTGGCACTGAAAACTTCTCTCAGGAAGTGAAAGAAAACAGATTAATAGAGCCAGGCTGATACCCAGGAATAGCCTACTATGGAAGAGAACCCAAAGTGAAAGTGACAGAATACTGATTTACTATCTGCAGCGCTCAGCTAAAAGTTCTTCATCGTATCATCAAGGAGCTGCTATTCATCCTGGACAATTATCCTTCCCTCACACAGGTCTTGGCTGGTAGATCTGTTCCTGCTTACAGACAGCACCCAAACCTAAAACAACTGCTCACCAGCAACAGCGGCCACATACGTAATACATCCACAGGAACCAGGCCCTACAACAAGCTCAGATGTCAATTGTCCCTACATGTTTTCTGATAACACTATTTCAGAACACAATGGTGATGACCACAGCTTCATTGGTTCATTCACTTGCCTGTCTTTCGATGTAACAGATGCCATCATCAATAAGCTAATGAGTCTAATAAATATAAATCAATCTATCAAGAAGCAATGGCCTTCTTCATTCTACATGGGACAAACAGGGCAGTCCCTAAGCAAAAGAATCCATAAATGTACATGGAGATAAATCTGACATGAGAAATGGCAATATCCGTAAGCCATAAGGCGAACAATTCAATATACCATGGCACTCTGCCACTGATCTTAAGGTGGCCATACGCCGACAAAGGAGTAATTCAGCTCAAAATTCAGCTGAATTACAGTTCACTGAGAAGTTCATTTCTATTCATTTGGGTCTGATAGAGACAATGGTTTCCTTTCCTAGTCTAGATGTTAATTAATTCAGCATTGCCAAGTTGAATGATTTATCACCTATTACTACAGTTGAAATGGGTCACTTACTTATTTTGCATGCATTCTAGCCCTAATTGAATTGTCGCTATCTGGACTTTTTGCATTTCATTTCCCTCTGACCTCACTGCTTTCAGCTTGCATATCTATATCTGCAACTGAGAATTACACTGCATGCATGCACAAAAGCTTCTGCCATAATAAAAGTTGTGGGTCTTAAGGTGCCACAATACTTTGTTGATGAAAATGAGATTTATTCTGTAATAAGAAATTCCACCTTTGGGGGATAAGAGTGATAGGCACATAGACATGATTTTACAGCCTATCTGCAAACCTAGACATTATAAATGCCCCATCAGCAAAGAACTTCACTCAGTAGTTCACTCAAATTTTTGTGGAGGGGGAAATCAAACAGAGGCTGAAGGAATACACACAATTTCCTACCAAGGAGTTGGTTACTATAAGTCCATGGCTATCTCAGTTACAGCACAGGTTGAGCCATCTATGAGGCACTGGTGTATGAAAGTGATGCTTGACCTTGAGATCAGAGTTCACAGGCTCATCAGAGAGCAGTCATGAAGGCAGCGACTTTTACACAACACTGTGGTCAGAGGATGTCCTTGGGAAATCATTCCTTGTTTGCTGAGGCTATAGGTTACTGTCAGATGAAAGCCCCCTTAATGTGTTGTAGCAAACACGACCATGATTCCAAACATAATTACTGCGGTGGATATGAGATTGTTAAGGACCTATGATGCCCTGTGTGATCCAACATATAAAATGAATGTACAAAAGTACAGAATGAGATCCCTGAAACGGAGGCTTCTCATGGTGACATGATGCACCTCATCAGATTCAGGGCAGACTTTGGTGAACGTTAAAAATCATACGAAAGCAATGAGGAAAAACTGGAATTATTTATTAATACCTAATAGATCAGCAGTGGGTCCTTAAGTCAGTTACTATAGTTATATTGTGACTGTGTACATAAACAAGATTGTGTGCAATGTTTCAAGGAGTTAAGGCCTGCTTCAGACAAAGCGTGGCTTGTGCTCCCAAACTTCTGTTTTCATAAAACCATTCTGCATTCATTAATGAGAAAAGAAAAAGGAAATTCCCAAAGGGGAGAGAAAATGTCAGTGAAATTTTCATGGGTGGTGTGCTGGGATTTACCCTACTTGGAGGTGGCCAAGAATTTTTGAGAGTATCCTTTTATTTGATACACCATCTCTCTGGTGGTCTGCATGCTGCAGCCTTCCCAGGTGCATGAACTTCCTGGATATCCTGCGAAGTCCTTGTCTGGGCTTTCCTGAAAGTGTTGGAAGGCGGGGAGGCTGTCTAACACACTCCCTACAGCTGTCCGTTGTTACATTTTTAAAGCGTGAAGTCCTTTTGCTTTTTTCTTTATAAGTGTAGTTTCAAAAAGGGGGAGGGATAAAAGGAAATATTTCTCTTATGAACAAAATCAGCGAGTTACTGGTATCAGGTGCTTGGTGGCCTCCGCTTCAGTGCCCGAGAGAGAGAACATCATAAAGTAACTCCTCTCATGGGATATCTTCAGATCAGGAAGTGCGGGCATTTGGGTAGAAGGTAGAAAGAAAAACACATGCACCATCCTTAGCCACCTTGCAACAATAAGAGAAGTGCAGGCCCATATCCACTGAAATTAGATATAGATATATATAGATAGATAGATATAGATAGATCTAAAGAAATTCTAAAGCACCCAGCAAATGAGGCAGAAAAACCAGAAGCTTTATTTTCACTGGGGGGAAAACTTGGAAGAAGTTGGAGGGCAGGTATCGACACCACACTAGACAAAACCCTTACAAAAGGATGTCACAGTGCTAGGAAAGTTGGTTCAAACAACTCTATTTTCCCATTGTGTGGTGACTTTGGAAGTTACCACATGATAGTATCGCTGTACAGTATGTTTGTCTGGCAGGCAAACATGCTGTGGATTTTTTACACTGTATTTTTGGACAAGAAATGTTTTCAAAGCTCGCCCCAATCACAGTGGCCCCAGAGTCCATTCCACATATATATATATATATTAATTATAAAAGGCCCCTAACTTCCATAGCAAGTATGGTTAAATTCCTGAGGGAGCATTATTTTCTCTGGTTCTGTGTCCACCTCCCCGCCATTTCTTTTATCTGGATTTCTCATAGTTCTGTGTCTCATATCAAACAAATAACATAACAAATGACTTCTTCTGGCCTCACACAGTTCTCAGAGGGGGCAAACGCTGAAAGGTGCACTGTTAACTTTTCAGATCAAGCTACTAGTCAGAAGTGGGGAACACTTAGCACTTAGGTGCTAGTTACCTTTTTAAGATGGCAATTTGTTTCTGCTTCTGAAACCCTGAGGTAGAGACTCTGACATTGTACCTGTGTAAAAAAAAGGGTCATGGCTTTTTTCATCCATTCCTTTCTTTTCCTTTTAATTCCATATTACCTGTAATCCAGCAATGTATTATGTAGCACAGACCAGGAAGGTGGTCTGTAGTAAATGCTGCTTTATGGAGCAAGCAGTAGGAAGTTCTATACTCTTTCCCCCAGAGGCTGAAAGCTTTTACATCAATCAGCATGCTGACAATGACAGCCTTGAATTTCCTTCTGAACTTAATCTGTACCGTTAGCTGCATGGCAAATCATTATATGGTGTTCATTTTTTAAATAGAGAAATACACATAATCTGAACACTGAGGGCCCCATACGGCCATTTTGCCTGTCTCTCATTCTGAGTGCATTTTGACAAATACGCCGCTTTCTATGGACCCAAGGAGAAATCGGGATGTGTCCAAAGCTTTTTCTAAGGTGAAGTTCCCGAACAATGAGTCTTTCTACAAAAATGGAATGCAGTTATTTTCTGCGGCAGATATGAGAATCGTGGATGTAAATTTATCGTGTGTGTGTGTGTGTGTGTGTGTGTGTGTACCTCACTGTTTGACCCCAGTGGGTTCCCGGAACAGGTAACAATTAAACATAGTAAACTGAAATGTCCAGTCATTAACATTAAAGAAGCAGAACATTAACAGCAGCTAAGGATGGGGAGAGAAATTGGAGTCAGAGTACATTTAAAGGTGAACCTACCCAAAAACTTTCAAAATAATATGTCGTACCAGTGCTTTTTTTCTGGGGGTACGCATACCCCCAAACATTTTGTGAATCTTTGTACTTTTGTCCATTTACTGTCTTTATTTTTCCCAATTTGAACTATAAAATGGTGACTTTCTGGAGTCAAAATGAGAGTACCCCTAAACATATATTTGGGGGGGGGAAGCACTATGTGAACCAAAAACAAACTTTAAAATTCACAGATTAGTCTTTGTGTGTGATCCCTCTATACATAACCCTTCCCTGTTTTCAGTCCTTTCAGTTCTGCCTTTCAGTTATCCTATAATCTGGAATACATTAGAACCTGTTGCCCATTCCCAAACAACTTTACTCAGAAATATATTTCATTTATTTCAGCAGAACTTATTCCAGACTGTCACTTCAGATGAACCAGTCACACATTTCAGAAGTACTTATCTATGGTTGTTTCCCTTCCCCTTTCTTATACACTTCTTAAAGGCTCATGGGTCTGTGTAGACATAACATAGGAACTGGCCCTCACTGACCGGTGAAAGTTAAACCAAATGCAATTCCTTTTTACCTTACCTAACAATGCCCACAGTTTCGCCACAACTTTTCTTGTTTACCAGGGACCCCATTTTCTGGTTCCCAACTCTGGCAAGTCATTGCTTCTGTTTTATTCCAATTTTTGTCATTTTTCAGATGCCTTTTGTGAAGGAATGAAACCATTATAGCCTTTATGTGTTTTTGTTCTGTTTTGGATTTAAACCAGTCTGGGATGGTGTATGGTTTAGCCTGCTAAACTGACACATAAAGGGGAAATGAAAATGATAACATTTAAGAGGGGAAAGCAACCAAAGAAAATGTGGGAAGGAGAAACTTAACCGGAGCTCAACTTTCCTTTCTGATTGGCCAAGAAGCTGCTAGAGAGTGGAAAAGCTATCTATATAAGTGCAGCTAGTGGACAGAGTTTGATTGGGGAGTTAAAAGAGGGTCATTGTTCAGGGGCCAGGCATCTGATTTTCATGCAGAAGGTCTCAGGTTCAATTTTTGGCACCTCCTGGTAGGGCTAAGGTTGTCTCCTGGCTACATCAATCACTGCTGCTTGATGTAGGCCAGAAGTTGCCAGAGCAGTGCCTGTGAGCCTCCGTAAACCCAGAGGAACTTTCTCTGATACCGTCAGGGTCCCCTCTCTCATAAGACAACAGAATAGGTTGTGGTATGCACTTGGTTATGGGGTGTGTGAGGTTCCCACAACAATTTCTCTGGTTTGCAAATATCCCCACGGCCCCTTTCCCCCCAAAAGTTGGCACCGCTGGTGTATACAATACTGCGCAAGATGGACCATTCATCTGATTCTGTAGAGGGCATTTTCCAGTGTTCTGAAGAAAGGAGTTGGGATGGAAAGGGCTTTGTCTGGACAGTTTTATCCTAAAGTATCTCCTACTATGTTTCGTTAACTGTGTTGTGTTCTGATCCATGTGTGCGATGTACTTTTTCTATGCTGAGAAAGGAGATTGATTGGCCAATGTACATATTTTTGCAATCAACCTCCTTAATGTGATACATGCCATTTTTACTAGTAAATATACACTTTCCCCTAATATATAAATTTAGGTACACATTGGTTGAAGAACTCGTTGCAAAATTCAAAGAACTGTGCCTTTTGAAGATCTGTATTTTGGTCTGCCTACTGGTTTGAGAAGTGTGAATTACACAGCATCTCATTAAGAGGGAAACAAAATCACTTATGCCTCCTCCATCCTTGGTTGGGTTAACTGGTTTATTCCCCCCCCCCCCCATCTCATGGTATAGGCTATAGCCCATACTGTAACAACCTGTTAAACTTCTGCTCCAGTGGGTTGATAGGCTTGCCATTCTTCAGGGTTCAACTCCTTCTCCAGAGAATTTAGAAATTACATTTCACAGTAGAGAGTGACCACATCAAGATATGCAATTACGGTAAATATCCTGCCAATTCACACACTGCATCTCCTAAGGTGTTTGATAGCCTGTTTCTTTTTGTGTGTGCGGAAATGTATATTTTCTAGTATTTGCACCTCCTAACTTCTAAGGGCCAAAGCAGACATGGCATTTGTTATGTGGTTTACACTTGCATACAGTAGTTGGTTTCTTTAAAAATAAATACATGGCTGGCATGGGGACTGCTCAGCTGGTTTGGATCCATGACACGGGACAAAGGAGGCTTTAACCCTTTGCCCCTAACAGAGTCCCAGTTGAAATGCCTCTCCTTCAGGCCTTCTTTTTGCAATGTTGTTTATTTATTTAACAAAACTGATATTCCGCTTACTCAACAGAAAACCTCTAAGGGGAAGAGAGCTTACATTCCCTTCCATTATGAAAAACAGGCAAGCTGTGTGCATGTGAATTCAGTTGGAATTGAGACAGAGGCACTTCCACTGTATACTGTGGTCCTGAAATTGGCTGCCTCTTCTAACATCAACTATTATTATTATTATTATTATTATTATTATTATTATTATTATTATCCCCCCCCCATCTGGCCAGGCCTCCTCAGCCACTCTGGGCGGCTTCCAACAGGATATTAAAAACACAATAAAACATCAAACATTAAAAACTTCCCTAAACAGGGCTGCCTTCAGATGTCTTCTAAAAGTCAGATAGTTGCTTATTTCCTTGACATCTGAAGGAAGGGCATTTCACAGAGCAGGTGCCACTACCAAAAGGGGCCTCTGCCTGGTTCCCTGTAACCTCACTTCTCGCAGTGAGGGAACCACCGGAAGGCCCTCAATCATCACATCTAGTGTGATCCTAAATTGATGGAAGGGAGGGGAGTGTAGAGTACACAATGGGCAATGCAAGAACTGCCATTGACCCCTGGATCATCTGATCACACAAATTGCTGTTTGCCGGACCCTAGGACTGGACCTGACTTTGGATGCTGACAAGTACGCTGCAGAGACTCTTCTGTTTGGTTGGCCTCTGGCCTCCCACTCCATGCGTGTTGCTATTTTCCTTGGCAATGCTTGACTTATGTCTAAGCCCTCTTCTGCCGATGCATGAGGTGGACAGCTTTCCTTCTGACTGTGAAACTTCTCCTTGCCTGGATCACAATAGGTCCTTGGACATGAGTAGGAACAACTGGGGTTCTGTAAATCGAAGAGAGAAAGGAGGCTGGACAAAACTCTCAAGCACTATTCGATATATGATATACGATATCTTTATTGTCATTGTCCCATACAGAACAATGAGCATTCATGGTTTTCATTCTTTGTTCTTTTGTTTTTGGGGAATGCTGTTCTGCTACAGACAGACCTAACACCCCTCTCAGTGGTGTTGCTCCACCCACTCTTGGTGGGTGCTTTGGCCTGGCTGGAATGCGTCCTTGAGCTTTGAGAATGCCTCTTATTTACCTGGGTGGTGTCATGGGCCAGGAGTCAGCTTCGCCTGCTGAGCAGCAGCCTGAAGGGGAGAGAAGGCAGAGTGACTCCACCTGCAGCTGATCAGCCTTCAAGGACACAGAGGAGAAGGTGCTGATGAGAACCAGCTGGCTTCAGTTTCTTAAGCAGAGCTTCCGGCAGCAGCCAAATGCTTTGTAACAACACTTGAAGTTCCTGGCCTGACCTTGCTGCATCCTGCTCGTCTTGACCCTTGACCCCAAGATCATTGGATTCAGTGACCCCTGGTCCATCTGATCACGCAGATTGCTGTTCGCCGGACCCTAGGACTGGACCTGACTTTGGGTGCTGACTCTGCCTCCAAACACGTACACCTCAGAGACTCTTTTGGTTGACTGGCCTCCACTTCTATTCAACCCTGCAACAGAAATTCCAGGAGTGCTTTACATGAAATCCCAATACAAAGAGCAATTGAAAATACAGGTAAAAACAAATTGCAACAGCCACGAAACAAGATTTTAAGAGCCAGGTGCTAACTATTAGCAGAACTGCAATTAAGTCAAAAAGGTTTAGTAGTAGTGGAGCTAAATATCTTTGTCTAGAGTCAAAAGGATAACGAAGTAGGCAGCTAGTGAACCACTCCATGGAGAACATTTCATAATTGGGTGCCATCACTGAGAAGACTCTCCCTGGGAGACACCAGACAGCAGGGCACCCAGAGAATAGAAGATTTTGATGTGTTGGTAGGCACATACAGAGACATCAGCAACAATTTTTTCCTATTGAACTCAACAGCAAGGTAGCATTCCGTTTGGTCTTTCTTTTATTGCTAAGCCCCGAGAGTCTTGGTTTTGCCTCCCTCACAATCCCTCTATCCAATTGGCAAGCAAGCCTTCTGGCAGAAGATTGCCAGTGGTAGGGCCGGATGATGGGCTACTGAATCATTCGTCTTTGTCAAAAACGCAGCATTTGTGGCCCAACAAAAGGTTAATAATTGCCGAGAATAGGCTTTCCATCATCCAAACCTGCCTTCCCCAAAACGGCATGCTCCCTTCTCCATGGAGTCCTAGATCATTATAGCTCTATGTAAAAAGCTGAATTCACATCTGATTATCTGGATATTTTTGATGTTTGTAGGTCATTCAGTGGAGAAATAAGGCCCCATTGTACTAAATTGTTGTGGGTTTTTGTGGCCTCCAACAGGTCAATGCACTGCTTATTAGGACGGTTTATAACACGTTAAAGGCCTTTATAAACTCTCGATAAATTGGAACGTGCGCCCAGATTGCCTCACTGTCTGTTATCCCCCTGGATGCTGCTGCTGAGCACGAAAATGGAGGGAAAAGAAATATTAAAATAATAGGGGCCTATAGCAGGGTGTTGTTGGTGGCAGGACTTCAGCTGTAGAACTGTTGAGATCAAGCAGAAAGTCTGACCCTTTTTCTTTCTTCTGAAGCCTTACCTTATTAAAGGCTTATTTCTCTGGCCTAAATAATGAAAAGGAGCTTTGGGGGAAAAATTGGAGGAGAAGAAAAAACAGTGACACTCTGAGAAGTGGAAAGTTTTGACCCCTTTGTACATTAGTACTACCTTTATATTTTTGTTCTGTACTTAAAAACCATGGTGACAAATGACACAGAAATAAGAAAATAGACATCCCCCCCTTCGCTCTTAGGCTGTGTACACATTACTGGCTCAAACGGCAGCCAGGTCATTCTTTTTCTCAATTTGTATTGAAGTTGGTTGGCAGAAAAATGCATCAAAGCACCGTTCTTTAACAAGAAACGACAGGACAGATGAGAACTGAGGCTAACATTGTGTTTACACCGATTCTCAAACTGGCAGTGGCAGTTGCACTGGATGTGGAGTAAATTGAAGTGTGTGTAGACAACTTAAGCTCCCAGTTTAGAGAAGACACCTCTAGGCATGAACCCCATATGCACCTGAAAATAATAAGGCTCCAATTCTCTAATAACCATCAGTATTGTTTTGGAGTACCAGGAAGTGAGGTGACTACAGGCGTCTGAGCCTTATTCATTCTCTCTCTCTCTCTCTCTCTCTCTCTCTCTCTCTCTCATATGGCAAGCAGCAGGCTGTGATGGTACTGGGACCAGCCTGAGTAGGCCAACCAAGCAGAATGCCCTACAAGATGGGAAGAGGGGGAAGAGTGCATACCCTCCAATATTTATCTGATGAAAATAGGGATGTCCTATTCCAATTATTTTATTTTATTTTATTATTTTATTATATTATTTTATACCCTTCCCATCTGACTGGGTTACCCTAGCTACTCAGGGTAGCTTCCAATATATATATAAACATAACAAAACATTAAACATTAAAAACCTCCTGATACAGGATTGCCTTCAGATGGTTTGGGGGTCGGATAACTCTGTACCCTCCAACGTTTCTCCGATGAAAATAGAGACATCCTAAGGAACAGTGGGACATTCCAGGATCAAATCAGAAACTAGGAGGGCTTCTATAAATCCGGGATTGCAGGGACAAGAAGATAGGGCCACTTGGAGGGCCTGAGAGTGTGCAGGAGCTGCCTTCTTCCTCACCTGCGAAGGAGTGGCAAGGGTGGCTGGCTGGCCAGATGGCAAGAACAGTGGAGATCTTTCTTATGCAGTTGGAGCCACCAATAGAGGAGTTCTGTGATCATGGAGGGTGGCTCCATGCTGGCTGCCACCAGGCCACCAGGCCACCTAGTAATGGTAGAGACCCACCAGCAGCAACAGCTGGTCTTGGAGCCCTGAACTTGTTCTAGTATGTAGTGTGCTTGTGCTGGACACAGGAGATCCCATATGTGTGTGTATTTTAAGCAACACAACATTGCTTCCATCAACGGCACAGGGGATGCTTGCATTGGCAGGGCCCACTGAGACTTGCATCTTTTCCAACCTGATGTTGCCCACAAAACCCTTGGGGCTCTCTTTTAATAGCAGTAATCACATTAACCAGATGTTTGGTAGTGGCAAGAGGAGGAGTGTCAGGCCTCTGCTAAGCTCAAGTTCTAGGCAGTCCAGGTTGGCCACAAACAGGGGCATGGTTCCAAACAGGCAGGGGTATTTATGGTATGCAGATATTGCTGAAGCTCCCTGCTCCTAATTTCTGCATTGGTTTTTGATCCTTGGCTGAGTTTGGCAACATAGCGGACTCTCCCTTGTGTGCTACTCTACAGCAATACCCCTGCCTGTTTGGCAAGATCTAGAGTTGCCTGAGAAGCAAGATCTAGAGTGGCCTTTTCTATGACCTTGTGGACAGGGATTGACCCCTGGAGTCAGCTGAATTACTGGTTAGACAAGGTCGTATCACAGCCTGGATCGTACACAGAGCTCCATTTGCCACACTGTACAAAAAGGAAATGAAGGTTTGAATAAACATCCACAAAAATTAAGGATCTGTACAATTTTGTAATTTGCAGAGAATAACATATGTTGATAAACCAGAGAAAGGACCTGAGGGAAGTCTGGGGGGGGGAGGTGAGGGGAGGGGGGAGGAGAAAAATAGGGGGAAATTAAGGATGATATGTTTTCTGATAAAATGTTATGTTGAAATTACTAATAAAAACATTTTTTTAAAAAAGGAAATGAAGGGACTCTGCTTAAGCTTTAGCTCAGTCATGTGTAGCTGTCATTCTGTCATGTTTTGGTGCAATTAGCACCAAATATACAAATTTTGAAATTCCCTTCCCTCCCCCCAATTTTTAAACACATATTAGCTCTGATAAGGAACATCCATTACAAAGTAAAAATGTTTTGTGTCTTTAAATGACTCCCCTTTGTCTTATTATACTGAATATCAAGAGTATGAGTTCTGCTTCCCTCTTATTTTTACGCATTGTGTAGTGATGTGCTTGTCTCCACCAGAATAGGAAAAAGAGAAAATATAGAAAGAATTATGGAGTGGGACGGGGGGAGTGATCCTCCCTGTGGTCCCCCCCTTTCTCATTTTAAAGTCCCGATCCCCTGAAGAAACATTTAATTGCTTCCTGAATGACCCTAAAAATTGTATGGAATGAACCTGTTGTCTCCCTTGAGGAAGAAACAATGTTATTTCATTCCAACTCTATTGTTATATAATTATTGGATGCATATTATAAATGAAAGGTAATCAGTTTAATCAAACAGGGTGCTTTGCCTAACTGTGATTGAGTCCTTGTGAAATGGATGGCATGATTTTATTTTGCTGTAAAATACTCAGAATAATTATTTTACTTGATGACTGCTACTTGCCCATTTCCATCTATGAGGAATGTGCGCCAGAGCCCAGATTTGTCTTGTATCTGTCACTGTGCATTTTAAAAAAACAAACCCAAAAAACTATGTGTTTCTGAGTCACTCTGTGCTCTTTCTGCTTTGAGGAACTCTGTATAAATTAAGATCTGTCTTACTACTTTCACTATAGTGGGGATTCTAAAAATGCCAATAACTTATTGCCCTTTTAGCCAAAGTGGATGAAATTCGCAGGCACAGGAGCTCCTCTAGAGTGCATTAGAGCTACTAAATTGCAGACAAGTAGGTCCAGGGGCTTTTTGTGGGGGAAGGAAAAGGGATTCACTTTCCTCCATAATTCCTTATAAGTGAGGCCCTGAAGACCTTTTGCTATTTCTTACCTTAAAATAATTAAGAACTGGCCAAGTGCTGTGCATTCTTGTTTTGTCAAACTTGGCACCGGCCTTTCTTTCTGGTTGTTCTTTGTGTTCTCCAATATGCTTTACAGACCTGTTCAGCACTAAATCCAGACCTCCTCAGCGCTCTGCAGGCAACGATTTTGGTAGCCTCACTTCTTCCAAAGCCCATGGACATAGAGAAACAGAAATATGGGGAAACATAGAGCTATAAATTACTGTAACAGAGTGACATGAGGCTTTGGGGAGGGGGGCTGATGTGACTCAAGGGTGGTACTAAGATCATGCATGGACCCATGTAGGGAGTTTTTGTCAATAGTATCTCTTAGAGTGATGAGTCGCACTATTTAGCAGGAAGAAACTCCAACGAAAATCCTCATTATTACATAGTTTACATGGCTGTTTTTGTATATATTTTAAAATTTTATATATGGATGCCTTATGGTGGCCTATATTCATAATGCCCAATAAGGGTTTGGCAAAGAAAGTAGGGAGAAAACATTCCAAATCACCCCATTCATCTCAATTATGAAAGCTTATGCAGGTAATTAGGACAATATCTTTCTGTATTAGTTGGTGATCTAATATTTTGATTTTTTAATAATTTTTAATTTTACATATCTCTCTCTCTCTCTCTCTCTCTCTCTCTCTCTCTCTCTCTCTCTCATGAAATAGAAATAGAAATACACAAATACTCTATAAATAAATATCCATCATACAGTTCTGTCAGTTTTGATTTTCTCTTCTCTCTCTCTCTCTCTCTCTCTCTCTCTCTCTCTCTCCCTTTTCACCCAATCTTGAATTCTATTTTATCTTAATAAACATCCAGCTTTAAATGTGAACTCAGTTGAATTACTGGCCATTTATTCTTATGGATTCTTGGGGTGTGTGTGTCACTTTTAAAAGATTCTTTTGATTCCAACAGAGCAAAACTTGCTACATTGCCCTTTAATATTTGCATGCTCTTATGAAAGACTTGGGTGATTGCAACTCCACTGCTTTATATATGGTATTCATTTTCAGTTGTACGTCCTTTTTTAGAATATGGCAGCCCTTTCTTTTTGTGAGAATGGACTGAATTTTTCGTTTCGTTTCTTTTTCTCCATGCTTTAAGCCAAATATGTATCAGTAATGTAAAGAGGCCTAAGTGCTTTCTCTTAGTTCAGCATCCCTGCCTTGTTTTTGCAGGCAAACTGAGCACCATGCAGGTGTGAAAAAAATCCCTACCAGTCAGAATGCTAGCTTTTATGGCTGCTTTGCGTAAATGTAAATTACTTCAATGAATGCCACTTGGGAATTACCTAAAGATGGCTTTCTTCTGTTTAATTTTTGCTGATTGTTTTCTTTGAAGATTATTGCAAGAGTTGTAAATGGATGATGTTTTATTTAGTCTCCAAAAAGGGGTAATATTTTATTTTATTTAAGTGTCTGTTTAGTGCCTCTTGTAGTGCATTTTGATTACTTTTGGTGACTCAAAGTAATATTTAATAACTGTTAGTTTTCTTTTTAGAGAGTTCTTACGAAAGAAACAAGAGTTCTTACAGCTACACGGATAATTAACTTGAAGCATGCCTGTCTCTGGGGAGACATCAGATATGTAAATGAGGAACTTAAGATTTAACAAGACATGCTGGGAATCACTAAAAGTTTTATCACATTAAAGTGCCAGTATATTAAAAGTCCTAAATGGTTTTAATTTATTGTTACAATATCAATATGCTTTAAAGTACAAATATGTATTTTCCCCCTCTTTTGTTACAGAAGGCTTGAAAAATAGATGGGTTTGCGTTTTCCCGGGGATGGTGTTAAAATTCCAAACTGCTGTCTGCTAGGCGGAGGCGAGGGAGGACCACAATCTACTCTTGGGAAATATTATAGATTATAGTATGTTATGTTTTCCTGCTCTGTAAGAATTCTTCAGATACAAGCATGGAGGTGGGGGTTGCAGGTAGAGGAAGAAATACATATCAAAACCGAATATTATTCTACTTCAAGAGAGCAGATAATGTCTAATGGGACACAGATAGCTAAGTTAGATTGGCAAACCTTTCACCCTTAGCTCAGCAGTGAGAACGTGATCAAAGCCAATTGTCGCCCCAAATCATTACCTTCTAATGGCTGCTCAATAGCCTTGTATGAAACTGGGCTGGAATAGGAAACCTAACCCACAAAAAATAAAATAAAATAAAGAACCCGATCTATTTTGGATGGCTAGATCACACTGTAACTTACCACAAAGAAAAGGTAATGGCTATCAGCAATGTTAGCTATTGGCAATGTTGTGGTTTTGAATATGACAGAAGATTAAGTGGGTGGGGAAGACCATATAACCCTTTCCATCCATTCAGAATATATGGAACCCCTATGGGCAAGCGGCGTCCGCTTGTCGAGTACAAAATACAGGTGTGGGGATTTTTGTTGTGTGTATCTGATTCTGGTTGTTCCTCCCCTCCCCACTCAAAGTTCAGACGTTTGAAAGGAGAAATTGAATGCCAGGATCAAGAAAGATGTGCTGTGTCAGGGCAACCCCATCCCTTGTGGCGCTCATCACATATCATGAACCGAGCAAGAACCTTTCAGTTCAGTAGTTTGGATTGATCCAGTTGCTCCCACTATGGGGGCCACTGTCGATCAGCCTTCGCCAACTTGGGGACGTGCAGATAATTTGGGCTACAACTCCTATATTCTCCGTCAGCACAAAACAACTGGGGAAGATTGTTGTATATCATTCAGAAGTGTGTGTAGTGTGTGTGTGTGTGTGTGTGTGTGTGTGTGTGTGAGAGAGAGAGAGAGAGAGAGAGAGAGGTTTGAAAGAAGAATATAGCCTCAGCATAGCTCACACACCTGCTTTTACATCCTTGATTCAGCAAAGCACACGTGTATAACCCAGGGGTCTGCAAACTTTTTCAGCAGGGAGCCGGTCCACTGTCCCTCAGACCTTGTGGGGGGCTGGACAATATTTTGAAGGGGAAAAAATGAACGCATTCCCCACAAATAACCCAGAGATGCATTTTAAATAAAAGCACACATTCTACTCATGTAAAAACACGCTGATTCCCGGACCGTCTGCGGGCTGGATTTAGAAGGCGATTGGGCCTGATCCAGCCCCTGGGCCTTAGTTTGCCTACCCATGGTATAAATTATACAGTACTAGCAATTCATACTCATATTTGAAATTTTTCTTCATGGCAGCTGGAATATTTACCTGTGGCTGATCACATGCTTCATGCTAACAGAGCATCTTCACACCTGTGCCAGTTGCTTTCCAGCAAAATGCCATTGTGCTACTGGTAGAGACACTCTTGTCACAACTGGGGCAAACCAAATGGATAGATGGCATCCAACCATTTATTTATGCATTTAATTGATTTAACAATTTTTATGTACCACTTGGTTAAAAAACAAGCAAACAGGTTCACATGAAATGATACACAATAGCCTTAAAAATGATTGGCTGTCTTCCATGTGGACAGCCATCACCATAGGGATTTGTTTGGTGGCATCATGTGGGGGGGTGGTGGTATAGCACTTAAATCCAAGTTGGGCTGAATCTGCTCAGATATTAAAAAAAACACTGCAAAAATGCTTTTATAAAAAAGCATTTTAAAATATATATGGAATTTGCCATTAGCTCATCAGCGCCGTCTAGTGTCACATTTATATAATGCACTTAAAACACACTAAAACAGTTATATTTGCAGCTGTGTATCTCACTCCTTGGACAGCTGGTAGGCATATGGAGGCTGTAGAGGGATCTTTTTCAGGCAGGGGCCCTATTCCTTTCTAGGCAGCTTTTGGTGGTAGGAGGGCCCAGAGGCAAAAGTGGACCAAGCAACAAATTTGAATTTTCCCTTTGTGCACTAGGCTTTCTTCTGCACACTCGCATATCCTTCCCTGCCCTCTATCCACACAAGTGTGAAGCATAATCAGTGTTCGATGGCATGTTCCAGCCTGACAAAAAAACACTCAGAAAAGCCATGAAGCAGGACTGGTGAGGGGTGAGGCTCAGGAGGGTGGATGGCCTAGGGAGAGTCTTGAGGGCCAGATAAGAGAGGCCTGGAGGAGTCAATTTGGCCCCTAGGGTTGAAGATTCTCTCCCCTGCTATAGAGTGTCAGAGCGGGGTAGCATAATAATAATAATAATAATAATAATAATAATAATAATAATAATTTATTATTTATACCCCGCCCATCTGGCTGGGTTTTCCCAGCCACTCTGGGCAGCTTCCAAAAACACTAAAATACAATAACCTATTAACCATTAAAAGCTTCCCTAAACAGGGCTGCCTTCAGATGTCTTCTAAAAGTTTGGTAGTTATTTTTCTCTTTGACATCTGGTGGGAGGGCATTCCACAGGGCGGGTGCCACTACCGAGAAGGCCCTCTGCCTGGTTCCTTCTAACTTGGCTTCTCGCAGAGAGGGAACTGCCAGAAGGCCCTCGGCGCTGGACCTCAGTGTCCAGGCAGAACGATGGAGGGGGAGACAGTTGATGTCCTTTATTTCCCTTTCTGTTCATGTTGTCTCCACTGTTATGCCCCCTCCTTCTCATTGATAACATGCCTTTCCAGGGCCATCCATTGGTATCTTCACAGTACCCCTCAGGCTGAGAGATAGTGGCTGACCAATGGTCGTCTAGCAGAATTTGAACCCAGGTCTTGCCCATGTGGGACATGGGTGGAGCTGTGGGTTAAACCACAGAGCCTAGGACTTGCCAATCAGAAGGTCGGCGGTTCGAATCCCCATGACGGGGTGAGCTCCCGTTGTTCGGTCCCTGGTCCTGCCAACCTAGCAGTTCAAAAGCATGTCAAAGTGCAAGTAGATAATTAGGTACCGCTCCAGCGGAAAGGTAAACAGCGTTTCCGTGTGCTGCTCTGGTTCACCAGAAGTGGCTTAGTCATGCTGGCCACATGACCTGGAAGCTGTACACCAGCTTCCTCAGCCAATAAAGCAAGATGAGCGCCGCAACCCCAGAGTCGGTCATGACTGGATCTAATGGTCGGTGGTCCCTTTACCTTTACCTTGCCCATCTAGAAATCTAATAGCCTGTCCAGATTATCTTTCTTCCAACCACCACTCTTTAACTAGCTCAAGTCTGGCCCATTTCCCAAGCAATGTGTGACAAGACTCCTGGGATAAAGTAGACATATTTAGAATCCTTGAGTTGGGAAGCTGAGAAAGCACATTGAAGCTAAAGCAGATCCTGAACAATCCAACGAGGCGGGTGGCCTGGACAGAACAGACTGTGTGTCAGTCAGACTGTGGGGCTATTGTTTTTATACCATCTGCCAATGATACTGCACAAAATGCAAACCCTTCTCCTTGTTCCTTCACAGTAAAAAAAAAAAAGGGGGCAAGCTCTAAATGCTGGAAGTGGCTTGTGTTTGTGGAAGCTTCCACAGTTCCGTCCTGAAAATGAAATTTTTCATGCCTGTTTTATGGGTTGATTACCCACAAATTTTCTTCTCTACTCTTTGTGGAAACATAAGGCGAGGTTAAAGAAATTGCTGGCGGTGAGGTTGGGAAGTCATGAACTGGAAAAATCGGACTCTGGCTCATAAATTGTGTGCTGTCTTGCTAATTTGAGGACATTCTCTGTCTAAAAGGTGAATCAGTTCATTTACATGATCAGCAAATTGTTTCGCTGGAGCACCATTAAGCGGCCATATATTGCAGATTAGCATAGATCCTAAATACAGATGACAATCTGATTGGGATGCATAACAGCACATTGATGTACTGGTCCAATTTAGTTCCTAAATAAGTTCTCCATGAAAGCCATGACCAGGGGTGTCTTTAATGCGATCCTTACAGCCTTTTTTTTTGCCTTGCTGCTTAAGTGTGCTTCTGAGTGTGTGCATGTGTGTTCTTTAAAAAGAGCTGCAATAAGGTCCAAGAAATAAGGGGGGGGGGAGAAAGAGAAGGCTACCTATGTGTAAGTAATTTGCTTCTCTTTTGCAAAATGCATTCGCTATATGTACTTTCCCATCAAATGGAGTCTTCTAACTTAATATGACTTTTAACTGTGAGTAGGGTCTATAAATTTGGTTTGGGTGCATGTGTTTTTTTTGTGGGAACATGCTACCTTTTGATTTAATTTTTTCTGACATGATGCCCACTGCACAGCAGGGGGAGGGGGGGAGGAGGGAAGTGTATTTGTAGTTTTGTCCTTTACGGCACAGGACAAATAAATGCCAAAATCAAATGGAGGTGTCCCCCAAGGGAAAGCAGACTTCACTTATGAAATATGGTTTCACAGTTTCCTTTGCTCTTTCTCTGAACATCTAGGTGAAGCTGCCTCAGGACCTAATCAGATGCTGTTCATTTGCATGTAGTAAAAATTGTGCAATGAGGTTTCATCGCATTAGAAGTGTATAATGTCACTTTTAAAATCATTTGGCGTAAGACTTGCTCTGCTATTGCTTTGGAAGAGCGGTTGCTGGCAGCTGAGCAGAATAGTTTGACAAGACTCTGTATGAAATGAACAGCTGCTTAGATTACTGGTCTTTTAATTGTCAGTTTAATTTTGTGTTTATTAAACACGCTTGAAGGTGGCACTGTACTAGCCCCTGTTATGTGTCTCGAAAATGCTGCGGTATTGACGAAGTGTCAAGGCTCCTGCTTGGGAATGACGATAACAATCAAGTTTACTCTGGAATCATTAAGCAAGCTTTTGAGTGCAGGAGGATGCTGTGAAAAGGGTATCCTTCTCAGGCATTAATAGCACCGTTCTGTTCCATAACTACACAAAGAGAGGAAATAAAAAGTTATGGTTGCACCTTTGTCAATATGCTCTCTAGACAAGACAGCACAGGGATTTTAAGTTCGTTTTTAAACATAGCATTGAGAAACAAGTTTATTTATTTTAAATTAATATTGTAAAGCCAGGCAGTGTGCAGTAGCTAGTACTGATAATTATTTTCTCCTCCTTCTCCTTCTCCTTTTAAAGTAAAACTGGGCTGAATATCTCCCCCTTTTGTGAAACCATCCATCCCCTACAAAACTGTGGGCGGGTAGGTGGGTGTTGGTTGCTTTTGGGAGGAGATGAATCCATTTTCAGAGATGGAGTGGTCTGCACTTTAAATATGAAGTGGCTAAGGTTTTGGGTTGTTTTTTTTACTCCCCCCTAAGCCTTGTCACCCCTTCAAGAAAGCAGCCCTAATCCAGAGGCATTTCCATTCCCCATGTGAAACTTGCAGCACTGGTTGAGCCATATACTTTGGATAAGCAGTTTTTAAAAAAGCATTAAATGGGTTAATTGTAATGGAAAGTTTGCCTTTAAAATGGTCAGTACTCCATGCATCATCTAAGGGAGAGTCTTGTATGTTGGCCACAGTACAGTTCTGCTGTCTAGCACTTCACCTCTGTCTCAACAATGTAGCTCATGTATCTCAACAATGCCTACCCTTCCATTCTATGGTTAGTTTTGATCCTCAGAATTGTCCCCTTTGAAGTCAGTTTGCAGACATACATATGCTTCCCTAGTTAATATTCCAGTGAAAAATGGGTCCATTTACTTACAAAAAGTGCTGAGCAGAGGGAGACCCAAGTTTAACCTTTGCAAATTCCTTTGCAAGTTCATGTCTTCCTTGAAGGCAGAGCAGTAAAAAACCTGTTGTGCCCATTTAGGATAATTAAAAATCTAGGTAGATTTGTCTAATCATTGCCAAGGTTGCATGAAAGAATTAAAAAGTTTCCATTGCGATCACTCAGAAACTGTTTCATTTGTTGACTTGATGTAAGTCATCGCCACATGCCTGAAATTAGTTTAGGGATCTACAAACTAATGTGTTTTCTCACTTTGTAGATGGAAATATCCTTAAAAATAAAAGTTACTAACACACAAATCTTCCATGGTTTCACCCATGGGTGACTGTAGTAGGCAGAATGATCCCATCTGCTATAGTTGCTAGATGGGACCTCTGTGGTCAGCAAAATACAAAGCTAAATATCTCCAAATCTGTTTCCAGCCACAGCCAACCAGCTTATATTGAAAACCTACAAATTGCACCAGAACTGACCCAACAAGAGATTTGATCTTGGAGCTGCTATCCTTTTGACAAGGGATCAAAGTTTTAAAGTGATGTTTTGAAGAATTCATGGAAACTACACTGAAATTCTGACAGTATTTAGCTTGTATGCATAATGATTCTTATTTGTATGTCTTGGCAAGTTACAGAGCATTTCTTTCAAAATAATGTAACTTCTGATTATACTGTCTGACAGCTTAATATATATATATGTATGGTTTTAACAGATCCAGCCATATCTTCCAAGGTATCGTCTCTTCTCCCCTTAATTGCAGTTTCTGGGCCATATTAAAATTCAGCTTTTCATCCCTCAATCAGGGATTGTTTCCTTCACAAACAACAGCCCTCATTATGTGTGTGGGTTTTTTGGGTTTGTTTTTTTTTAACCTCGGCTTGTTCAATTATCTCTTTCCTTACTCTTCAACTTTGGTTCCCATGACTCATGGAAGATCTTTGCTCAGCTCACTGCACTCTTATTCACGCTTCCAAATTCAATTTTAGAAAAGAGCTTTATATAGTTCATCAGCCCATGGAACCCGCCCCCGTCTCAAACTTATTGGGGCCTTGCATGAAAACGGAAATTCCAGAAGACAAGAAGGCTGGCATCAAAAGAGCTCCCTTCAGGTTAGCCCAAGGAATTGCGTTCATCCAGTGGAATTTTTGACGTTGCTTTTTTTGGACAGCAGAACCCCATATCTTGTCATAAGCTGCAATCACAACTCTAATTTTCCAAAGGGCTTTTGTTGGGATGAGTAACCCACTTGCTAGGCTGAGTAACACATGCAATGGAATACAAATAATAATAATAATAATTATTATTATTATTATTATTATTATTTATTTATACCCCGCCCTCCCCTGCCAGAGCCGGGCTCAGGGCGGCTAACACCAATAAAATTACAGTAAAACATAATGGGGGGGAAGCCAGTTTATTAAAATATGGGTTAAAATATAATTTAAAAAGCAGCCTCATTTTAATAGTAGCCCATAAATCAAAAACATAAGGGGAGGAAAACTTAGGGGTCAGACTGAGTCCAAACCAAAGGCCAGGCAGAACAGCTCTGTCTTGCAGGCCCTGCGGAAAGATGTCAAGTCCCGCAGGGCCCTAGTCTCTTGTGACAGAGCGTTCCACCAAGTCAGGGCCAGTACTGAAAAGGCCCTGGCCCTAGTTGAGACCAATCTAACCACCTTGCGACCTGGGACCTCCAAAGTGTTGTTATTTGTGGACCTTAAGGTCCTCCACAGGGCATACCAGGAGAGGCTGGTTTGGCTTTTTTAAAAATTGTTGTTGATAAGTGTGTGGTGTCTGATGGGGAAAATTGGTCAGTTGGGAAAATCTGCTTTTTTTAAAAAAAGGATCCTGGCCTGATTTCAAACCCTGATTGCTGTTTCAGAAGATATTCTTGAAACTGTGCCCAGTCTGTTCATTTCAGTGGGCTTCCATAGGAGACGTTCCTTCTGGATAGAGCTCATAGCCTGCAGCCATATTACTTCATTAAAGAAAACCACATCCTAAAACAGTCTCCTCTATGAACCAAAAAGAAAACTTTTTATTTTTGGTCACATCCCTAATCAGAATGTAGTATTTGCCAGAATGGTGACATTGCCTCTCCTCAAAGCACTCTAATTTCAGCAAAGGCCTTTGATTTTTTTTACCTCTAGCTTGATTTGGACAAGATTTAATTTATTTGTTATTTTATGAAGCATTTTTATGTGTAGAGAAAAGTGCTACTTGTTTGCACATGCTGGTTATGTGGCATTCTTACATGATTTCATGCTTTGCTGATGGAAAATTAGACCCTTGTGTATTATAAAAGAGTGGAAGATAGCTATAGAATCAGGATGCTGTTGCCTCAGGACATTCTGTTGACAGCTAGAAATATATACAGACAAAGCAATGTCACTGGATGCTAATGTGAACTATACAAGTTGATGAGTCTGGTAAATCCCTGTAAAAACAGAGAGGGAGACCCCCAAAACCCTTCCTTATTTTGCTGGGGGTTTCCCCCCTACAAAATTGCCAACTATTACAGTGCTTTCAACAGATTTGTTAATGAAGCCATTGTTCATCTTTTATAATTACCTCCCTGCTAATGCACTGTTCTCTGTGATAATATCTCTGTAAAAATACAGTGAGCAACAGCATCCTCTTCGAGGGTCAAGACCTTATAACCTATTCAGGTGAAACTCTTCTTAGCCTTCCTAGGAAGCTTGTGTGTGCCAAATGTACAGAGTCGTGTGGTCATGAATGTTGCATTATTTCCCATCTTTCCCTGGATGGCAGGGTGAGCAAATGGATATGGCCTGTTCCTTGCATAGCTCTGCTTGTGGGCCTGAAGCTGCCTCCTAGATTTATGTGAATGGGGCAGGCCATACGCTTCATGTACGCAGTGCTGGATTTACATGCAAGGATCCACTGTCAACAGGACTGCTAACTCCAGGGGGTGAGGGTTTTGGGGCCCCCAAGATTTTTAGGGCTCCCACTGCCTAATGTTCCCTACCATCGGGCGGGGGAGGTTGAGCATGGTCTCCTCCTGCCATGGAAGGCTGCCAAGAGAGGTAGAGCCGCTGGACACTGCATTTGGTTAATAATAATAATAATAATAATAATAATAATAATAATAATAATAATGTATTATTTATACGCCGCCCATTTGGCTGAGTTTCCCCAGCCACTCTGGGTGGCTCCCAATCGAGTGTTAAAAACAATACAGCATTAAATATTAAAAATTTCCCTGAACAGGGCTGCCTTCAGATGTCTTTTAAAAAATAAGATAGCTGCTTATTTCCTTGACATCTGGTGGGAGGGCGTTCCACAGGGCAGGCGCCACTACCAAGAAGGCCCTCTGCCTGGTTCCCTGTAACCTCACTTCTCACAATGAGGGAACCACCAGAAGGCCCTGGATCTCAGTGTTTGGGCGGAACAATGGGGGTTCTGTCCCCTGGCTCCTCCCCAAATGTCATGTGATGTCATGCACGCCACACATGATGTCACATGCACGACCTAGTCCCCTCAATCTTTGGAGCAAGTTGGCACCTCTGACTATCAACGTTTTCATGTGTGGGTACAGGGCTTTTCTTCGACTCGGTGCTGGCATCTCTTAGATGGACACCATTGCCATTATAAGAGAACAAGGGGGGCATTTGTGGTGAGTCCTCCCACCTCTTTTTCTAGAAAAATAGCACCGTGTGGGTGGAACCAACAGTGGTCAAGTGTCTGCTCTGCTGCCTTCCATCAGGACTGTGTCTCAGCAGCAGATCATCTGTTTTCCATGCAGAAGGTCTCAGGTTCAACCTCTGGGTAGGTCTGGAGAAGAAGACATCTTGCCTGAAACCCTGGAGAGCTTCTGCCAGTCTGTATAGAACAGTACTGACCAAAGGGACTACTGTTTTGACTCTGTCTTGTTTGCTTGTTGCATTGCATTGCAATCTCTTATCAGCACTGTCCCACGCGTGTTGTGGTGTAGTCTTTGAGAGTGCTTTTAAAAGAAACCTCTCTCAAAATTGTTTGCATTGTGCTTGGTTGTAATCATCCCCTTTATGATGAAGGGGGTGGGCAAAAAATATTTGTAAATAAATAAATAGGAATAAGGACTCGCACAGATCATAAAGGGCAGCCCAATATATGCAGAAATCAAGGAGGCAGCTCCATACATGTAAACAGATACAAGCAACGAATTGGCCAACACTTTGCGAGCCCAGTGGCCTGAGGGCACTGAGGTAGGGGCATAGGAAGCAAGAAACAACATGACAACCTTTTTTGGAACTGAAATGGCCACAACTTTATTGATTACAGATGCAAGAAGGCTTAGGCATTGGGTATGTATCCTGGATCAGCCAACCAGATTACTGGCTGATAATTTCACCAGGGTCAATCCTGGGTTAAGTAAGCGTCTCCATATGACACACATCAAATACGAGTGACCCTTGCAGAATGCCAGTTGGCCCTAGCCCTTATAGGTATAGAGACAGAATCCTTCCCCTTGGACCCCTTTACTGGGGTACTCCTATACTTTGATCCAGAGGAGAGGGGAGTCAGGCTCCTTCCCACCCCCACCCCTGATTAGGCTATGCAACGCAGGAGAACTCAGGAGAAATAAAATACAGAACAGGTCCTAAATTTGTGGAGCCTTTCACAAAACATATGACATGATCCAAGACAGATATTCCACATCCTATTAAGCCATGGACTATACCAGCCTTTCCCAACCTGATGCTCTCCATATGTTTTAGACTACAAGTCCTATGAGTCTTAGCTAGCATGGTTATGCTGCCTGAGGCAGACAGAAGTTGTAGCCCAAACATCTGGGTGAAACCAAGCTTGTGAAGGCGCTCAACAGCAGAGGCAGTCCATACTGTTTTAAAGGCCTAACATCTTACTGTGGCTCCAATTCTGTACCTATAGAAAAAGAACTTACTTTGCTAATGCTATAATTTTATTCTTAACATAGGAGTTTCTTCATATTAATCTATAATAATAATAATAATAATAATAATAATAATAATAATAATAATAATTTATTTGTACCCCGCCCATCTGGCTGGGTTTCCCCAGCCACTCTGGGTGGCTTTCAACAAAGATGAAAGATACACTAAAATGTCACATATTAAAAACTTCCCTGAACAGGGCTGCCTTCAGATGTCTTCTGAATGTCAAGTAGATGTTTATCGCTTTGACATCTGATGGGAGGGCGTTCCACAGGGCGGGCGCCACTACCGAGAAGGCCCTCTGCCTTGTTCCCTGTAACTTGGCCTCTCGCAGTGAGGGAACCGCCAGAAGGCCCTCGGAGCTGGACCTCAGTGTCCGGGCAGAACGATGGGGGAGGAGACGCTCCTTCAGATATACTGGACCGAGGCCACAGATCCCTGACAACATACCCTCCAACATTTCTCTGATGGAAACAGGGATGTCCTATTCCATTATTATTATTATTATTATTATTATTATTATTATTATTATTCTTCCCTGCCCATCTGACTGGGCTGCTTCCAGCATATATAAAAACATAATAAAACATTAAGCATTAAAAAACTTCTGTACAGAAGACTGCCTTCAGATGGCTCGTGGGGTCAGGTAACTCCATACCCTCCAACATTTCTCTGATGAAAATAGGGACGTCCTAAGGAAAATGGGATATTCCAGGATCAAATCAGAAACCGGGGTGGCTTCTGTAAACCTGGGACTGTCCCTAGAAAATAGGGACACTTGGAGTGTCTGTGAAAATGTATTTTGCTAAGAATTCAGATTGATGTTTAAACCCTTTTGTTTTTGTAAATATACTGGTATGACCAAATGGAGACCAAAGTTAACAAGTTTGTTTTTTTTAATTGTTCCACTCTTTTTCCTAGACACTGGCTAGTGAAGTCTCTGGGATATCCATACTTTTTTCAAGGATATATCATCTGAACACATGCTGAATAATGGAAAGCTTGTTGGATTGATGAATTCTGATTGGCTTTGGCAGACGTACATTTGAATGAAGTAGATTAATACATATAAACCACCAAGCTTAGCTGAAACTCCTGTTCAACATTGTAAACTGCCAACTTTATCATCTTTAAGGGGAAAAAATATAGTTTTTCTTCCCAACAAAGACTTTTATAAAAGCAATAAGGTAACTGTGCGAAGTGTGCCTATCATGATATAATCACCCCCCAGGGGGAATGAGAGGTACTCGACAGCACCTCTTGCTTTGTAATGACCCAGGGGTGTGATTATCTTATGATAACCACACTCCCTGTCATGCCTTATTGCTTATATATTCCACATGTCATAATGAATCCTGAAGCACTTTCTAGGGCTCGTAGCAAACGCAAGTGACTTTGAAGTCTAGGATGTAGCCAGATTTCCTAGGTACATATAGATTAATATTGTATACAGTAGGAAGAATTATGAATGATTGCATATTCATGGCTACCAGGACAAAGTTTTTAACTTCAGTACTCTGTGAACTTTAACTGTTGAACCGGGTGCTGTTGCATTGTTCATTGCATAAAGTTCCATATGGATGACCTACAGCAATGCAGAATATTTGTCACACATGGATGCTATATTATGACCGACAGATGAAGATAACTTTGGTTGCATTCAGATGCAACAATAAACCATGGTTGAGCACGACGAGAACAAGACTCAGCAAGCCTTGGTTTGGTGTGACCCCCTTCCCTCTCCTTCTCTGGGATAGTTTGGTTTGGTGTGACCCCCTTCCCTCTCCTTCTCTGGCATAGTTTCCACACCCAATTTAAAGTAACTGCAGTTTGGTGTACTGTTTGGAAGCATAGTTTTGATTCTGACTTGGTGTAGCGAAGCATAGTTAAGACCAACCACAGTTTGTCTGTGTTTGGACAACTTGGCAAACTGTGGTTCATATAAAACAAAAGCAAAAGGTTCCAGATTCGCAGTCATACTGGAGGAGAAGGAGACTGCATGGACCCAAAGATCACTGTGACTTGTCCTCTGCAGCATTACATCTGAATCAGCTCAGTATAGTCTGAAACAAAAGCCCTATTCAGAAGAAAAGGCCACACTCTGAATCATGGCGCCAAGGGAGAGACTATTGCAATGAGTTTTGTTCGTGCTGGATTTCTCCACCCCCTGAATTCTGCATGCGCGTTACAAATGTATGCAGGCAGGAAGTGACATCACATAATCTGGAACCATGCATGAGCAGGATCCAGATTGCATGGGTGCCTTCATACCCTCCAATTTTTTTCCAGTGGAAATAGGGACATCCCATTCCATAATGATAATTTTACAGTTTATACCCCATACATCCTATTGGGCTGCCCCAGCACACTGGGCAGC
Organism: Podarcis raffonei; assembly: GCF_027172205.1. Taxonomy (NCBI): domain Eukaryota; kingdom Metazoa; phylum Chordata; class Lepidosauria; order Squamata; family Lacertidae; genus Podarcis; species Podarcis raffonei. Next base: position 23,852,190 of record NC_070611.1, on the reverse strand, counting down.
TTCCGACATGTATACAAACATAATGAAACATTAAACATTAAAAAACCTTTCCTATACAGGATTGCCTTCAAACGGCTCGGGGGTCGGATAACGCCATACCCTCCGACATTTCTCCAATGAAAATAGGGACATCCTAAGGAATAGCGGGACATTCCGGGATCAAATCAGAAACCAAGAAGGCTTCTTTAAATCAGTGACGTTCCTGGAAAATAGGGACACTTGGAAGGTCTGTTCCTGTATGCATGAAGGATTTCTTCTGGCAGAAATTTGTGCTGTTCACATGGATGCCAGCGGGTGGGGCAGGCTAGCATACATTCTTTCAGAGGTACAGTCCCCCTCTTCATTCATGTATTTTGGGTGTTTCTTCTCAACAAGGCTGAAGGCTGAACTGGCTTTGGGTGCCAACCACCTTCTTTAAACAATATGAGCCAAACTAAAAGCAACACTTCAACTCCTGATGTGTTGATTTTAGAGAAGTGATGCAACCCCTCTCCTTTTAGTTGAGAATGTGTGCACATTGTTTTCCCCTATTGCATTTAATGACTTACATCGTCTTTTGTTTTTTATTTTTCTTTATTTTAATTTGATAATTCATATATTACAATAGTACATAGAAATCAATTTTAATTGTTTACATGTTAGTAGTAGATATGCACTGAGAGAACATTGGCCATGCTGGGTGCTTTCTCTTTTTATCCAAGTAATGAAATGTTATGAAGCAAAGGGAACATTTTGATGTAACTTTTTCAGGGAAGGAAGAAACAGCCAGAAATATTTGTGACAGTTTTCTGAAACAGCTGGGAGATCCTTTGCAATGTTGGCTGAGTCTCTGCTGTTTCCTTCCTCCACCCCACTCCCCCTTCTTTTACTAGTCTCATAACAATGAGCCATTGGTTATTTGGAGACATCTATTTAGCTTTAAAATCCTGCACTTTAATAATAAAAATAGTAATACATTCTAATTAAAATGAACGGGGTTAATGGCAGGTCCATAAGGAAATAAGGAGATGGAGATCAATGGACTTCTGAATTTGCAATTAGGGACTGGTATTAAAGACAACAGGATAATAAACTAAGCAATTATCTTTGATATACCTTATGATATAATCGCACCACAGGGTGAATCTGCACCGCAGGAAACAGGGTTCTCCGCTAAGTTTGTAACCTTGTTAATCTGATCTATGTAGCAGTCAACATTTAAATACTACTTCGCTGCGGGAAAATTCACTGTACTGTTCCTAGGCTGCCACCATAAACTGGGATGATAAAGATGATGGCCTATCATTATGACTACTGACGGGTTGATTCATTGGCTGCGTCAGCTCTGAGATCAGCCAAGTTAACTGCAGGTCATCTTTCAAAACATCTGTGTGTCGAAAAGAAAGCTTATTTAGCTAGATAGCTGCACAAGTCGAATACTACTGATTATCATAAAGGTCAGACATGCACATTTTAACGGGTGGTAATGAGTAGTTTTAAATATGTTTGAGCCTTTTCTTAATCCTGCCATGTCACAAGGCTTCTATTGTTATGCACCAAAGAATGTGCCTTTAATTGTACCATTTGCCCTATTGTATCTTGATCATAGAGCAGGAAGCGCGATGGTACTTGTGATAACCGCCTACCACATGTCCTAATAATTACTAGCCTTCGGTAAATTGCAGAGGGAAGCAACACAGGAGACTGATAAAACAAAAGGCTCTGAAAGTTGTGAGTATTATTTAAGGAGTTGCATGTACTGTACCAAATTGTGCCAAATGTGAGCCTCAAAGCAGCGAATGTTCCTGCCTGTTTCAGATCTTCCTTTGAAAGCTGCAACGCGAAATGCGGACGGATGATGGGGAAATTTTGGAAAATGTTTTAATATAGTATATAATTAAGACCTGTAGAATCTCAATACATTTCATATTAATTAAGTCACCCACGAGGAGGGAATACCAGACTCTTACAATCCATCAACAAAATTAGAATAGGACCTCGTCATCTAACAGACAAAAGATGTTTATCTGGAATGTCTCACAGAATACTTTTTTTTTGGGTAGAGATGCACTAAGCAAATACTGGTTTGTAAAGGTTGGTTATCTCACCGTTCCGACATTTAATAGATCTGAGCAAGTATTTCCTAGAGCGTTTCATGAGAAGGGTCCAGTGTTAGAAATGACAGGTTCAAACGCTTCAGAATGGTATTCATAAAAATTATGACAGATGTGTAAAATGTTATTCTTAAGGTTATTTAAAATTAAAAAAACACTGTTCGGTGAAATCTAATTGCTCTCAATGGATATGTTAGTATATTAGTGCTGATCCTGTTGTCAATGTGTTCTTTAAATGTCTGTTTAACATTAACTTTCCCCTGATATTTCCCTTATTCCTGATTCTGCATGTCTTAACCATGTCTTCCTATATTAGAACAAAAGGAAGCCGGTAGTTACTTTTTTCTTCAATTTCTTAAAGAATTTAAGATAAGCACTCTATTGGCGTTTAATGCTATAATCATAACTCCTCCTCCTAGAGAGCAAACCCAATTGAACCCAGTGGGGCTTACTTTTGAGTAAATATGCATGGATTGTACTGAGTTGGGTTTGAGTGACTACAACATTCTAGAAAGTTTGCCTAAAGCCAGCAATTTCCTCTGAGCGCAAATGAAACTTCCCTGTCTCTCAGGGTTGTCACATGGATTTCAGTGGTGGCAAATCAGAAGGATTTGATGGGCGCAGGTGGACGTGCCTTTCTGCGCATGCAAAGCACCCTCGGATCGAAGCTACTGCTTGCAATCTTTTGTACGAAAGCTCAAATCCCCTTGTCTTTTATGGGATTAACCTGAGCCTGATGGCAGTGGCGAAGAATGATCCTATGTCTCCTTACACAGAAGTAGATACCACTGCATTCAATTAAGCGTGCAGAGGATGGCAGCCTTAATCAGCTAAATGATTCCAAGATCACTCCTGTGCGATCATTAAAAGGCTAAGGCAGCAATGCTATTGGACTTGCACTTGTGCTTACAATTGCACTGTAATATTTGTCTATTATACTTACGGCTTCATTTGCAAATCCATTCTGTGACTGATGACTCATTGCTTGGAAATTCTGAAGAGCTTGTGTATGTGTAAAATTTGGACAGACTCTCGTGCTCATTCTTTAGAAACCTTATATTCCCGGCCACAAAAGGGCAAAGCTGATTGAATGGCCTTTCAGGAATAGTTTCTGGGTAGTGTAACAACAGAGAAGATAATGATAGGTTTGGGGCATCTACAATGCGGCGCTTTTTTTTGCCTGTAAAATGAAGATGATAGTTGCTTCACAGGAATGCTGTCAGGTTAAATTAATAACTGATTCCAAAGCTCAGGGATACCCTTGGATGGCAGAAGCGATATTACACTAGTGTCATTGACAACTCTGTTGATAAGGGTGCTTTCAGCTATTAATGGAAGCAGAACTAAAGCTCCCCTATTTCACACTTCATTGGTAGACTCTAGACTTCCAGTATGATACAATAGCTCTTCACAGGCTAATTTAATAAGACTATGTAATGTATTTAGTGAAATATTCACATTGCAGAGGAACTACTTTTAAAATGTCCACTTTAAATATTTTTCTCACGTTTCTTTGCATTCCTATAGCTAAGTAGCAATCATCATGAATTCCAGTTAGCAAGGGTGCCAACTTGAACAAAATATGAAGGGTAAGCCCCCATGAACTTGGGGGGGGGAGAGTCTCCCTCAAATATTTTATTGGGGGGGCACACACAAAGAGACCTCAGCTCCTAGGAGTTGGCTCCTTTGCCCGTTAGGATGGTGGGAATTCTCCAGTTTTAACTCAGTCGCAAAAATTCCATACCCCTGTTCCAACTCTTGGCTGAAGATGCTGAACACCCACACCAGTAAGCACAACTTGTTCCAATTGGCTCAAGGAGGTGTCACTTGCCAAAGAGGCCACTGGCTGCTGTTAATGGGATGTCCTCTAAAAATAATGGGGGGGTTAGAGGGTTCATCTGGACCACACATTGCCTGCAAATTTGCTGCTTCAGCCCCTTTGCGTTCCATATTGTAACTTTTTGTATGAATGAGAGGAGTGGACCAGCTGACCCTGGTATTTTATCTTAGAAACCTTCTGAGATGACTACATTCCAACATTTTTGGGGTGAGGTAAATAAGAGGCCCTTAATGAAATCTCATCCTTCTCAATTTTTTATTCGGAATGCGCCTTCTAAAAATATTAGCTAAGGGGCTTTTACAAAAGACAAAGGGGGTCACAGGCCAAGCCGTTAAGAGGACACGTGAAGCAAACTCCATTTAGATTAGGGATTTAATTGTCTGGGATCTGGTTGGTGTTTCATATGAAGGAGAGACAACTCTCTATGCAGAGCAGTCAAGAGTGGTTGGGAGGAGGATGTGATGCTAATGTGGAAATACCTGTACTATATCTGTATTTGTTCTGAAAAATAGGAACGCTAAAATGCTTCCATGCACACATGCCCCTGTCACCCCAGCAGGTAATACTCCAACCATGTTGTTATGAAGGGGCAGATTTGCCAGCAATGGATTAGACACACTGATGTGTTTGATCAGGCAGTGTATATGCTGCCATATCATTGTTTCTCCCCATTGTTCCTGTTTCAAATACCAACGAAGCACTTACAAAGTCTTGAGCTCCCTTATCTTTGCATTTTCCCCCACCTCATGAAAGAAGCCCCAGACATTGATGTTGCAACCACAGCGGGTGTCTGAATTTTCGTTCTGATTAGTCTCAGCATTTTATTTTCTTTAAGGGGGACAAGTCTTTCGTTTTGACTTGTGTTTGACAAAACGAGGTTTTTTCTTTAGCTCCCATAATTCTTTTGTAGCAGAGCAATGCATTCAAACAATAGAGGAAAAATGCATACCTAAGTGGAACAAATCAAACTTTTCCAAGATCTTTCACAAGCAAAAATTCTCTTAGATGTCCCTGTCTGGGTTCACTTCACACACACCTCCACCTGAAATATAAATGTCCTGAAACCAAGGAAGAAAATAAAGGGAAATTGGTTGACTTGTTTTGTGTTGGATTGTGAGTTTTTTATGCATATCAAAGTCAACTGAATAGCAAGAATTCACTATCGTTAGGAATTCAGTGATATCCATAACTACATAATTGCGTAAATCTGTCCTTATTTATGTGACTTCTGGTAAGATTTACTTCAGGGTATAACCTGTGAAGTGTTAATGATCTTACACTGCAGTCCTAACTGTCAAATCAAATTATAACAAGATTGGGTTTATTTTTCAAGTAGCTGCAACATGGATTACATTTATGTTGGATCTGGGACTAAGCACCTCATTAAGTGGGTTTAAAATCAATGGTGATCACTCAGCTAAAATGAGTAGCCTGCTATTGATCGTTCATTGCTCAGTGATATGAAGCTGATCGGGGATAAAATACTGCAGCACCCCCCTCCCATTCAATACATCTTAGTTTTATTGGATTACAGGTACTTCTGATGGGTATGAAAGCTTATTGTATGGGGTACTTTTTATTTTTTTAAAAAAGGATTGTTGAAGAACAGCATCACTATATATGAGATTCCCTCAGTCTTACAGAGTAATACAGTCATTTTCTAGGGTAAGTCTCACACATTACTCTTTGAGGGTCAAGGGTGACAAAGGGCCATATTTAACACTGCTGTTTTATTAATAAAGCCGACTTCCATTTGCACAACAGAACGTTACTCTCCTCACCCCCTGCACCTTCAAAAATCTGCTTTATGCAGAGTGACTTTGAAATACTCTACAGCGAAATATTTTTTGTGTGTGTGGTAAGGTACATCTCTCAGTATTGGCAGATTGTTTCCCAAGCTGAGATGGTGTTCTAGGTGCACCATGCAATTTTAATTGGTCAAAGTATCATATGAGTGTTTCCATCACATTTTTGTGTCCATTATTTATGGGGAATACTTTGTTCAAGAGGAGATTATCTTCAGAAGGTGCCCATTCAGTTTAGTGCCCCACAAGTTCAACAATGACTCAACAGAGATGGCCAGTTGTCTTGGTTTGGAATGGACTTGTTCTCTCCAAGGGGTTTCAGAGAGGATCCTGAACAGTTATAGGCTGTGTGTCCCTCCCCCCCACTTTAAGAGCTATCTGAAATAACAGAAAATCCTGACCCATTCCATATGCACCCTGTGAGCCCTCCAATGTTCCCAGCCTTTCCTTCAGGGGTCTCTCCCCTTGTGAAGCACCTATAGGGTAAAGGTAAAGGGACCCCTGACCATTAGGTCCAGTTGTGGCCAACTTTAGGGTTGCGGTGCTCATCTCGCTTTATTGGCTGAGGGAGCCAGCGTCCAACTTCTGGGTCATGTGGCCAGCATGACTAAGCCGCTTCCGGTGAACCAGAGCAGTGCACAGACGCGTGTGGCGCTGTGGGTTAAACCAAAGAACCTAGGATTTTCTGATCAGAAGGTCGGCGGTTCAAATCCCCGCGACGGGGTGAGCTCCCGTTGCTCTGTCACTGCTCCTGCCAACCTAGCAGTTCGAAAGGACGTCAAAGTGCAAGTAGATAAATAGGTACTGCTCCGGCGGGAAGGTAAATGGCGAAGCACCTATACTCAGACTTAAATTAGATTTGAAATAGGAAGTTCCCACCACAAAAATCCCTGGAAATGGCAGTTTGCTAGGGCTTCCAGATCCGTCCAAAAACAACAACCCAGGGCCCTGGTAAATTACCAGTTTCAAGGGGTCTTCGTTCTGAGATCTGGAATGTCCTGTTGGTGACAATTGTGGGTTTGACAAAGGCTGAAAAGCAGCTCCCCTCTCTGCAAAACTCCCCACTGCTTCTACTGGAAGATAGATTTTGAGGAAAGAGAGAGGGAACTAGGGTTGGGGAATAGAGCTTGGAATGGCTTGGACTTATTTATGAGCTTATCTAATATTGGAAGCGCTTTTGGCTCTTACTATTAAAAAGACCATTATTTTTGAACTGGGCCTGTATGTGGTTCTCACAATATACATTTCCAATTCCAAAACTCAGCAGCGTCTCTAGCTCTGCATTCTTCATGATCCTGCTACAAGCTCCCTTCCTTGAGCTCTGTCTCACATCTTTCAGCTTTCCAAAGAATCTCCCTCCCCTCTGCTTGTCCTGTAAGATGGATCTTACAAAAACTGCATCTGCTATATATATTTTGGAAAGCTGTCCACTGTGCATTTGGATACCTGATTGTAACAAGATTTAGCATGATGGGTACAACTGGACACCATTTTTAATCAAGGTGGTTGACCGAACCTTTAAAGACTGCACTGATTGTTTGGCTTCTTGGAATTCCCAGGAAATACTGGGTACCTAGGTACGACATAGCCTAAAGTTGGCAAAGGTAGCTATGCTTTTCCATCTCTTCCCATTCAAAATTCCTAACTTTCTCCTGACCCATGACTTATAATATTTCACCACAACAGGCAGATTGATTCCTAGTTCACTTGCATAATAGCTTTCTAAGTGCCACCACAATCAGGGTCAAGACTGCCAGTCACATCGTGAACTCCAGAGCCCTCTTCCCCCTCCTTCCCCATTTATCTGTTGACCTGCCATTCCCAAGCATAATATGCAACAGAGAATGGGCCTCCGCTTGCTTGGTTCTCTACTTCCAGGCAGCGGTATGGACTGAGCCCAGAGAATCCATTAGGGATGGATTATGGCAGACAAGTATGGGGACTCTCAAGCCAGTGGGACCACTGTCACATTTATTTATTTATTTATTTATTATATTATATTATATTATATTATATTATATTATATTATATTATATTATTATTTATTGAATTTATACACTGTCCTATACCCAGAGGTCTCAGGGTGGTTCACAGAACAAAATCAAAATACAAAACCACAAAATATATAATCAAAATAAAACCAACCACCCAATAACCCACCCCCCTGTGGTGTTACATAACTGTTATCTCAGTGTTAGATATTTGTATCAATTGCACTGTGTTTATTATCTGCTGCTATCTTATTAGTTAATTGTGATTTACATGTAAAACATTTGGGGTTGTGTGTTTTTTGCATTGCTTTTGTGTTGTAAGCCGCCTCAGGCTCCCTCCTGGGAGGAAAGGTAGGGTATAAATTTGCCAAATAGTACTTATTAAATGTCTTTTGTTTCACTTAAAAACATTTTTTTTACTGTGGCCATGCTCCAGTTGTGCCAGTCTTGCTGGTCTCTCCAGAGTGCTCCATTGTCCCCAGGGGTATTCTGGTGGACACAAAGATAGTGGACTTTTATTAAAGCTTTCCTTCAATACCCGACCTCTGTCAGATACTCTCTTCTTTCCCTTTCCTTAAAGAAAAAATATATCAGTCACTTCTGAACTGTCACTTGGTAAACAGGAGGCAGGAGGGTTGGTCATCTAGGAGGTAGAACGGGGAAAGCAAACTACAGTTCCCATGATCCTTTGAGGGAAGCCCTGAGTGTTTAAAGTGATATGCTTCTGCTTCAAATGTATAGTGCGGATGGAGTATGGGTTGTGAGGCACTGCTGTGGGGATGTAGCATAGGTGCAACCACACTGCTGGAAACTGTAGTCCCAGTATAGGAAGCAAGGCTGATGCCCAGCACATGGAGGAGTCACTCAGTGAAGAGCTTGGCGCTTGAACTGAGGCAGGCTTCATGGAGAATTTTGCTCCGATGCATTCAGGCTTACGTGTGGCTAACGGTGCCTACTCTCAAATAATATAATGTTATTTTGCGTCTTGGCTAGATAAAGAATGCTTTACCAAGTGTATTAGTTCTATTGATCCACTCCCACAAAATCATGTTTATTTCAATACTATGGATTCTTTTTTTATTGAGATAGATTTTCTCATCTACACCTGCAGTTGTTTGCATAATAATTGCTATCGCTGATGCCTGTTTTTCTGAGGAATTCCCCAGTGCTTTGCTGTTGACAGTGTGAACATCTGAAGAAATAAAAATGACAGAAAGGAAGTGTCTCCCTTTTGCAGAGAGCCCTGAGGGCATTCTGTATATGGGTGCATTTAAACAATCAGATCAATATTCCCATCATTTAGGGTGCCCTTTGCCTACTTGGTGCCCTCTATGCTGGTGGGACATGTAGCCCTAAACATCTGGAGGGCACCAGATAGGTGAAGGCTGATATTATCGAATTAACAGGTTCGTTTTGTGCCCTGAACCCTATGTGCAGCTTTGTGGAAGAAGCTTGAATTTTAGTCACCTTCCCTATATCCTGGACATGAGATTTGTGGCCCTCAAGATGTCATTGGGCTCCAGCTTTCATCAGCCGTGGCCAACATAGTCTTAGATGATGGGAATCGTATGCACACCACAGGATCTTTGAGAAATCTTCCACAAAATGTCCATGTAGTAGCTGGTCTAGTGACACGCAGAGTTACCAGGCAGCAGGAAACACAGTGAAACGAAGCATCTCCTTTTTGTTTGAGTCTCTCTGATATTCTCAGGATCGTTATGGTCAACACTGGAAATGTTATGGATTGTGGAATCAGACTTCTTTGTTGTTTTTACGGCTTGTGGTTGGAATGCTGGTGCAAGAAATAAGAAACAAAATCCAGAGATGCTTTTTTTTTTTCAGTTGCACAGATAAAAGAATGAGAATTGTTCCAGGACTTACATATTATAGCACTGCTTAGACTCTTGCACAAGTTCTCCAATGGACATTTGCTAAGCATTTCCCCCGCCACTCAGAATTCTTGGCTGCGACCCTTTTGGCCTTCATTCAGAGCTTTGTGCAAGCGCCCAGAGTTCCTTGTTTTTACTTTTTTGCCGGTTTTCACAAAACTTGCCTGAGAATGCTCCAGATCCTAGCTAGCTCCTACGATGGGTGATTTCAATAACTTGCTGTTTTTATATATAACCATTTTTAAATTAACACTTAAGGTAAAACATGTTTCAGAATATTTATTCTCATAATTGAACCAGCACTTGTCTTGGAAAGAATAATCCAACCCGTTTAATATAGCCTTGTCAAATAGTCTCTACAATTTAGGCATCATCGCCACTATACATTTAACGCAATGCCACTTTAAACAGCCATAGCTACCCCAAAGAATTCTAGGGCCTGCGGAGAGTTGTTAGGAGACCCCTATGCCTATCAGAAAATTGTAGCTCCCAGAATTCACTGAGAGGAGGGACTGATTGCTAAAGTACTCTGAGAATTGTTGGTCTCTGATGGCTTTAAATGTACTGTCTAGTACAGATAGGGCCTTAGAAGTACAGTAGTCTATCCCTCTCCCAGCCACCCTGGCATCCTCCCATGTCATTCCCAGGTGAAAAATGAGGAGGAAAAGCAGCAACGTTTGTAAAACTTGTTGCAGGCAATTCCACTTGCATTGCTAACTTATTGGGGGCAATTTGTCCAGCAGATAACCAGCCAAGGGGCTGTAGACAAGCCTGATTTAGCGACAGCCTTCATTGTTCAGTATTTGTGAAGTATATTATGAGGCTTTTCCATCCCACCCCCAAAAGCTTTACATGTTTATTTTTGATGTAAGCAAAAAACTGCACCCTCTCAAGTATACTTGTAGCTCCAGTATAAATCACTGGTTTAATATGTTTTCTAAAGTGTAGTAAGATTTAAATCCAGACTGTCATTTTTATTTTACCGCTCTTGGTGCTTGAGGCATTTCTCGGAAAACGAAGAGATCTGCACATGCATAGACAAGATGTACTGTGTCTGTGGATATATGATTTAAAGAGAATAAAGAGAACATCATTTTTAACACACAACAATAAACAGAGGTTGTGCTGTGAATTAATAGAATTAATATTTAATACAAGCTCATCTTTTATTTTGTTCACAAAGCTTCTGTCTCATTCTGTCTTTCCTGTCCATAGCTCAGCTCGGCTGACAGACTGCATAAATGTGATGCTTTCTTAGAAACCATCTGATCAAAGGGCATCCTTTTTACTCGCCTTTCAAAATCCATAAATATTGTTTTTGAGAATTTTTTTGAAAATCAAAGCTCACATTCTAAGTCACTTGTCATCTTAACTCCCCCCCTTCCTGTTCTATTATACAAAATGATACAGTTTTGTAAAATCAGCAATAAAGGCTGTGTTCGGAACAACTGAAGGGTGTGTTGCTTAGTCTTGGAATCTCGGATGTCTTTGGTATAACAAAAGGCACCTTTTGTTCTTTAGTTAATTAGCTCATTATATGGCAGGTACATAATTCTTTCAAAAGGAGAAAATGCATCTCAAGCAGAATCACAAAAGTAGTGGTTTTTTGGTGGTGAATTCAGTTGGCATGCACACAAGTTAAAATATGGTGGCTTTCGCTGAAAAGTGTATTTGGGGTCAGAAATAATTTTAAGCTGATGGAACCAGCGCTTGTATAATGGTTCTGTACAGAAGAAGAGGCCGCCTATTGTTTGTAAACAAAAAGGGACATACTTCACTGTGGCACTTCCATCTGTTACCTTAACGGTAAGCAAAGTCATGCACTTAATCACAGCGTCATATTTATCAGCTCGAGCCTCAGCTCCTGCTTTTTCCAGGTTGTTCTAAAACACCCACCAAGAGCTACTGATACTGGCTGTTAACGTTGCGCTTTAATTCCAGCACAGGCGCGTTCTGAGCTCAAAGATACAGGTTTACTTACTGAGCACTGCAGCCCAGAGGTAGCTGCTTTGCACACCAATGTGCAACGCTGAATATTCTGGGGTGAAAGAATGCGCGCACCCCAGACGCTGTTTGCTTGCAACCTGTTTCTCAGTGTGTCATCTTCCCTCGATTTAATTTCATTTAAGCATGCGACGGAGTCTTAAAATAACGGGTAGAAAGGGAAAATACCTCCAAGCTAGCTTGACAGCTTAGAAGCCTAATCCCTTTCAGCGCTGGCGATTGCTCTTAGGAGGACTGTGATTCAAATCAGCGCTGCCCACAAAGCGAGGACTCCACAAATCAAGACTTAGCAAGGCCAAATGCTGCAAGACAAATTCCAACTTGGTAGAAAGGTGGGGTCCTCAGCACCACCCATGATTAAATTGTATTTCCTCGGGGAAGGACAATAGTCATACACTCTGAGGAATCCTTAGGTCACTATATTTATCTTTTGGAAGCATAATGACAGCTTTGCTATTGGGTTCATTTCAACATCTCGCCTAAACATTCACGACGGCGATGTAAAGTCGGTAATAACACTCCATTCATTCTGGAGAACACCTGAGGATATCTGAAGGATGAACCGCCGTTTAAAGCATGCCAGGGACACTTTATTCTCTTTCATCAAGGGAGCGGGGAGGTTTCTGCCACGAAAGAATTGACTCAGGGAAACCAACTTGGAATTAGCTGGGGGGTGGAATGGGGCAGCCACCGTTTTATTGCACCTAAGAAAATTTTAGTGTTTTTGATCCCGAACCTCTAGTATGGACAATATTGTAGGATTCTACTTCCACACATGAATATAATTAAATACTACATAATGGAATTTGGGTCCCAGCATTTGGAAATTCAGAAATTCTTATATTTCTCAGGTGGTGTCTATATGGTGTCAAAGGGGCCAGCACCTTTTTATTTGAGACGTAAAAAGAGCACCAGATATTCTCCTTTATAAAGCGTTGTTGCTCTTTATGTTCAGATTAACTTCCATTGAACCCTAAAAAGGATGCACCCTCTGCTGGCTCTTGAGAGATATTACTTAAGTTTTCCTTAAATGTTGAAACTAGCAAACTCAAACAGTCACTTTGCTCAGCCGCTCTGAGTGAGGTTCCTGGGCCACTATCCAACCCAGAGTTAAGTACACACATGTTCTCAATGGAATAATAGTGCATTGATGGTGGATTTATTCTGCTTTATTAGTTGTTCTGCAATGTTTTCCCAAAGCTACCAGATTACTGCTGTCCAGAGAAATTACACTGCAAGAAAAACAGAAGACCCCGCCCCCAGCACTGGTCGTATGAAACATTAAGGGATTTCAGCAGGATATGAAGGATATGAGGAAATGAAGCATTATCGGCACCCTAAAACATTTGTAGGCACAAATAGTAATGAAAGTGGGAGCACAGATGACCTCACTTATAGCACCATAAGCACAAATATTCATGAAAGCATAATTAAAGTGATTTTTTTTTTATATTTTATGGAAGTTACACTAAGAAGTTCAGAAGCAGAACTTGCACTTCTGGTATGATGGACTGTTTGTGAATTAGTGTAGAGTGTGACAAAAGGAAAAAGATTAGTAAATAGTCCATTCAGCCTGGACACTGAGGTCCAGCTCTGAGGGCCTTCTGGTGGTTCCCTCACTGTGAGAAGTGAGGTTACAGGGAAACAGGCAGAGGGCCTTCTTGGTAGTGGCCTCCGCCCTGTGGAACGCCCTTTCTTCAGATGTCAAGGAAAAAAGCAGCTGTCTGACTTTTAGAAGACATGTGAAGGCAGCCCTGTTTAGGGAATTTTTTAATGTTTGATCTTTTATTATGTTTTTAATATTCTGTTGGGAGCCTCCCAGAGTTGCTGGGGTAACCCAGCCAGATGGGCGGGGTATAAAGAAGAAGAAGAAGAAGAAGAAGAAGAAGAAGAAGAAGAAGAAGAAGAAGAAGAAGGAACCAATCATATGTGGTTTCAGGGCTGGCCCAAGGAATTTTGTTTCCTAAGATGGAGGAAAAGCTGGCATCCTATCCTTCATATAGGAACCTACTATGGAATCTTACTTCGATACAGGCAATAGGACAGGATTCTTTATCACAACTGATGGCAGCAGGCTGAATTAGTAGCCATGTAGCAGACAGAGATTAATACCTTGGTGCCATCCTCCACCCCCTTGTCCCTGTCACCTGGAGCACCTCCTTTTCTCTGCCTAATACTAAAAAGGTAAAGGTACCCCTGCCCGTACGGGCCAGTCTTGCCAGACTCTAGGGTTGTGCGCCCATCTCACTCTATAGGCCGGGGGGCCAGCGCTGTCCGCAGACACTTCCAGGTCACGTGGCCAGCGTGACAAGCTGCATCTGGCGAGCCAGCGCAGCACACAGAACGCCGTTTACCTTCCCGCTAGTAAGCGGTCCCTATCCCGGGGGTGCTTTCGAACTGCTAGGTTGGCAGGCGCTGGGACCGAGCAACGGGAGCGCACCCCGCCACGGGGATTCGAACCGCCGACCTTTCGATCGGCAAGTCCTAGGCGCTGAGGCTTTAACCCACAGTGCCACCCGCGTCCCCTGCCTAATACTAGGGCTGGCCTAATGTCAGTTCAGTGAAACTTCTAAGAATCTCCAAGCCCATTCATGTTTGCGGTGCTTTGCAGTAAAGTGACCATTTATGAAGCACAATTTTCTTCAGAGATCTAGCTGCAAAAGACATTTTCAGAAAACAATAGCCCTGATTTTGTCACAATCCTTTAATGTGGCACAACATTCAAATGAATACTTTTTTATTATTTAAGGAAAAGTTGTGATGATTGTCACTTTTGGGTAAGACACTTTTGGACTGGGTTTTTTGAATAATAGAAGTGTGACTCCCTGTCTCCCAAAGTTAACCATGGAAGTTGAACAAGGTATTTGAAAAAGAAACAATTAAAAAAACAACAACCCTCTATCCCAAAAGCAAGATAATGGTTTCTTCTTTAAACAATATTAGAATGACCTTGTTATTTTATATGTTCTTGCTTTACAGAGTCCTTTTCTTTACTGAGATGGCATACCTGAGTTTGGGTATGTTTCCGAGCACAATTCAAAGTGTTGGTGCTGACCTTTAAAGCCAGTATACCTGAAGGAGCATCTCCACCCCCATCATTCTGCCCGGACGCTGAGGTCCAGCGCCGAGGGCCTTCTGGCGGTTCCCTCATTGCGAGAAGCAAAGCTACAGGGAACCAGGCAGAGGGCCTTCTCAGTAGTGGCGCCCGCCCTGTGGAATGCCCTTCCAGCAGATGTCAAAGCGATAAACAACTACCTGACATTCAGAAGACATCTTAAGGCAGCCCTGTTCAGGGAAGTTTTTAACGTGTGATATTTTACTGTATTTTTGGTTTCTATGGAAGCCGCCCAGAGTGGCTGGGGAGGCCCAGCCAGATGGGCGGGGTATAAATAATAAATTATTATTATTATTATTGGTAGTATCACTGCAGACTTCAGATGGGGCCTCACATAATTAACTGCTACTTCTTATGAAGCAAATAGAAAACTAGCACACAGGGCTGTCTTAAGCATATGTGGCACTGGGCTGCAAAGTTCTGCCCTGCCCCCCCCCCCGGTTGCCCAGTCCCAGGCACACAGGAGGACGACGCCGGCCGGCCGCCTCAGTGTCTCTCTGGCTCAGTCATCCCTGAACTCATGGCACAGAGCCGCCCGCAGCAGAAGAGCCCGTTGCAGCGCTCTGACCAACGGGGGGCTCTTCCCCAGACTCAACTCTCAGGCCCTGGCCTCTCAGCCTGGCGCTCCTGAGAGCCCAGCACCCAGGTGCCCCACACCCCTAGCACCTATGGGTAAGATGGCCCTGCTAGCACATCAGGTTGTATCAACAGTGGTGTTGAGAGCCAGTATGGTGTAGTGGTTAAGAGCGATAGACTCGTAATCTGGTGAACCGGGTTCGTGTCTCCGCTCCTCCACAGCAGCTGCCGGGTGACCTTGGGCTAGTCACACATATCTGAAGTCTCTCAGCCCCACTCACCTCACAGAGTGTTTGTTGTGGGGAAGGAAGGGAAAGGAGATTGTTAGCTGCTTTGAGACTCCTTTGGGTAGTGATAAAGCGGGATATCAAATCCAAACTCTTCTTCTTCTTCTTCTCACAGCTGATTTTTTATGTTTTTCTTTCTTTCTTTTAAGGAGTAACCTATAGTTCAAAAGTATACAGCCTAGACCAGACCCTCCAGATGTCCCTATTTTCCAGGGACAGCCCCGGATCTACAGACGCCATCCTGGTTTCTGATTTGATGCTGGAATATCCCGCTTTTCCTTAGGATGTCCCTATATTCATCGGAGAAATGTTGGAGGGTATGGAGTTATGCGACCCTGGAGCCAAGGAGATAAGTGACTATACAACCTTTAGAAAACATCTGAAGGTAGCCCTCTATAGGGAAGGGTTTTTTTAAATACTTAATGATTTATGGTGTTTTTATATATGTTGGAAGCCGCCCAGAGTGGCTAGGGCAATCCAGTCAGATGGGCAAGGTATTATTATTATTATTATTATTATTATTATTATTATTATTATTATTATTAAATAGGACATCCTTCTTTTCATTAGACTAATGTTTGAGGGTATGCTAGACACAAGTTTATCACCTGAGTAAAAACTAGGCCAAATGGAGACTGTGATCAAGATCAGAGAAATCTGTGTTGTTGAATCAGCATTGTAATCCTGAATCAACCACCCTTGTTTACTGAGGGAGAGAATTCAAGAATCTTCTAGTCGCAGCTCTTTGCCCAGAGTCTCTGCTTGTGGCTTGCAGTGGATTTTGAGTGGCATTCTTGCCTATAGAAAATAGCATGCCTACTGTGGAGTACACGGTTTTGTATCCTGGGATGTAATAAAAGCAACTTGATCATTAGCCAGGGTATCCTTCCTTTGCTTTCAACTTCAGCCTCTGATTAACCTCTGTGAACATGCCAATAAAAGAGAAAGGTAAAGAATTGGCTCAGGAAAACTCTTCGTGTTAGGAAGCCCCAACATGTGCCTTTTGAAGCTGAAGATTTGCAACAGAAACATTCCTGGAGTTTCTCTCCACACTCCAGAGACTAGGCAGGAATTCTGTAGGCTGAGAAGTGTACAGTAAAACAGCATGTCTGTTTACATGATCCAGACTTTGGGGAGTTGATGTGGAAGCAGTTTCAGTGGCATATTAGTGTGAGGATTAATTTTAAGTTTGTGAAATAGTGGTTAAAACAAAACAAAACAGAAACACCTGAATCCCCAAATAAGCAAATCCTAGGAAGATTCAGTGCTGCGTCTTGCACCCCAACCTTTGTGTCTAGGAATCAGTTAGAATTATATAGATGGCCTTATTGAATTTTATAGAAATTGCTGATCGGAAAGCCGTATGTAGGTCATGTTGGCCTGCCACTTTCATGTCACCGGCTCTTTCTGAGTCATTTTGAGCTGATGCATATGCATTACGTTTAGAGAATATTAAAAAGGCAAATCTAGGGTGACTTCTTGAACGCATATTACTCACTCTGCTGGCTCTAAAAATGCCTGGTTTTAACCTGTTGAATAGGTGAGTTATTGTGGTGATTATAATGAGATTTTTGTCGACATCGTATTTGGATGTCTCGGGGGGTTCTCTCTCCCTTTTTCTCTTTCCATACCAGGCAGTTTAATAAAGCCAGTAGAGGTTTATTGTCTCCTTTTTTCTTTTGTTTACTTTAACACAAACAAACAGGCTTTATAAGCTTCTTTTCCATTTAACAGCACACAAGGGATTCACTCTAGTTAAAAGCCACGCTAGGCTTACATTGAAGTTGCTAACTATGCTACTTCCCTGTTTAGTCATTTTTCCTCCCCTGTGGGGGGAAAAAAGTGGGCAGGTTGGGGGTCAGTGAAAGAGTCACTCTTCGCAGAACATTCCCCTCAGCAAGTGCAGCTGAGCTGTGAGGAAAGTCTGCAGAGGGTTACTGTTGCCCGAGGCAGTATTAATTCAAGATTCATATTCTGCGGCTCCCTTATGCAGAGTCACAGTACAACAAGGGGTTTGCAGTGAAGAGCTGTATGTTCTTAAGCGACTATGATATCCAGGAGTTTGTGTTATTACTCCAGTGAAGGTGGGAGGAAATGAAAGGCGATTTCACACTTGGAGCTGCAGTCCAAGTCAGAGGGGCACATTCTGCAGCCTGACAGCAAAGTGCCCGTGAAGAGTGTTCAGCTTGGCGCCTATCCTATCGCTGCCCCTATCCTAAACTAAGCACACAGTTGCTATATCCACTTCATTCAACAATGCTGGAGAGGCAAGAAGAAGGGACACATTGTTATCCTGTTGCGTTGAGAGTCTGTGCTATTGATATGATTATGACTGGGATAAGCATGCTCAGGAAAGCCTTGACCTTGTGGCACAAATCACCTTGACTCATATAGTGGAGGCCTATGTTTGAAAGATTGAGGTTTGTGGTTTGGAGGATGCAGGTGGCGCTGTGGTCTAACCCATCAAGCCTCTTGGGCTTGCTGATCGGAAGGTCAGAGGTTCGAATCTGCATGATGGGGTGAGCTCCCGTTGCTTTGTCCCAGCTTCTGCCAACCTAGCAGTTCAAAAGCCTTCCAGCGCAAGTAGATAAGTAGGTACTGCTGCGGTGGGAAGGTAAGCGGCGTTTCCATGCCCTCTGGCTTCCGTCATGGTGTCTTGTTGTGCCAGGAGTTGTTTAGTCATGCTGGCCACCTGACCCAGAAAAGCTGTCTGCGGACAAATGCTGGCTCCCTCGGCCTGAAAGCGGAGATGAGCACCGTACCCCATAGTCGCCTTTGACTGGACTTAACCATCCAGGGGTCCTTTACCTTACGTTTACCTAATGACTTGACGAAGATAACTTAGTGAACTGGGTAGGAACTAGAACTAGGCTGCAACTGTACCTTTTTACCTTTGAGTGAATTTGCCAGTTTGGGTTTTTCCCTATTTCTCATTTTTTCAGTCTCAGTTTCAGTTACCCACATTTCAGCTCACAATTTTTTTAAAAGCAAAAAAGGCTTTGTGACAATTCATCAGTATTTTAGTGCAACCCCCCCCAAATATACACATTTTTGTATCCAGTGTTGCACAACATTCGCATTTTTTGCAAAGCAATTTCCCCCAATGTAATGTATTTTTGTTTGTTGTTTTCATAAATATGTGCATTTTTATATACATTACCCCCTAAGATATGTACTTTTGTACACATTACATGCCTGGAGAACTGCACTGCAAAATTTGGAGAATTTCCATTTTTGAAGGATGGTTGTGTTTCAGCTTTCATTGTTTTGGAAAGTTCAAATTAGGTAGATTCATCTTAAAATACAAGCTGCATTGACTTTCTCTCCTGTCCTTACCTGAATTAGTCCATCCTGCTTCACAAGGACTGCTTACCAGTGTTTGAAGGTGAGCAGTGATTGTGGCCCAATGCAACTGAGGATGGACTACTGGCCTTGCTTGACCATTGGCGGACAATTCTCCTCCTCCTCCTGACTACATAGGTTGTTGGCATTTGAACAGACCTATCATGGACAAGCTTCATTTGAATGGACCTATCATGGGAAAATAAGGGTGTTTGGCTGAGTGGCAGACTCTTCACTTAGGTTTGCTCACTGGGAATATAAAGAAGTCTTGTCTGGATACATCAGTTTCAAACAAACCCTTTGAACTGAAGGGCCTGTTCCCCACTTGATTTCTGTGGTGTCAATTGTTGGCTTGCATGTATGACTGAGTAAACCAACAGTAAAGATAGTGTGGCCTAGTTCAGGCCTAGTGCCAGGCAGACACCTGACTTTTGCTGATGAAGGGACAGCTCTGGTGATAATTTCACTTGTGAGGTGGATGCCCCTCTGTTGGGAGACTTGGTTTGGATGCTTCCTTCCCCTTCAGAGTGCATTGCATGAAATGAATGAGTCCAAAATGAATAACTACCACTGAAGAGAAATCTATGTCACCACAGCCAAGAGAGATGAAGCCATGTGCTCAGGAACAGAAGAGGAGCCAGCCAGAGCGCAGGTTTCTCTTTCCACAGGAGTAAATATCTTGAATTTGTGAATATGTGCATCCTACTCTAGCCTTTCCTATGATTCATCTGTCCAACTCAGAGAAAGGGAGAGAGAAGGACTGCTATCTCTACAAGTGAAAGCCAAGGGAAAATTCTGGGATTTTATAGCACAGAGTTGCTATTGACAACACCCCTTGTTTCACTGCCCATATCCCCATCGCCACGTGAGGGGAAACTGGAACAGAGTACAACATATAAAGCGGGAGTTGCTAGTTTATAACATACCACACAACTAAGCACACACTGCAGCCTAATTCTTTGGTTACTATAGGCTATTTCTTTCAAGGTTAATTTCACCTGGGTGACTATGCGAACACCAGGGAAGGGTGCTCATGGGTGCCACATTGTGACTCCTGATGTAAAGTCTATATGAACAGGACAGACACAGGTACGAATTTTTGAATAAGCGTCCTGGGAGTACCTAGGAACTCTTGACAGTGTAGTAATGTTGATGATAAAGTCATGTAAACAACGGCTGCTTTTTCTACATTGAAGTTTAGCACTGTTGCTGACTCGTCAGGTACATACACCTTTGTTGTCCTGTGAAAGCCTATTGTGAGAGAACCCTGCAACTTAAGATTGGACATCATACCCTCCAATGGAGTAAAATAAATCCCATGAACCATTTGTGCAGATAATAAGTGAGGAGCATCTGTTGAGAGAGAGAGAGTTTTGAAAAGCCTCTCAGGAGAGACTGAGCTTTTTCATAGTAACGAAGAAATGTCAGTGGAAGTTGATGTTGCATGTGTATGCATGTTATGGGAAGGAAGTGCGCGAAATGTGGAATTTTTACATTTCAAATGCCTCTTAGAAATCACTTACACGCTTTAACACATGGTCCAAAGTCTTCCTGTGACTGTTTAAAATCGGCCTGCATATGAATTGGTCTGCTGTAAGAAAAATTTATTTAGCAATAGCCGTTTTAAGAAGCTCAATCGTACCAAATATTCATGTGTGTCCTTTGGCCCTTGATCTAATGCAAAAGGGAATATGTTTATCTGTTATGTATATACACATCCAATGATAAAATAGAATAGAGCCTTCTCTGTCATTTGTCTTCTGTATTAACCTCACTATCGGGGCCATGTTGCTGAGATTGTGTGCGGCACTTAAACTGCACGCCATAATCTTTATTGCTTATTCTGCCATCAGGCAGAAGTTGAAGCTGTCTAGTGCAGTACTGATTCAAAGGCTATTCAGGTCAATGGAAACACTTCACTTGCAGTGATTGCCTTTTTGGATCTGGGCACAGCTGCACACAAAATCCCTGTAACATCCCCTAGTTGTTTTCACTTTCCCCCTCTTCCTAGTATGTTAGCAATACCGAGGTGTTCTGTGCTAACACAATACACCATTTATGTGCAGCATTAACACTTGTACATGTTCAGACTATTAGAACACTCACAACAGCTATGATTGCAGCCTTCAATGTCTTTGAATGGTCCCACTGAAATCAGTGTGACTGCTCTGAGTTAAGTGGTTTATGAGCTGCAGTGTGTCTGATTCAAGTACAGTTAAGTGTGTGCATATTAGCCATCTTGCCTAAGGCTAGGAAGAAAGAGCCAGTTTCAGAGATGGGCTTACAACCCTGGAGTAATTGGCTCGTGCCCATATCCTCTAATTTGCTACTAGTGCAATAGTTAAGTGGCTAGAGCTCTTTGAATACGTCGCCGAAAACTGTGGGTATCAGACTTGCTAGATCTTATGCCAATTAGTGGCATCTTCTCTGCACATCTGCAAATGGGTACCTAATCCATGGGGTTGAGGAGACCAGAGGCGACCACAGATGGTGCTAGTTAGACTGCTGCAAATGCCTTTAGATATAGGAACAGGTATGTATTACCATCCTAGCCAGGTGATACAGCAACAGATGGGCTTGGGGTAGGCTTTGACGCTTTGAGCAGAATACATCCTCATCCACTCCATAGGAATACGACGGATCTTTAAAATGGAAACTCTTGTTATAGACAGAGTATCTTTGGAATAGATTTGTTTTCCCTAGTTTCCACAGCTGTTTGCTTCTAACTAAGGGAGTCATCACTATCCTGCTTGTGACTCCAGCCTTTTTGGCTGGCAGGAAGATGAAAATGATGGAGATTTGCTGACCGTAAAAGAATGTATCAACTGAGCGTTGCATACCCCTCAACTGTCCTGGGAACACAGTGATATCCAAATTTTTCATGTGAGAGCATGGTACCCATTTTGGACACTGTAATCATGCCCCTAAAAAAGCACTTTTTGGGGACCATCATCTCATTCAGCACCCCAAAATGTGTTGCATACGAGAGCACAGTCCTGAAAAAGCACTATTTTGGGGGGTTGCAATTTGCGGTGGGTTCAGTGACTTGAGTGGGTGCACAGCCCTGGAAGACACGCATCCTGGTTTTTCGCCTCAACATGTTGGAGGGTATGCCATTGGTATTAGCTTGGTCATTCTCATTCTGCAACAGAAAAGTGAAACTCTGAGCCCTTGATAGCCATGGCCATAAATCTCAGCCTTCTTCACAAGCCTGGAGATAATCTGATAATAATTTGGTGTTAAATCTGTTTCAAGCTGCAAGCCTAAATTTCCTGGGGCTCCTTGCCCAGAGTGTCTCACACTGAAGGACCCCTGGCCCTCAGTGGCAGAGCAAGCCAATCAGGCACCTGGGGCGGCATGCATGCCCTGTGCCCAGGGGCAGGGCCAGCTGGGGCAGGACGCTCTGCGGGGCATCTGAGGGGTCTGCCTGCCTCCTTCCACTCAGCCTCCCTACAGCTGAGGGGGAGGTGGCGGGCGGACCATTTGGGGCAGTGTGGAGCCTGCGGGCACCCAAGCCACCGTGTCACTCCCAGGAAAGACACATGGCTCGGGCATGCTGCAGGCCCCGCGGTGAGTGCCACCTGGCATTTTGTCACCCCCCTCAGTGGTGACACCCGGGGAAACCCCCCCACTCCTTCCTCCACCCCGTTGGCCCTTCCTTAGAATGAAGAAGAAGAAGAGTTTGGATTTGATATTCCGCTTTATCACTACCCAAAGGAGTCTCAAAGCGGCTAACATTCTCCTTTCCCTTCCTCCCCCACAACAAACACTCTGTGAGGTGAGTGGGGCTGAGAGACTTCAGAGAAGTGTGACTAGCCCAAGGTCACCCAGCAGCTGCATGTGGAGGAGTGGGGACGTGAACCTGGTTCACCAGATTACAAGACTACCGCTCTTAACCACTACACCACACTGGCTCTCATGAGACAGAGGGAAGAGGGAGCTGGAAGTTGAGGTGTGACTAGCATGGCCATCCCATTAGTTGCACCAAGTGTGAGCTACTGCAGTGGCAGTGAGGTGGGAAAAGGCAGAGATAGGTCTGAATAGCCATAGGCAAAGGGGTGGTGACTTGTCCGGCGCTTGACAGCTGGCTGGCTGGATGGAATGGTAAGGCAAGATATTTAGGAGGGGGCTAGGGTGTTTGCTACCACTGAGAGACCTAATAATTATGATTACTGTACTGTAGAGAAAATGAGAGAATGTGGAATGTTTCAGGATTTCATTTTCTAACAGCTTCTTCTGTCCTTATAAACAGAAAGAGCAAAGGGTAGTGTACCAAAATTTTATTTTTAATGGGATTTCTGCCATCCTTTGTCTCTTGTTTCCAAGGGATATGGGCTCTCTCCCCTCCCTCCCCAAAAACGAAGAAGAGCGAACTAGTTAAATTTAGTGGATCTCCATGTGCAGATGGCATATAAGTGAAGTTGTTAGTATCACGAGAGATCTGGGCTGGAATCCAGCACTTTAAAAAATGTGAACCAAAGCAACAACATTTTATAAATGGCACAATAAAGCAGTTTCGATTTTCCTTTTATTTTGAGGAACAGTCCTCCAGGGGGAAAAGCCCCCAAAAAGAGGCAGCCACATTACATAGTTTTTGCAAACATCACTCGTATGTGACTCCCAGCAGATGTCTGATGCAAGTCACTATACAGCATCTGGTTGAAAGCCATGGGGCACATTAGCAGATGCTGAGCATAGTGAAGCAAGCAGCATGGTGTAGAACAAAAAGAACAAGGCTAAATCCCTTTGGAAAAGCATTTTAATATTTTTTTTAACCCACCGTTTTTGTTTTTCGGAGTATTTCTCTCTCTCCCCCCCCCCCCATCACTCTGTTAAAGAAGGTGATGGCAGACACTCTAAACAGCAGCAAAGAAGAATCTTTGTCTTTCATACTTTCTCTCTTGTTCTTTACATTGTACGATAGATCTATGCCTAGAAATATTGGCCCTCATAAACATTCATACATCGTGTTGATTGTGTATTCTTGACTTTCTCACATGACTACCTGGCTGCCTACTGAATGCTGCAAATGGGCCTAGAAACAGAACTATAATGAAGGGCCTTAACTGAGTGGGCAGGAATATTCCACACCAGATTCCATTTGTTCCTCCCAGCTGGTTTTCCCCTGACCTTTGATTCATCCTCTTCTGCCTCCTAATTCATTTCCTGCTCCCTCACTTGACCACCTTTGTCCCTCTGCCTCCTGATTCATACAACCTGTCTCTCAGACATCCCTGCTGCTAAGATATTTTTCCACCTGTATACCTGAAGGAATGTCTCTACCCCATCACTCAGCCCAGACACTGAGGTCCAGCTCCGAGGGCCTTCTGGCGGTTCCCTCACTGCCAGAAGTGTAGTTACAGGGGACCAGGAAGAGGACCTTCTTGGTGGTGGTGTCCACCCTGTGGAACACCGTCCCATCAAATGTCAGGGAGATAAAGAACTACACAACAGAAGACATCTGAAGGCAGCCCTCTATCGGGATGTTTTTAATGTTTGATGTTTTATTATGTTTTATATGTGCCGGAAGCCTCCAAGAGTGACTGGGGAAATCCAGCCAGATGGGTCGGGTAATAAAATAATTGTTGAGGGTTTCATGAGTCTTTTTCTTGCACATTTCAGCCTCTAATTCTGTATATCCAATATTCCTGGTGAACATAATGCAGCTAAGTAGCACACTTAATTTGTGCTTCATCAACCAGCTGACTCTACCATGTTGAGGGAGAAGGTGGTTCCTTCACATGGCAGAGAAACAAGGTCATTACAATACTTAGGTGACAAGAGTTACAAGGTTATATCAATAATTCCATAGAATTGAAAGCCCAAGGCACATAGGAAAATTCCATATAACTGTCTTGATCATTAGTAATGAAATGAAGCCATTTCCAATACACTGAAATATGATGCTGCACAAAAGTAGATGTGTTCCTTTTCAACATTGTTATTACTTGCAGAAAAGGAGTATTTTGCTGTTAAATTCTGAACAATATAAAATGCTTGCTGCAACTTTCAAGTTTTTAAAAAAATGCTTTAATGTATATTTTAAAAAAGAAATCTGCCCCTGCAATAATTATCACTACGTCAAGATGAACCAAAAGCAAAAAGTTCTTTCTAAACTTTATCAAGATATATTAATATATTAAATCCAATCTTTCCATAATGTCTGTTTTATATATATCATATAATTAAACATGTGATCCATTTCAGCAAATCATCAGTATGATCCAGTTCAAGAAACTTTCCAATACGTATAACAATCTCTAAACAGTAAGACCTCATCATAATACTTACAAAACTCATATATAAATATGAAGAACTTAAACTATCACCAGGGTTCTCTGTATGAAAATTTAATTCAATGACACTTGTTTTCTCCACCTCCTCCTCCTCTTCCTTTGTCTTCATCCTCATCTTCTTCATCCACCCTTCAACCTAAGGTCACAGGGCAGGTTACAACAATTGAAACACAATGTTAAAAACAGTTTAAAACAACCTACATTCACGGAACAAAGGTGGATTCTAAAAATATATATCTATACCTATATCAAAACTTTTAAACAACCAATGCATCCAACATGTTTAAATCTTATTATATAAGCATGCTATAACTTTGACTTGCTCACACTTCATAGCAACCTAAGAAAAAATGTAAATAAGGAATGGGCATTGGGGGAAAAAATACCTGGCACCCGGGACTATTTGACACACTGCAAAACAGAATAGAATTCACCTTTGGCAAATAGCCAACAACTAGGGCTAAATCTGGAAGAGCTTAATATACACAGAAGAACTGATCCACTTGGAAGCGAACTATGTGGGTGTACTTGTCACATGCTGAACTCATTTATTGCTTTGAATATAAAGTAGGCCTTGTCATCACAAAGGAAAAGGCACCCAAGCACTGCAGAGGCACCATCATTTTTTTTTAATCTTCACAGATTGGCTATCTGAAAACTTTTCTTTAAAAATGTAAATAAAAAAAAAGCCATTAGATAGAAGGATGGAGAAGAGAGAAATACTCCTCCCATTAGTATTTAATAGTTTCAGACGGTGGAGATACTGCAGTGTAGGCTGGCTGGGAGAGGTAATTGGGGGAGCTTTGGTAAGTATGAGTCATGCGACCAGGATAACAAAAGGCCTGGATGAGTCATTCCACCAAGTTTCCATAGCTGTACAACAAAACATGAGGTTTCTGTTTATACATGGACAAATTAGCCATTTCCTCTTCCCGGTAACTATAGCATTTTTTTCACAGGTTACCCCGAAAATAATATTCAGCCTTTAAGTCTTGTATAAAGCGCCAAGGATGAGCTAAGGATGTATGAAATTGAAACCGCTGTCTTAAGACAGACAGCGGAACACATGTATATTTTAGAATATAAAATAAGGAGAAGGTCTAGAGATTTTCAAGAGGATATCTGTGCAATAAAACTTTGAGATACAAAAGCTCTCTCCGTCAAAGGGATCTGTAAAAAGTAATTATTAAGTGCAACATGAAATGTTAGGTTTTTCTATTAGGTTTCTTCAATATCCTACTTTCTCTTTCCTCTCTCAGTATATATATTTCTCTATTGTTGCAGGTTTCACCAGGGAAATACCAGCTTCAAATTTATCCCTGAGCTAAAACCTATAAGATGATTGACAAAATATTAAGAAAACTGAAAACTGGGTTAAATATAAACTCTCTTGCTATTAGGGATATATTCTCTACTCAGCATGCACCAGCAACTCCCATTCACACGCAATGAGGAAAGAATAATTCTCAAAAGGGCTTTTTTTTTTAAGGCTAAGAACCTTTCATCGCTTTAAGGAAGATGCACAGAGATGCCTTTGTTTCTATGCGCAGGCAGACATTTGCCAACTTCTTCCCTGGGCCCTGGGAGTCTCCTCATGGTACCTTATGGCTTTACCCAATTTTCCTAGAAGTCCCCCTGGTGTGTTTCTAATTGATGATATATGCTGAGACTGAATTAAACAATGCAGGTGGGAAATACAAAATGCAGTGTTCCAAACTTTTACTTTCATAAATGATGCCAGTTTTTTTTCAGATATAAAAAAGATGTTTGTTCTCTTTGAAAACAGATGGAAGTCCTGTTGTGATTTGCTGTGGGCAACAAGCCCTAGTTTTGCAGCCATCAGTGCCAGGAAGTGAACAAAAAGGACATGCAAAGAGTCTGGCTGGATCAGAGCAAAGACTTAACAGGGATTGGGAACTTTTGTCCCTCCAAATGTTGTTGGACTACAACTCCCATCGTCTCTGACCATTACCTATGCTGTCTTGTGCTATTGGGAAATGCTATCCACCATTTCAGGCCACTGGTTTGGGTCCTGGAACTTTAGGTCGCTGTGCTCAGTTGTAGATACAGCAACAAGGTCATCAAGATTATTTATATCACCAGTCCTAAAGGATCTTCACTGGCTCCCAGTACATTTCTGAGCACAATTCAAAGTGTTGGTGCTGACCTTGAAAGCCATAAACAGCCTTGGTCCTGTATACCTGAAGGAGCGTCTCTACCCCATCATTCAGCCCGGACACTGAGGTCCAGCTCCGAGGGCCTTCTGGCGGTTCCCTCACTGCAAGAAGTGAAGTTAC
Source organism: Podarcis raffonei (assembly GCF_027172205.1). Classification (NCBI taxonomy): domain Eukaryota; kingdom Metazoa; phylum Chordata; class Lepidosauria; order Squamata; family Lacertidae; genus Podarcis; species Podarcis raffonei. The sequence goes on along the minus strand of NC_070611.1, from coordinate 23,824,655 downwards.
AGGGGACCAGGAAGAAGACCTTCTTGGTAATGGTGTCCACCCTGTGGAACGCCCTCCCTTCAGATTTCAGGGAGATAAAGAACTACACAACCTTTAGAAGACAACTGAAAGCAGCCCTCTATCAGGATGTTTTTAATGTTTGATGTTTTATTATGTTTTATATGTGCTGGAAGCCTCCCAGAGTGGCTGGAGAAACCCAGCCAGATGGGTGGGGTATAAATAATAAAATTGTTGTTGACGGTTTCATGAGTCTTTTTCTTGCTCATTTTAGCCTCTAATTCTGTATATCCATTTTTTCTCAGAATGGAAGCCTAGCAGTTAATCTTCTAGTTGTTATGAATTACGATGGTGGGGCAGGGGAAAGGCAAGGCAAGGAAGAACTGCATCAGCTCACCTGCTAACCAGCAGCTAACCAGCTAAGCGCCTGTTGTCCCCAGATCCTTGGGTGGCTAACCTTAACTTTGCAGAATTCTCCCGTTGTTTCAGAGAGCAGCAGAAGCTCATCTGGAGCCATGGAAATGGCACTGTCATTTCTCTCCGCCCATATGGGTAAACCAAACATGTCAGCTCCCCCCTCCCCCTTTAATACAAGCCTTGACTTGTTTCCCAGAACATGCCACTGTCCACAACATAAGGAACGGTGACAGAACGGGATTCTGAATAACATTATTGTGCATAATATGGAGCCCCGAAACTATGTTACTGAAATGTCATGTCATCTGCCATTGATTTTGAAGCGCAACTCACATTGAAATCAATGCGAGGCATTGCTTAAGAGGAAGTGGTATATGAAAAGAAGGATAATTGTGCATCTTGCACTTTGTAATATTTTCCTGTTTCTGCAGGAAGCTGTACACCCAAAGCCTCTCTTTCTTTAAATGTTGAAGGTCAAGGAGTGAAGTCCTAATTTTCTACTCTCTGTTTTAGCTTGTTCAGTGTATTAAAGATAAATACCTTTGTGGCAGTATCTGAGAGGAGAATGCTTTTTAATATTTCTCTCCCCTTCTCCTTTACCTCTACACTTATTGCACATTCACAGTTGCATGACAGTTTCCTCTGCCCTAATGAGACCCACAGTTGGACTTGAGACATTATTAGAGAGAGATCTCTCTCTGAACTGGTCAGACAGCATATTATTATAAAGTAAGGGGGGGAATATGCTGTTTTCTCCCCCTCTCCTCCTCCTCCTCCTCTCACGGTCAGTAAACAAAAGCCACCCACTCCCTCCACTGCTTTTTGAAATGAAGTGGAAGACTTGAAAAATTTCAGTCCATTGTGGTTTATAATCAGCAAACATACATGGATAATAAAAAAGCCATGAGCTCCCTAAACACTTCAAGTGCTTACAAACATGTATATTTTTTACCTGCCGACCTTTAGCTGAAAGGTGAATCGGAAGCAACTTCTAAATCGTAGAGTTGTCTTATTCTGCATTTTGAAAAGTAACGTGTAAAAAGCTCCTAAAATGTTTGTATTATCCTTGCACCTATAACATTATGTCTTATCCGGGTTCTTGCTTTTTTTTTAAAAAAAAGATAAGAACCCTGCAGGTTCTGTTTCTGTTTGAGTTCAATAAAGTGGCCCATAGGTCAACCCAGCTGCTGGTGTGAGTGCTTTTAATTCAACGCTCAGCCACAAAAGGAATCTCCAAGTGACTTACAAAATGTTAACAGCATAAATCATAATATAAAACTAAAAAGGAATGCATTACAATAAAAGCTGTACAATGAAAAGAGTAGAAAAAAAACATAATCAACAAACACCGCAATCCACCAAATTCCTGGAAGACGATCAAGTGTTGATGATGGTCAGAACTCAGAGCATCTTTTTCCTGCCTTAATGAGCAACAGTCCAGCCGTCCAACTTACCTGTCTATAGAGTGCAGCTATGGCCTTTTAACTTAGTCCTCACTTCTTTTTTAATGGCAGGTGCATTCCATGGGAATAGTGCTGATTTTCCTAGGAAGGATGCTGCTACTGTAAGAAAATGCAAAAACTAAAGGGATGTGAATAAAACCTACTTTTAAAAATTCCTGATAAAACACACTATTGGCCCTTCCCTTCCTGTTGTTGATTAGTGACCTTCAATACTTCATAAACTTTGTTCTAGCAACTTTCCCTTCTGCACAACACACATACACACACACTGTGTGTGTGTGTGTGTGTTGTATGTGTGCATTAATTTCTCTGTTTCTTTCCTTGGCATTTAATTCCGTCATCTCTTAGGCATAAAAGTCAGGGCTGTTACATTCTGATATGGTACCATGGGATTCCTGATCAGAATTTTCACTGAAGTACAGCTTCTCATCCAGAACTGACATTACATTCTATATCAATATCAAGAGTGGTGCCTTTATATGTATGAGAAGCGTTAACATCTTCTGGACAAAACAATTCTCCATGCTTGGGGCTAGGAAGATCTGTTTCTTTATATTTGAATGCTTGTCTATTATGTGGTATCATTCTCTCAGACAGAATGGAGGGAAAACAAAGCAAGAAAGGAGTGTTCCCTTTGTTATAATTTTTAACTTACCGTTCCTCCCAAAAGAGCTCAGAGCAGTGTATACACAATCCAACATAGCAATAGAATGAAACATGTAAAACAATGATATAAAAACTCATTCAGGATGCAGAAATCTACTGTGGTGTGTGGGATAAAGTTCATGGCCCTGCCACAAATATCTTGAGCAGTTTTACTTTGGACTTAACCTTTTAAGTCCTTTAAACTCACTTATGTAACCACTAGATATGGGGAGAAATTCAATTCAGTTTGCTTTTGAAGGTGAACTTACCTAAGGTTGCCATATCTCCGGAATTTCCCAGATATAGCCGGTATTCAGCCCTCGTCCAGGAAGAAATCGCTGAAATGTCCGGGAAAATATGGACATATGACAGCCCATGTCAGAAGTGTAGATTCTGGCGAATTTCATTAAAAATAGCTCCAAAAAAAATGTGTTTGGATTTTCACTTTTTGAAATACGGCAACCCTAACTTACCTAATTTGGAGTTTCCTAAACAAGATGGGAACAGAAACATAATCATCCTTTGAAATCCTCATTTATCTGAATTTTGCAATTCAGTTCTCCAGCTAAGTAATGTGCACAAAAATACACATACTGGTGTAAAGTGTCTGCAGTGCATCATATTAGGATAAAATGCTTGAAACAGTTTGTCTATTAGGCAAAAGTTAATACAAAAATGGGTATGTTGGAAAAAATTTGCACTAAAATTCTGATGAATTTTCATGAGGTCTTTTGAAAAATAAATGAATAAAACACAAACTGATGTGGAAATGTAGTGAACTGAATTAAAGAATGGAAAAATGAGAAACTGGAATTGACGTATTCTCCCAGCTCTAGTTATCACCAGTAAGAAATGGCATTCAGTTTCAAATTCTTCCTGTTACATCCTGAACCATCCTCTGGACATGATAAAAATCTCTTGCCTATTGTGAAAAAGAAGCTTCATAATACTAGCTTAAGTGTTTTGTTTCTATCTCACTCTACCATGAACTTTTCCTGTAATTAATAATTAGACACAGTCTAACCCTTTAAATGCTTCTTTCCCTTTATGTAGGATTGAAAAATCTAGCTGAGCTGTTACCTATGTCAAACTAAGCGGTTCAAATGGTTCAGTCAAACTGATCAATGGAATTAAGTGAACCATGTTGTGCAAAATAGGCTATTGCAAGAGTGAAGTGCCAGAAATCTTAGAAGAAAACAATACATTTTACTATTATCATGGAACATTCACATTCATGCAATGACCTTCATTTCCATATGGATGCAATAAGGCTTCTATTTTGTGGAAATTTTTCTCCTATCTTTTCCATCTGGAGTGTTATTGTGCTTATATCTTGCTATAAGCATTTGGTTGGTTCCGGTAAGAACAGAGTGCTGGCCTAGCTAGGCTTTTGGTCTGTTCTTGTCAAAGGACACAAAGCAGTAACAACTGCTGATGGAAATCTTGATGTACAGCTTATCCACACAGAATGTTTTCCCCTTCACATTCCTATCTCATTCCTTCATCTTGAGGGTATTTTAAAAGATGGGTTCTGCTAAAAATAAAAACATTATATGCAATATTATGCACATATATTCCCAAAGTAACCAACACATAAACAGATACATGCAACAATACATTGAACATATAGTATATCTATAATGTTTATGGAAATTATCCTGCAGAAATATAGTACTGTAAGGAGCTTGGCTCTTTTGTAAGTTTTATGCCTATAATGAGTAATAGTCAATATAGTGGAACCTTGGTTCTCAAACTTAATCTGTTCCAGGAGTCCGTTTGACTCCTGAAACTGTTCGAAAACCAAGGTGCGGCTTTCGATTGGCTGTAGGAGCTCAAGCGGAAGCCGCGTCGGACGTCTGGCTTCCAAAAAGCATTCAAAAACCAGAACACTTACTTCCGGGTTTTCGGCATTCAGGAGCCAAAACGTATGAGTACCAAGGTGTTTGAGAACCAAAGTATTAGTCTTACTCAGAGTACATCCATAGCTGTTAATGGACATGGCTAACTTAGGTTTATTAATTTCAGCGGGTCTACTCTGAGTAGGACTTAGTTGAATGCCACTTTTTGGGGTGGTATTCAACTAAGCTTTGCTCAGCATAAACCCATGGAAATTAATGGACCTAACTTAGTCACGTTCATTAATTTATATGGATGGAATTCAATGTTGTGCTAATATGTATCTGCTGGCCAAATGAAACAATCTCCCTTCCTGTTCTTCTGGGGGTCCTCACAGCCCCCCAGAGCAAATCTGGGGGTAGGGGGAGAAAGCCCATTGCAGTAGCAGGAGTCCTTTCAGTCACACAGTGTGTTACTTGATTCTGGCCCAACGGGTCTATGCTGAGTAAAACTTATTTGCATATCATCCTTTCGGCATAGATTTGCATTTAATTAGTTAAAAGCAACAAAGCACGAGTGGCTCGAACATAAGCAGGCACGTGATGCAAGAGGCGATCCAAAACAAGCAAAGCTTGCTTAGGTTGAAACCATCCAATTCCATGTAGAAATCCATTTCAGTTGATTCTTCCTCCTCCCTAGTAACAAATATTGCTGGGCAAGCCTTGGGAAATACAGAGCTTTTTCCTGCTCTCAATCTGAATTTTCCTACTGTATGTCCAGCTTTTCTGGTGCAGAATATCATTATAGGAGTTGACCTCCTTTAGACTTAGTCTACAGCATCCCAACCTGGATTATTCACCAAGGAAACATTCTGTGCTAGTGAAGTGGAAGTTTGTTTTCCCTTTCCACCCCTGTCCCTTTTTCCTTTTGCGTCATCTTTATTGGTAAAGCTATTCTGGGAACCTTTCTACCTAAAGAGTGAAGTCTAAATCCTTTTGATAAATGACTGAATAAATAAATAATCAGTATGCCCATTACTATCACAGAAAAAAACTAACATGGAATATCCTATTTAGAAATAAGCCATATAAGCAAGCACTAGTGGTAGAAATTATTGCTACTACTTCTGAGGCATTGCTATACTGCCTTTTATTTCCCATAATATAATGCTTTGTTGTATGCTATTTTCACCAATATATGCATTTTAGTTCACATTTTACCCTGATATCTTCTTCTTCTTTGGCAATCACTCGTAGCCTAGTAAGATTGTCTTCCATAAACACAGTTTTAACAATGAGTCCGTAAGTGACTGTGGAGGCCAATTCTGGATCCACATGTCCTTCCACAGTGGGGACATTGGTTTCCGGGCGGGAGTTGATCATGGTGTGGATTTGCCAAGTGTGCCTTCCTCTTAGCACATTTCTCCCTTGTGTCCTGAGTTCGAGTGTCTTCAAAGCCCATGACACCTTTGGTAAAGGCTGTTCTCCAACTGGAGCGCTCGCAGGCCAGTGTTTCCCAGTTTTCAGTGTTTATACTACATTTTTAAAGATTTGCCTTGAGACAGTCTTTGAACCTCTCTTGTTGACCACCGGCATTACGCTTTCCATTTTTAAGTTCGGAATAGAGTAGTTGCTTTGGAAGACGATCATCAGGCATCTGCACAACATGCAGTCCAACGAAGTTGATGCTGAAGAATCATTGCTTCAACACTGGTGATCTTTGCTTCTTCCAGTACACCTGTCTTCCCAAGTGATGTGTAAAAATTTTTTGAGACACCGTTGATGGAACCTTTTGAGGAGTTGGAGATGGCGTTTATAAGTGGTCCATGTTTCACAAGCATATAGTAAAGTTGGTAGTACAATAGCTTTGTAAACAAGCATTTTGGTTTCTCTGTGAATGTCCCAGTCCTCAAACACTCTGCACTTCAATCGGGAGAAAGCCGCATTCGCAGAGCTCAGGCGATGCTGGATTTTGGCATCAATGTTGGCCCTTGTGGAAAGATAACTGCCTAGGTAGGAGAAGTGATTGACATTTTCCAATGTTACACCACTGAGTTGGATTTGTGGCGCTGCAGAGGGGTTATTTTGTACTTGTTGGTGCAGCACTTTGGTTTTTGGATGTTGAGTGATAGGCCAAGCTTTTCGTAAGCTTCTGCAAAGATATACGCATTCTTGTATACACTATGTGGCTGATCATCTGATTTGCGAAATTCAGAGAAGTGTGAGTTTTGAAGGAAGGCTGTGCTTCAGTTCATGTATCATTTTGGAAAGTATGAATTAGGTCGGTTCACCTTTAATCGCAAGCTGAATCAAATTTCTCCCCTCTCCCTACTCCAAGGCTGACAATCTTTGACCAAACTTTCATAAAAGGGAATCAGTGTATTCATATATACTGCTTTTGCTGTAGAAGACACTAAGATGAAAAGTTGTGCATTTTCCACCCAATTGGAAAAATTCTTCTCAGGAAGGGAAAGAACAGGTGATATTTTCCATGCAGTTCCCTTAATTTCCTGCATGATGCAGAATGGCTGAGAGAGATCCATAGATTTTACATCTAGTGGCCAAAATCACCTGTCTGTTCTTTTCATGGTAGACATTGACCTACTGCTGTAGGTTGTATGTGTAACCATTCACCTTTGACCACAGAGGCATTCTTAGCACCCAACATAACACACACTGGTGAGGAAAGATCCTTAAATTCTGCTTATTCCTTCCTGCGCCCTTTGCAGTGATGAAGGTCTTAGCTTGCCTTTATCCTCCCCCTACAACCTCCCTGCCATTCTTCCCTGTCAGTGGCATAAAGTAAAACCTATGTTTAAAAGAAAAACAAACTGCTCAGAGATAAAGAGGAAAGTAAATATAATTCCATTTTATTTATTCATTAATGTTGGTGTACTGCCTTAATCTTTTTGATTAATTCACACCACATCTCTTTAGGTTTGGTGATTGCTCAACACAGCTATGTGGTTATGTGTGCTGACTTTTGAATATTAAAGTACAACATGGATTTAGGGACGCTTGCAAAAGAGCTGCCTGTACATTTCAAATTTAGTTGTAGTGCGGCGAATGTTTATAATTATCACGCAGAAATTATAATGTTACCTTTGGAAGCTGCATCTTATAATAACGAATGAATATAATCACTTCGGCAACGCAACGCTTACTATTCTGGTCACAAGCCGTTTTCACTCACCGCTCTCTCGATGAGCTCAGCAGAGTTAAAGATATGAAAGGAAGTAATACTCATTCCTGTATCTTATTTCTTTCTTTTTTTCCAATGGTACCCAGTAACAGATAGACACAAAATGATTTCCATATTATATTTGTGTCCCGTTCTTCCTCCAAGAAGCTTAGTGTGGGATTCATAAACCTATGAGTCAGTGGGGTGCAGTGGTTAGAGTAATAGGCTATGACTAGGGAGACCCAGGTTCAAATTCCCATTCTACCATGACGTTGGGCCAGTCACTATCTCTCACCCTAACCTACACCACAGGGTTGTCGTGACCATAAAGTGTGCCTGTGGGAGGTGGAAGGAAGGAGCTCCTTAGAGGAAAGACAATTATCAAATAAATAAACTAATTTTATTCTCAAAACAGGCCTGCAAGGTAGGTTAGGCACATGGACTATCTAGAATGGATCCTGTTAACTGTCACGGGAGGAAGTCAGCAGCTGTAATAAGGTAAAGGTAAAGGGACCCCTGACCATTAGGTCCAGTCGCGGCCGACTCTGGGGTTGCGGCACTCATCTTGCTTTATTGGCCGAGGGAGCCTGCGTACAGCTTCTGGGTCATGTGGCCAGCATGACTAAGCTGCTTCTGGCGAACCTTCCCGCCGGAGTGGTACCTATTTATCTACTTGCACTTTGACGTGCTTTCGAACTGTTAGGTTGGCAGGAGCAGGGACCGAGCAATGGGAGCTCACCCCGTCATGGGGATTTGAACTGCTGACCTTCTGATCAGCAAGCCCTAGGCTCTGTGGTTTAACCCACAGCGCCACCCGCGTCCCACAGCAGCTGTAATAGGTGAGACAAATGCCCTGCCCTACATACTGAATTCTCCAACTCGTAGAAGTCACTGGGATGAGTCATCACTTAATTCATGCTTGTCCATAATGTCAGCTTCAACATTCTAATCAAAAGAATGAAAGAGTGTATGCCCAGCATCTGTCTTAAGCAAGTTGAGTATTATTACACCTCTAACTTCCTTCTATAATGCCCTTTTCCTTTTCCAAACAGATTGCATGCTCCCTTTGTGGATCATGTCTTTATAGAAATAACAAAGTGACCTCTTGAAACGTAACTTATTTGAAATCACATTTGACCACCTGTTAGTCTCTTTCCTTTATATGGACATGTATGAGTGCATTGTAACAATTGGGTCAAGGTATCCGTGGCATTTTATTAGCTGTGCCTGCTGCCCTTTGATGCCAAACAAATGAGGTATTTGTGCTTTCTCTAGCAGTCCAGTTTATTTCAAAATGTTGCTTATTTAACAATGTATACCATGCCCCTCAGATGCCACAATGAATGGGTGTTTACAGCATCTGGAAGTCACAATGCCCTATTTTTAGGGGATGGAAGAAAACAAGCACCATTTTACACAGGCTGTATCTTGCCTCTGTTGTGCAAAATAAGAGGAAATCAGAGTTGTACAATGCAAACAGATAGCAGGAAAGCTCTTTGAATCTTTTTGCTTTTATACGAGAACATCTCATTTGGCTTCCTCTGACAGGGAAGCCAACTATAAAGGTCACTTCTGCAGCGAACTTCACAGATTTAAACTCTAATACTGAGTGCTGCAATCTAGCTATCGTACTGTGGAATTCGCTATCCTGGTTGATCTTTTCTTGGCGTCTACTGTGGGCTTTTTGCTTTGGTTTTGGCACAGCATGTTGTTCTATTTTTGAGGGTTAGACTTGCAGATAATTTTGTTTTTCTGCAAAGATTTGCCATTCTCGTCCATTTCCTCTCAATAGGCTGCACATACGAGTTCACACAGTAGCCAAGCTGCAAAACAATGGTTTTGTAAACGTTTGTCATCATTTTTCTTGTTAATCCAAGCCCTGCTTTTGATGAGGGCTGAATTTGCTGTTATACAGCAGGAACACAAATTGGGCCATCTATTATTTCCTCCATACCAGAGTATAGCAACTGAGCAAGTGATGCTTATCTTATTGACTGTCTGCTCTCCTCTCAGAACTTCTGTTTTCATTTGTATCATCATCATCATCAACAACAACAACAACTTTTGATATGTTAATGTCTTCCAAACAATTTTATACTCATGAAGTTCCATCTTCTTTTGAGAAGGGCCAGTGATAAACAACATTGTTTGCCTGCTGGAGGTCCAAGCTTCAGTTTCTGGTGTCTCCAGTTTATAAGACCTTGAGTAGCATGTTGGGAGATGATTGAAGTGCTGCTGCCATTAGACAGTACTAGGTTAGGTGGACCAATGGTCTGACTCAATATAAGGCAACTAAAATGGTGGTGGTGGTGTTGCTGTCTCAAAGCAACTTACATAATACAAACAGAAATAACAAAAACATTCAAACCAAATATAAAAACTGCAATAAAGCAAGATCTAATTGCTCATCCAGATATATATAGAAAAGGAAGACTCACCTGATGCTGTGGGATCTGGTCCAGTGAGTTTCTTCCTGCCAGCATAGAGTCCAGAAGTCCTCTGATCACCATCATCACACTTAAAGCCAGGTATCTGGTCTGGCTCTGTAGCAGGTGGCACCACAGCCTCTATTTCCCATCCTTTTACTCCTGAGGAATCTTTCAGGAAGCACATTCATTTATGAGGGCTCCAAACAGGGCATTTGCTTCCTGTGGTCCTGTAAGGCAAGCAATCCACATTGGGATGTACCCAGCTAAGTTCTACTCAGAGAAGACCCATTGAAATTAATGGAGCTAAGTAGTCATGTTCATTGATTTCAATTGGTCTACTCTGAGTTTGACTAAGACTAGATAAAACCTAATATCATCTAAAGAAAAAGGCCCCTGTGAAACCATTATGGCCAGGGTCTAAAATTACCTAACCTCTGTGGGTTTCATTCTTGTGAAACCTTTATTGCTAGGCAATGTCACTTTTATTTTAGAGCTTGATCTATCAATATAGAGTCATGACTGGGTCATATTGTTCTATCTCATAAAAGCTGGGAATACAGAAATTTGCCACCCCTGTCCTATGGTTTAGAGATAAGCAAGATCTCGTTTTTTGACAGAATTACAAGCCTGGTAGATGAAGGGAACGCAGTGGATGTAGCCTACCTTGATTTCAGCAAGGCATTTGACAAGGTGCCCCATGATATTCTTGTAAAGAAGCTGGTAAAATGCGGTCTTGACTATGCTACCACTCAGTGGATTTGTAACTGGCTGACTGACCGAACCCAAAGGGTGCTCATCAATGGTTCCTCTTCATCCTGGAGAAGAGTGACTAGTGGGGTGCCACAGGGTTCTGTCTTGGGCCCGGTCTTATTCAACATCTTTATCAACGACTTGGATGCTGGACTCAAGGGCATCCTGATCAAATTTGCAGATGACACCAAACTGGGAGGGGTGGCTAACACCCCAGAGGACAGGATCACACTTCAAAATGACCTTGACAGATTAGAGAACTGGGCCAAAACAAACAAGATGAATTTTAACAGGGAGAAATGTAAAGTATTGCACTTGGGCAAAAAAAATGAGAGGCACAAATACAAGATGGGTGACACCTGGCTTGAGAGCAGTACATGTGAAAAGGATCTAGGAGTCTTGGTTGACCACAAACTTGACATGAGCCAACAGTGTGACGCGGCAGCTAAAAAAGCCAATGCAATTCTGGGCTGCATCAATAGGAGTATAGCATCTAGATCAAGGGAAGTAATAGTGCCACTGTATTCTGCTCTGGTCAGACCTCACCTGGAGTACTGTGTCCAGTTCTGGGCACCACAGTTCAAGAAGGACACTGACAAACTGGAACGTGTCCAGAGGAGGGCAACCAAAATGGTCAAAGGCCTGGAAACGATGCCTTATGAGGAACGGCTAAGGGAGCTGGGCATGTTTAGCCTGGAGAAGAGGAGGTTAAGGGGTGATATGATAGCCATGTTCAAATATATAAAAGGATGTCACATAGAGGAGGGAGAAAGGTTGTTTTCTGCTGCTCCAGAGAAGCGGACACGGAGCAATGGTTCCAAACTACAAGAAAGAAGATTCCACCTAAATATTAGGAAGAACTTCCTGACAGTAAGAGCTGTTCGACAGTGGAATTTGCTGCCAAGGAGTGTGGTGGAGTCTCCTTCTTTGGAGGTCTTTAAGCAGAGGCTTGACAACCATATGTCAGGAGTGCTCTGATGGTGTTTCCTGCTTGGCAGGGGGTTGGACTCAATGGCCCTTGTGGTCTCTTCCAACTCTATGATTCTATGATTCTATGATTCAGTGCCTAGGACTTGCCGATCGCATGGTCGGCGGTTCGAATCCCTGCGGCGGGGTGCGCTCCCTTCGTTCGGTCCCAGCGCCTGCCAACCTAGCAGTTCGAAAGCACCCCCGGGTGCAAGTAGATAAATAAGGACCGCTTACCAGCAGGAAGGTAAACGGTGTTTCCGTGTCCTGCACTGGCTCACCAGATGCAGCTTCGTCACGCTGGCCACGTGACCCGGAAGTGTCTTCGGACAGCGCTGGCTCCCGTCCTATAGAGTGAGATGAGCGCACAACCCTAGAGTCTGTCAAGACTGGCCCATACGGGCAGGGGTACCTTTACCTTTACCTTTATTCTATGAGACAATTGATGCTCTGTGAAATATGTGTTGTGGGAAATAGAGCTTTCTATTGTCAGTTTGGTGGTGAATAGGGCTCTGACTGGGCAACTAAGGAACTGTGGCCAAAATAAACAATTTGCCACAGTTTGTGAAAAAGACAGGGAAATAGCTAGAATCAGTTTGCAGCAGTGCTTTTTTTCTTAAAAAAATGTTTAGGGGTACTCTCATTTTGACTCAAGAAATCACCATTTTATAGTTCAAATCGGGAAAAATAAATGGACAAAGATTCACAAAATGTTTAGGGGTATGCGTTCCCCCAGAAAAACAACAACACTGGTTTACAGTGTGTATTTGCACACACAGAGAAGGAAAGGGGCATTTAAATGAAGAGGAAGGAAGCTTGGGAATGGCTGGGCCCGACCTCTTTCTCTGGGAATCTCTTCCAGAATCTGATGCAGTTGATTGGCTTCCACTGTGCTGTGTTTGTCTCGATGTAAATGAAACAGGCAACTCACAGGCATTAATTTCCAGTATTGTCTCATCCAAAGGAAAACGCTGGATTCCCCTCCCCCTTAAGAGAAGTATGCCACATTTTGCAAACCACCAAATGCAGCGAGTTTTATTTTTTTTAGTTGCTTTCCCATCTACCTGTGCTATACGTGTGATCAAATATGGAATATATAATTTAGTACTTTTAGGCTTCAATATGCTTACTGATCTGGGAGTCAGCAGGACTCAATGGGGTTTACATCTGAATACACCTAAGTAGGCTTGCACTGTTCGATGCTGTTCAGCTCCATTTTAAGTTTGCTGTACACAGTGCTTTTAAACATCACATCTTTTTGGTATTCAAATTGATGTCAAGGTCTGTTATTAAAGATTGAAAACTGGAGCGCTGGAAGTTTTCTTTAAGAAGCAGTATCAGGTGCTTTCAAACCGTTTTGGTATATCTTTGAGCAAAATTGCTACATATTGAATGAAAAACAAATTTTATGCCTAGATTTTCTGTATTATTTATTTAGTTTTTTTGTGCCGAGGAGGAGGGGGCGGGGGAAAGCCAGCAAGAAAGAAAAGCCATAACGGAATTATTTTTAGATCTAACAAAGTTATATATGGTACAACCACAAAGCACAGATGCATACTTTAATAATACAACATTGCAACTTTAACAAGGGCTACATTTGTCTTTAAGTCCACATGATAGTGAAGGCTTAATATGGAGAACTTTTGTCTAGCACAAGTGATTTGAAGATGTTTTGCTCCATGCATGTGAACTCAGCAGGTGATTCTTGCCTATCTTTGATGTCAAACAGCACAAAACTTCAGTGAGTAGTAGCTTCAGAAATGCAATAGACATGGCTGAGTCTTCATATGAAGCTCATGCTTGAACTACATCAGAAGAACTGACATCTATTATGGTGAGCAAAGACAAGTGTTTGAAAAGAGATTCAAACAGAAGTGTCAGAATTTACAGTGCATAGTTTTATATAAGTTGATTTTAACCAAGCATATCTCTATGAACTCGGCAGGATAGAAAAGAAATTTCAAAAGGCAGAGAAATTGTTGTCATCTAAGGGCATGGAATGTTTTAATAGCTTAAGGAAGAACATTTCTGAAAGGTTATATGGTGATCCATTTACTTTGACTGAGTAATAAGGCTCATCATTGTGATGGTGAAGTTTTTTAACCCTTAGAACAATGGGAATGTGGAGGATGTTATCTTCCGATCTACCTCAGAAGGGAAGGCTAAATGACTCTGTTGAGGAAAACCTTAAATACTTTTCTGCAGTGCAGAATTGGCAATAAAATTATATGCTTACATTAAATATATAAGTAAATTACATACATATAAAGTTAGAAATTCTGGTTTCACTTGAGAGGCATCAACAGATAATGGTCAGCTCTTAAGGTGTTGTGTCGGGATGTGTGTGTATCATATGGGCATTGCAGTGTTATCAAGCCCCTGCAAATAGTGTTTATCAGCTCCCATTCATTTATTTGCTTTCATTCTCTGTCATAAATACATGTGTCCCCATGTGCATTATATGGCACTGGGAAAAGAAAAAATGTTTTGTAGGACATAGTTTGTTTGAAACAGCAACCTACAGGGTAATTCGCTGTAGTGCTCTGACATTGTCCCCCAGGAGCCCAGTGTCACAAACCAACCTAATTGTTCTTCTGGAAATGCTGCTTTCGTTAACAACTTAAACAAAAGGGGACTAGGGAGCAAAACCAACACCACACACACACACACACACACACACACACACACAAAATCTGCTTGGCAGGAACACAGAAACTCAAGTGCTTTGCTGTTCAATGGATGTCCTTGCTGGTGTGGAATGAGCAACAGTTTGGGCTTTGTAAGTTGTCCTAATTAGTAATACGATTAGGTGGGAAGGCTGTTTGTTTGTTTTAATCAGACCTTTTCCAGTTTCCCATTAAAAACCCCACTTTAAACAACTGCATAGTTCTGTTTACCTAGGCTAAAGGTAAAGGGTAAAGGTACCCCTGCCCGTACGGGCCAGTCTTGACAGACTCTAGGGTTGTGCGCTCATCTCACTCTAAAGGCCGGGAGCCAGCGCTGTCCGCAGACACTTCCGGGTCACGTGGCCAGCGTGATGAAGCTGCTCTGGTGAGCCAGAGCCGCACGCGGAAACGCCGTTTACCTTCCTGCTAGTAAGCGGTCCCTATTTATCTACTTGCACCCGGGGGTGCTTTCGAACTGCTAGGTTGGCAGGCGCTGGGACCGAGCAGCGGGAGTGCACCCTGCTGCGGGGATTCGAACTGCTGACCATGCGATCGGCAAGTCCTAGGCGCTGAGGTTTTACCCACAGCGCCACCCGCGTCCCTTACCTAGGCTACATACCAGTAAAAATGTAAAGGGACCCCTGACCATTAGGTCAAGTCGTGGCCGACTCTGGGGTTGCAGCGCTCATCTCGCTTTATTGGCCGAGGGAGCCGGTGTTTGTCCGCAGACAGCTTCCGGGTCATGTGGCCAGCATGACTGGCGAAACCAGAGCAGCGCATGGAAATGCCGTTTACCTTCCCGCCGGAGCGGTACCTATTTATCTACTTGCACTTTGATGTGCTTTTGAACTGCTAGGTTGGCAGCAGCAGGGATTGAGCAACGGGAGCTCACCCCATCACGGGGATTCGAACCGCCAACCTTCTGATCGGCAAGTCCTAGGCTCTGTGGTTTAACCCACAGCGCCACCCGCGTCCCTTACATACCAGCAGTTTGCTACATAAACTATATATGGATGAGATGTGGCCTATAAATGATGGTGATGAATTACTGGCTACTTCAAAAAGCTCTCACTCAGGGTATTTGCACAGATGCAGTGTGGATGGTGGATCAGAACCTTTGAAGGCAGATTTTGCCAAGACAGTCAGTGGGCATGGTATGCGAGATGTAATATTTGTGATGTTCTCAGACATTTGGAAATCTATGGTAGTGGGCATGTATATCGTTAATTATGCTATCTTCCAAAATTAAACGACCACCTTGTGCATGTAGTTGCTCTGAAATTCTGTCTTGGCCCCAAGGTCATTGCATGATACTATTTCTCCTTGATGCCCTTACCTTTATTATTCTGAACTTCCTGCCCATAGAGTAATGCTTCTGCTATATAGAATAATATAGCAGTGCAACCTGTCATTAAAATAGGTAAATTCAAATCTGTTTTGTCATTTACAGGGTGTATTTAAGACATCTTTATTCAATTCAGGCAACAAAGGGGGGCCTTAATTTTAAAACTTAAGATATAAAAAAAATGACGTCCCTCAAAAATTATACCACATTGTTTTATTGGGTCATTTCATTGCTAGCGGACCACAGATTCAAGCTTTATTGAAGAGGGTAACATGTTTTAAGTGTCCATTAATGTATGCTTAATTAAAATGGAATGCCTATAAAAGTCCTTGTGACTGCCACATGAATAACAAAACAATTATATCAGTGTAATTGCAATGAATACTAAATGAATTAATAATGAAGGCATTCTCTTTCTCCCTCTCTCTCACACACATACAGACACACACACAAAGGAATTTAGCAAACAAAGCTAAGCTATGCAGCTTAATCTAGTCATTGCCACTTTTGTAGGGCTACATCAAGCATTAATTTTATGTATATAAAATGCCATGGCATTCTTCGACTTAAAAGTACATGGCGTGCCATAGTACTGTGAAACCAATTTAAAAACAGAATCGGAACAATTTTGCTACTAAACAAGTTTTCTCTCCCTACTTTTTTGGCATTCCATGGAGTAAAATCAGGGGTGGGGCACCTTAGGCATTGGAAATCTCCCCAGGCTACACCCCCCTCACTGGCCCTTGCTTCAGAGTGTTTTGGTCTGGCTAGTGTGTGTCCTTGGACTCCTGATAAGGCCTCTTTACTTGTCTGAACGCAGGATAGGGAGAGGTGTGTGACAATGTACAGTGGTACCTCGGGTTACATACGCTTCAGGTTACACACTCCGCTAACCCAGAAATAGTGCTTCAGGTTAAGAACTTTGCTTCAGGATGAGAACAGAAATCGGGCTCTGGCGGCGCAGCAGCAGCAGGAGACCCCATTAGCTAAAGTGGTGCTTCAGGTTAAGAACAGTTTCAGGTTAAGAACGGACCTCCGGAACGAATTAAGTACTTAACCTGAGATACCACTGTACGTAGAAACTAGTCTACTGTACAAAGGTCAAATGTGCATGAGTTTTCCCAACACTTTAATATGTGGCCCTGAATGCCCACAATGGAACACAGCTCTCAGAGTAAAGAAGGATCACCAGCCTCGAGTTAAACAGAGACAGATGATATGCCTGTTAAAGTAAAGTAGACCAATAAAATAATAATAATAATAATAATAATAATAATAATAATAATAATAATAATAATAGTTTATTATTATTTATACCCCGCCCATCTGGCTGAGTTTTTCCCACCACGCTGGGCAGCTTCCAACAGAATATTAAAATACAATGGTCTATTAAACATTAAAAGCTTTCCTAAACAGGGCTGCCTTCAGACGTCTTCTAAAAGTCTGGTAGCTGTTTTTCTCTTTGACATCTGGTGGGAGGGTGTTCCACAGGGCGGGTGCCACTACCGAGAAGGCCCTCTGCCTGGTTCCCTGTAACTTTGCTTTTCGCAGTGAGGGAACCGCCAGAAGGCCCTCGGCACTGGACCTCAGAAAAATGAAGTCCCTAAGATGCACTTCTTCCATAAGTGGGAAGCTGGTTCTTCCACGTAAAGAAGAAGGAGAAGAAGAGGAAGAGTTTGGATTTGATATCCCACTTTACCCCTAAGGAGTCTCAAAGCGGCTAACAATCTCCTTTTCCCTTCCTCCCCCACAACACTCTGTGAGGTGAGTGAAGCTGAGAGACTAGCCCAATGTCACCCAGCAGCTGCAAGTGGAGGAGCGGGGAAGCGAACCTGGTTCACCAGATTACGAGTCCCCTGCTCTTAACCACTACACCACACTGGCAACGACCACAACCAAGTGTTGTTTATGTGTGCTACAACTGCAGCTAGAATGTTTTTTGCCCAGAGGTGGAAAGAAGACACAGTACCAACCAAAGAAGAGTGGCTGATTCAATTAATGGATGATGCCAAAATGGCAAGATTAACAGGTGTAATAAGAAACTGAGAAGAAGAAAAAATTACCGGTATTAAAGATTGGGGGGAAATTGTGGAACAATTGAAAAATTATTGTATGTAAATACGTTCATGAGCAGGGTTAACATAAAACAAGCCATTAAACATATTATCAAGAGAAACTAAAGAATAACTTAAAATGGATTAATGTGGAAAATGCAGCATAAAAAGGAACCACAAAGGGGGGTGGGAGTCAAACATATATGTGTGTTAGAAATGTGATTTGTGTTTTTGTGGTTTGTATGTCTGTAAATTTTTGAAAAATTGGGAAAAAAATTATTTTAAAAATTTAGAAAAGCCAACCAAGTGTTCTAATATCCCAGTCATATGCACCATGTAAAGCAGTGCTTAAGATGGCACCTGAATGACTTCTCAATAGCTCAATATTCTCATGGATGTTTTCATTCTCACATTCAGGTGTTGCCACACTGGAAGTTCAAGCTTCCAAGATTCCTGAGCATGGAAACTGTGTTGCAGAAATCAGACCATCCAACATCCTTGGTGCTCCAGAGGTTTCATTTCAGAAGGTTTGTGATTTGTGGGGAATCAGTTGTGCTGAATGAGCCATTCTGATTCCTGGAGGAAACGAATGATTTTGGCGTGCATCCTTAGGCTCTTGTAGACCTTTTACCATGGGTTTCACTTCACTGCAATCAAGGCATGTCAAAACTTTGGTAATTGCCATTGCCCACTATTCAAAATCTCTGTTGTTTTTGGTGCCCACTGAAAACATTTTTGTTTTGGGAAGCCTACCCATGTAATTTTGAAATGTATGTTAACATGATGTGTATATTTTTCTAAAAACTGTTGATATTTTCTTACTTTCGGGGGGAAATGCAGATGAACTTGTTTTTAAAATTGGATTTTATTGGTATTTTAAATTAATATTTTATACAGCGGTACCTCTGGTTACGTACTTAATTTGTCTGGAGGTCCGTTCTTAACCTGAAACTGTTCTGAACCTGAAGCACCACTTTAGCTATTGGGGCCTCACGCTGCCGCCGCACGATTTCTGTTCTCATCCTGAAGCAAAGTTCTTAACCCGAGGTACTATTTCTGGGTTAGCGGAGTCTGTAACCTGAAGCGTATGTAACCCGAGGTACCACTGTACTGCTTTACGTAAACTGCTTAGCCCTTTCCTCATACCCAAAGCTGCTCCTGAAGTTCAGGGAGGCAATTGACACTCTGACCAGAAGGAGAAACCAAACCAAACTAATGCAGCTGCTATGCATGGTTCAGGCAACTGGAATACACCTTGCATCCTCCATCAATATGTACAGAAGTAGTTGTGTGACTTTGTCTTAAGTTGGACATAAGCCAAACACACCATAAGCAAACACACAGACCTACTTAAATAGCTTTGTTTTGCTTCTTAGAATAATGGGATCACAGAACTAAAACTACCTGTTCCAGATTTCCATGTACAAAAACAACAGCAAGTTAAAGTCCAGTATTTCAAACTTCTGCAAAAAATGGACTGCAGGGCTACCACCATAATGATAGTGACATGAATAACTCATCGCTTAAATGTAGGATGAACCTCTACATATCTATGGTGAATTCAAACTTTGCTGCCTGAAGGATGAGGCTTTTTTTTTAAGATAAAAAAGAATCAATGTCATTATGCAGTATCTCTCCAGAGCATTGTAATTATTCTGCATGCATACAATATTTATTTAAAACTTAAAATTAAACTTCAAGAGGTGGTCATTTGAATGCCAGCAGTCAGTGAACGGATCCTGTTTTCATGAAAAAGAGAATATTTCTTCCAAAAGTTAAGGAATAGATCAAAACGGTCTTTCCAGTAACTGACACTTTAGTCATACAGATGCTTTTTATGTGTCAGATTTATTAATAAAGAAGGTCCATGGGAATGAAGAGAGAGAGAAAAAAAAATCTTGAGGATGTGACTGTCAGTTTTTAATATGTCAGGTATAATTTTGTAGCTGTGATTTTTTTGGATAGCTGTACACACAAAGCATTGTACTGATGTTTGTGTACTTCTTTGTAGTCCACATTTGAGATGACGGGAAAAGGAGACAAGGCAGAGATGTTTTGATACAGGATTGAAACTTGAAACTGCAGTCCTTCAATTTAAACAGTGATCCTTTTTCATCTTTCTTTTCATGTTATCGTTTTAACTTTTGCCACTGATGTAAAAGGGGGGGTGGGGGTTTGAAAGATACTGCCAGGTGCTGGTTCTTATCTAGGTGAAAGATCACAGAAGTAGTGAAGAGCTGATAGTTTGTCGCCATGACAGAATGATGAGATAGATCAAATGCTTGTCAACAACAAATGTTTGTCCTGCTAAACCCAACATGGAATAATTCAGACTGTCACATCTCCACATGTATTTCGCAAAATATGCTAATAATATTCTAATTAGGATGAGTGAGTCATTCCCTACGCCCTCCCAATCTTTTCAGACCGTCATTTCCAGGTGATGGAATAGTAGAAATGTTCAGGATGATTGCAGCCTAATCTTAACATATGCTTACTTGGAAATAAGTTCCACTGAGTCCAGAGAATATTCATTCCCAAGTAAATGCAGTGCTTTTTTTAAGGGAGTAAGCACCACTTTTTTGTGTTGTTAAAAAGTGTGGCTCTCACTATAACAACTTCATGGTGAGTAAAGGTAAAGGTAAAGGTACCCCTGACCATTAGGTCCAGTCGCGGATGACTCTAGGGTTGTGGCGCTCATCTCGCTTTACTGGCCGAGGGAGCCGGCGTTTGTCCGCAGACAGCTTCTGGGTCATGTGGCCAGCATGACTAAGCCGCTTCTGGTGAACCAGAGCAGCACACGGAAATGCCGTTTACCTTCCCACTGGAGCGGTACCTATTTATCTACTTTTACTTGACCTGCTTTCGAACTGCTAGGTTGGCAGGAGCAGGGACTGAGCAACAGGCGCTCACCCTGTCTCGGGGATTTGAACCTCCGACCTTCTGATTGGCAAGCCCTAGGCTCTGTGGTTTAGACCACAGCGCCACCAGTGCCTATTTTTCGGGGGGGGGGGAAGCACTGAGTTAATATGCATAGCACTGCAGCTTTTGATCCCAAATCGTCGAGCCTACTTTTTGCATGGTTGATCTTTGTTTTATTTGTAGGATGCCACAGGAAACAAAGGTTGTGAAAACGGCAAAGGGATTTCACTCCCTGCCTTTTCACACAGCACCTATATGAAGTTGTCAGCTAGTCACTGTCAGTCTGAATTTTTCCTCTGGTTCTTCTATCTTTTGGCAGGCCACAGAAAGTATGACTTCATCCACGCCCACCTGCAAGAAGAATGCAATAGTAGGGCAATCTTAACACCAGGTGCTCTCAACACTATTTTTTTAAAAAGACTGTGGTTTTGACATATTGGGGAGGTGAGCCTATGAAAGTGCAACATTCACTCACTATAACTATTGTGAAAGGTGCTTTCATCATCTGCCTTAATTTTTTTAAATCCCTCCTTTAATAATTAGCACAAAAACACTTTTACAGCTTTTTTTTTTTAATAACCAGATACTGCTTAAGGAAAGAGTGTTATAGTGTTATGTATAACTATAATGCTTTTAAAAAAAACTTTTTTAAAGCTCTTTCTGGTGACCTCTATTAACATATTCCTGATATAGTGGTGACCAACTATGTTTTCTTCTCCCCAGCATTAAAAAGAAGAAGAAGCATAATAGCACTTCAACACTCTTTTACTTAAGTGAGCTTTCACTTTTTTAAAGCTCTTGCTAGAAAAGCATTTTAGTGCTAATTAAAAGACTGTTTAACAAAATAAACAGGGTGAGATATATATATAGTTACTAAATTTGTTTGCTGCCCTTTATCTGAAGATCACAAGGCGGATGACAACATAAAAATTCAAAATGAGAACACAAATACATAATAAAACAAAAACAAACATGAACCAAAAACCTGCCTCCCACAAACACATTTAAAAGAGCATTTAAATCAGCCAAAGGCCTGGTTATAGAGAAGTGATTTCACCTGGCACCTAAAGATATGTAATGAAGGAACCAGGTGAGCCTCCCTGAGGATTCCACAAGCAGGAAGCCACCACAGCAAAGGCCTGTCCCAGTGTTGTCACGCTCTGGACCTCTTGTGGGGGAGACACACAAAGAAGGGCCTCAGATTATGATCACAGGGTCCTGATCGGTTCATATGGGGAGAGCCGGTCCCTGAACCATTTAAGGTTTTAGAGGGGAAAATCAACACTTTGAATTGGGCCTGGAATTGGCAGACTGTTGGGCAAGGATTGGTGTGATATGGTCAAGCCGTCTTGTCACCAGGCCACTGAATTCTGCACCAGCTGAAGTTTCCAAACAGTCTCCAGAGGCAGCCCTATGTATAATGTGTCACAGTAATGCAGCCTAGATGCTACCAGAGCAGAGAGAACAGAAGTTAGGCTTTCCCTGTCCAGATGGGGACACAGCTGGGCCACCAGATACCCACTCGGTCAGAAGGATAACATGGTCAGTGGTATCAACAGCGGCTGAGAGGTCAAGGAGAATTAACTGGGACATATCCCTCCATCTCTCTCCCAACAGAGGTCACCATATAGGGTGACCAAGGCAGGTTCTGTGCCAAAACCAGGCCAAAATCCCAATTGAAATGGATCTAGAAAATCAGTTTTCTCCAAAAAGCCTGGATCTGATCCACTGCCACCCGCTCAAGAATCTTGCCCAAGAAAGGGGTTTGGCAACTGGCCAGTAATTAGATTTTCCGAATCAAGGGAGGGTTTATTGAGGAGTGGTTTTACCACTGCCTCCTTCAAGCAGGCAGGGACCACCCCTTTTGCAAGGAGGAATCGATCACTTGCCCAGCCAGTTGTCCCCTCCCTGCTAGCTTTTATCAGTGCAAGTGGTCACCCTGACCAATCTAAGTACCTTGTCCACATCCTTGAGCCCTAACAACCACAGTGACAATGCTATGCCCATTTCCCTGACTGGAATGTAGTAGGATGAATATTCTGAAAAAGCACACTATAATGTGGAAAGGCAATTGCAATTCTATGAGTAGATTATTGTGGAATTCCAGTGGGTTGCTCGTGGTAGGAGACACCTATCTGGAAGCAGTCAAGATTGTTATAACAGAATTTCATTGCCAGTGTGCCCATTTACACAATGTTTAATTTGACTTTTTGGCTTATTCTGAGACTAGTAGGGCATACCCCTAAATATCCACATTAAGGTACACTGTTGGGAGCTTATTGCAAAGCAGGAAGCTAAAATGAGTTTGATTTGAGGAGCTGTACCAAAAGTGAAGAGCTGATAAAACATTAAAAACTGATAGAAATAAAATACCTTACATACTGTACCTGTTTGAGCAGAAAATTCTGCTCAAGGTGCCCAGCATGTCTTTAGACTTGTGTTTCTTGTAAAGCAGCCCTTCCACATCACAAATTGATTTAGAAACTCAAGTAGAGTGGCTTGGGATATACTGTGAAAGTTTGCAGTTCAAATAGCAAGATGTCCCTACTCACACATCATAGAGTAACTGTTCAGATTGTGGGTAAAGAATAATGCTATGTTCATGATTGTAAGTTTCAATCTGCTTTGAATGTTGCATTTTAAATTATTGTAGTCTGCCCTGGAACCTTAGAGTGAAAGGCAGAATAATAATAATAATAATAATAATAATAATAATAATAATAATAATAATTAATAATAATAATTTTTTACTCCTGAGTCTTTTAGCTCTCTGTCTCTGTCTTGCTCTGTCTCACAAACTGAAGGCATTCACTTTAAAGGACAGGTAAATTTTACTGGTCCCAGCATCGTTTGTCCCAATCAATAAACAAAAAAAAACCCTTTCCATTTTGTGGTGATGGTGTGTGTTTATGGTCTTTGACTAGCATTTCACAAGTCAGATTAGGCAGTCCATCCTGTCAACCTGTAACTTAAATTCTCAAGTTTCAATAAGGAGAAAGCAAAGTGTGTGTGTGGGGGGGGTGAGAGATGGGGAAAACACAGTCAAAGCTGTAGAAAAAAAATAGTGAATAGGTTTTGTTTCCTTCTCACTGTCATTATTTCAGTGCAATATCTCTCACTTACCTAAATGGGAAAATTAAATTGTTACTGGAAGAAAAAAGACCTGCTTGCCCTAATTGAAAGAGTTTAGAGCATCATGATGTGAATGTGCACGTCAAACAGCCGACTTCATCGCAAAGAGGCTTTCCGACAAGCCAGCACATCCCAGGCAGTCCTCGCTCCTGCCAATCTGGAGGTGAGTGATGCAGAAACATTTTAATTAATGTTGAACTTCTTAAAGTTGAAGTGAAAACAATTACAGCTCAATTTTACTTTGCCTCCTCTTTTTCATCACTTACATTCTCTTTTCCTCCTCCCTCTCCATTAGAGTGCTTCATTTCACAGTCTCTGAATTATAATCTAATTACTATATTTTTTAAAGAAGGCCGACAAGACGTTGTTTCTTTCTCCATCAGTTTAAAAGCTTCAGAAGGACAAAGCCTGCATTGCGTGTATGTGTATGTGTGTGCAGGAAGCGCTTCTCTCTTGTCAAATGCCACAACCATAGTGAACTCTCAGCACTGACAGCTAATTCTTCTCCCATCTGTGACTTCAATATATCTCCCCCCCCAACCACAAAGGGATTGTATCTTCCCTTAACAACTGTTTGCACACCAGTCTCAAAGAAAGTTCATAGCGCGCATCAAATGTACGTCGGATATGTAAGTGAAGTGATCTGCGGCACTGCTAATTAGATCTAAATTCTTGATTTACTATTTATAAAACAAAATTGATTATTACTTCATCAACAACATTTAAAGCATCATTAAGAGAGGTCTGCTCCAGCAGCCTCAGGTTAAATTTTTTAACAAGCACTTTAGTTGCTAATCTGTGTTATTGCCAACATATGTAAACTTCCTAATGCTAATTGCATTCAGCTGTGAATCAAACAATGTCTAATTCTCTTCAGGATTAATTATGCACATGTGCTGCCTGCATTCCTAAACATGGTTCTCATAAATAATAAGAGATATATCTGGGCAGATGGGATTTTTCCAACTAAATGATCTGTTTATCATGAATAAAACAATTGACACAAAGTAGACTTTGAATACGCAAGTCCCCCACAACATTCATGTTTTTCCACCATAAATAATTACCGAGACGGTTATTTGTGTGAATAAGCTTTTGGTTGCTCAAGCACTGAAAACCATGTTCTTTCCTGTGTTCTGTAACCTCCGTGGCTTATCCTTTTTTCCCCAGTGTTAAACTGAAGGCACATAATAAAATGGTTTATATTGTGTGCTTGATGAATGGAGGAAAGCGTCTGTCGTGCAGGACAACTCTGGGATGCCCCAGGGACACCTGTGGAAGTGGATGCTCTAAGGATGTGCTAAAATTTTATCTTCCTTGCTGGTTTTTTAAAGGAAAGTTGGAAGCGCCCAGAGAGAACTCCCGCTAACCTTGTATCTCTGGAAGTGTAAAATTATTATTTTAGTACACACAATTTTAGTACACAAAGCACTTCACAATGTTTATATCATCTCTCACCCCCTCACCCCCTCCAAATCGTAACAAGTCTGAGAAACAAACAGCTATTGTTCCTCTTTCTGCAAAATTCAGGGATGAGCGCTGATCCTTTTGTATAGCCAAAAAGGCACCACTCCATGTTCAAGAAGGAAATGTCAACAGCCTTGAGGGTTTGCATATATTCCAGTAGTGGATAGCATGGGGGAATAGTCATGCCCATGGGAGCCAACTCCTAGGGGCTGATGTTCCTTTGCTCCCCAATAAAATGTTTCAGGGGATCAGGAGCTCCCAAAGTTGATGGATATTGTTGCTTAAACTGTGTTTGTTCACTGCATCTTGGGAACAACAACAACAACAATTTATTACTTATACCCTGCCCATCTGGTTGGCCTCTCCAGCCACTCTGGGCGGTTCCCAACAGAATATTAAAAACACAATAAAACATCAAACATTAAAAAATTCCCTAAACAGGTGTCTTCTAAAAGTCAGATGTCTTCTAAAAGTCAGGAAGTTGTTTATTTCCTTGACATCTGATGGGAGACCCCCTGCCTGGTTCCCTTTAACCACACTTCTTGCAGTGAGGGAACCACCAGAAGGCCCTCGGAGCTGGCCCTCAGTGTCCAGGCTGAACAATGGGTGTAGAGATGCTCCTTGGGGTATATTAGGCCAATTATGTGGGGCAGGGCTTACCTGGGGCCCCCAATATTCTTACCCAACCCCTCAAAAGCTGTTGCTACTACTGCTTACCAGGAAGGGGTAGGGAATGGAGAGGATTCAGAGAGGTCATCACAGTACAAATATACCAGTGGCAGCATTGGATTAGCTCTGTCACCATGCCAGGCTCTCTGCTGGCAGGCTTTCTCCCGTCTCCTTCTTGGAAAGCATCAGAGAACTCTTGCTGTCAGGAGGTAAGTTGAGCACCGCCTCCCATGCTGTCCACTACTGAGATGTACAAGAAAAAACAAACCCTAAGAGCACCCAAAAGTTGTTCAATGACAACTGATCATGCTCAATAGCCATGGAACATTGAATTAGTTGGGGGGAAAGAAATGAGTAGTGAAGGGAATAGCAAGTGAGGACTACCATAGAAATCGATGGAGACATTCAGCCCTCAAAAATTTCACAAAGAGAAACGCTCCTACTGTGCTAAGTCGGTTTGTTATTCCTTCTGGAACATTGACAGGATATTTGTTACGTATTTTACTTGCACAATTTCTAAGCTCCTTTTCACCAAAGGTCCCAATGTGGCTTCAAACCAAAGTACAGCATGATACAGCCATTAAAAGCAACTATATTTAATGCCAACCCCGTCCAGTAAAGCACAAACACAACAACCCAAAGCCCCGGGGCATTTGTTTATCGAGTTCCCATGCATCTGTGAGGCGGCCATATTCATTGGTGTTTTTCTGTCAGTTAAACATTTCCCTGCTGTTCTGGATTCTCCCCAGCTCCTGATCTGAAGAAGCCCCACACAGGAAGTTACCTCATGACATCTTCCTCTGAGCTCTAACCGAAGCGCAGAACACCAGCTACTGAGATTTAGTTCTTGATTTTCTTTTCCATTTTATTGTTGTTGGCATCTGTCTGCCTTGAGGGCTCCAGGGGTGAAGGCAAACTGCCG
This sequence comes from Podarcis raffonei, assembly GCF_027172205.1. Taxonomy (NCBI): domain Eukaryota; kingdom Metazoa; phylum Chordata; class Lepidosauria; order Squamata; family Lacertidae; genus Podarcis; species Podarcis raffonei. The sequence goes on along the minus strand of NC_070611.1, from coordinate 23,797,795 downwards.
TGTTAGTAGCACCAAACTGACCACTCTGAGGTACTGGTACTAGCCTGGGCATTGTGTATCATAAGAGCCAACTCCTAGGGGCTGTGGGGGCTTGGGCTGCCCCTATAAAACATTTGATGGAGCCGGGGAACCCCAAAGTTGATGGGTGCTGGATTCAAATGGTGTGTATGCACCGTGTCATGTGACTGATTGTGTGGGGCAGGGCTTACCAGGGCCTCCACAATATTTTATTTGTTACCCCTGGTGTGTATGGAGGTCCTGGGCTGCCCTCACCCACTAATTACTGCTTCCACATGTTGGTGCAGTACAGGTTCAATGTTTTGTTCAAATCGCATGGAGATACAGTTGTACCTTGGTTGTAGAATGCTTTGGTACTTGGGCATTTTGGCTCCCGAATGCCACAAACCCGGAAGTGAGCATTCCAGTTTGCGAATGTTCTTTGGAACCTGAATGTTCGACGAGGCTTCTGATTGGCTGCAGGAGCTTCCTGCAGCCAATTGGAAGCCACGCTTTGGTTTCTAAACATTTTGGAAGTCAAACGGACTTCCAGAACAGATTCCATTTGACTTTCTGAGGTACAGCTGTATAGAGCTGACTGACATCGGCGTACTGATGACACTAAGCCCTGTATCTCCTAATGACAACACCCAGTGGCTTCATATAGATGTTAAATAGCATGTGGACAGAATAGAGCCTTGTGGGACCCCCACAGAGGAACTGCTATAGGGCAGAGGAAAAGCCACCAAGTTGCAGTCCCTGGAAACAGCCCTGCACGTAGGAGCAGCACACTGCTATTTTATAGCTTAAATTTGAAGGACTCCAAAGTGAGCTGAGATTTCACCAGAGCAATAGGTTGTTGGTGTGATGCAGGCTAGCACCCAAATCAAGAGCTCTGAAAGTGCTATTATTTAAACAAACCTGCTTCAGTCAATGTAAATAGTTTAAAACATGGGAACATGTCAATAATCTAAGAAGTATAAACAGGTTTTTTTTCAAGGAAAAAATAGAATGTGTCTTGAAAAATAAAAATAGCTTGGCAGTGCTAAGCTACTTCTCAATACCATAGATTGAGAATACATATTTAGCAAATCAAGGTGCCATATCACAGTTTGAAAAACTAGAACAGATGGTAGGTTATTTTACCCTGGAGTGAGGTTATATCCCCCAAGGAAATGACATGTGCTGAATTATGATTTGTGTGTGTTTGCTGAATCCTTCCCAAATTAAACTTTATTTGGGGAAATGTGACAATTAAATGAGCCAGATTCCCAGGTGGTATTAATTATCATAACACCATTTGTTTTGAAAGACTCTACTGATTTAAATCCTTCGGGAATATGGCCAGCCTTTTTTCTTTCAAGAAAGTGGTTGCCTGTTGTTGGGTGTATGTGTTTTAGAAGAAATGAATCCGATCATGTTGGGTGAAATCCTTTTCCCATCTTGAAATGGTATGAAACCAAAGAAGAGTGAAATTTTAATGTTCTATTTAAGCATGCTTCTGAGGAGAGGACAAGATAGAAGCAAAAGTTAGGCCAGATACAAGAAATGTGTAGTGATTCAAATGTTGCAACTCCCATTTTGTTTGTGTGGTGGAAAAAGATCACCTGTGTGGGGTAATTAATAAAAGAATCAGTTGGATTCCTAGATCCAAAGTGCAGGGCTAAACCCATTCTGCAGCAAGAGACAGTCCCCAGCAGAATTTTAAAGTCACAAAACGCAAATAGTAATATAGTGTGGGAATATAGGCTGTAAAACCTTTTAAATATCCTGCACTAGTTGATACCAGAGCTTCCACATTTCTACTCCTCTTAGCAAACACAACACACACATTGGAAAGTTTTTTAATGCTTTACTTACAAAGTTCCAAAAGTCAGGTTCATGCATTTATCCATGCAGCAGCAAGTATACATAGACATAAATACCAGGATACAGACTATAGTTAAATAGCTCTAAGCATGTGGTCTGATCTTGGTGACAATAGTGAACAAATGAGGAAACTTAACTTCCTTCTGGGTGAGGAGTGTGACCTAGCTGAGTCTAGTAATACAATTCTGTGGTCTTAACCTCTTCATGCATTAACTAGCCCTAACCTTGCTAGTTATATTTGAATGCAATTTCCCATAGTTTGACTATTGGGCTTGCTGGCTGGGTCCAATAGTCTGCATCCAGTTGTGGGATTTATTGCGTTAGTTTCACAGGTTATAGTGCTTTAGCTTCTGCCCCAAATTCCACTGTTCCTTTTACATGGCAGGAGCAGTTGCATTATGGAACTCTGTTTTTTTGTCCATATATCACCATGCCATGCTAAATTGTAAATGTGAAGAACTGTGTGCTGGGATACTACCCCCAAATTTTGTCAAGTGAAATTGCAGTGCAAAACTCCAGCAATTTTCAGAGCTAATGGGATTACCAGGGTTGCTAAGGGAGGAAGGGAGGTAGCATTTGGGCTCCACTTCAGCCAGCAAAATGTATTGAACTGGCCATGCCTGAAAGAGTATATTGATTCCTGGATAGCTCAGTGGGTTAGATCAGGTGCTGATAATACCAAGGTTGTATGTTTGATCCCTGTATGGTTGGACTAGATGATGTTTGGGGTTCTTTCCAACGCTACATTTCAATGATTCAATGATTGTAGACTCAGGACACTCTTACTTCATGAATCTAAATATGAAAAAGTAGTATAAACACAGACAACTGGGAAACACTGGTCTGCAAGCGCTTCAATTGGAGAACAGCCTTTACCAAAGGTGTCATGGGCTTTGAAGACGCTCAAACTCAGGATGAAAGGGAAAAGTGTGCTAAGAGGAAGACACACTTGGCAAATCCACACCGTGATCAACTCCCGCCCAGAAACTAATGTCCCCACTGTGGAAGGATGTGTGGATCCAGAATTGGCCTCCACAGTCACTTACGGACTCATTTTTAAAACCGTGTTTATGGAAGACAATCTTATTTGGCTACGAGTGATCGCCAAAGAAAAAGACAACTTCATGAATAACTCAGATCAGTACTCAACATGAAAGGAGACTAAATCCCATTTGGGCATTGCCCAAATTGTGACCACTTTCCTTTAGTTTTGTAAAGGTCATAGATGAAAATAGGGCTAAACTAAGACTATTGTAGGGCACAACCGTTAAGGCATTTGAAGTTCAGGTTTAAAGGGCAGTGGAAGCTTTGTGCCACACATGTCCTCTTTTTCCATGACACGCCCTCTTTTTCACGGGTATGTAAAATGAGAGTCATCATAGAAATCCATAGTTAAAAGTAGAAGTTGGCAAATGTGTCGTCCTTTTTGCTCTTCAAATATGGCAACCCTATCAATGGAGGGGATGATGCATACCTGTAAATCTAATAGAAACTAATCCATAAATAACAGGCTCATCACTAGCAAATAATTACTTAATAAGTCAATTAATCAGGAGGCGGTACACTTGGAAACTAAGTAATTTGTTTTTAGATTTAAGGAAAGAAAGGGAGGGAAAGCAAGTAAGCTCACTACTGGTCTGAGTTGACTTCTGTGACAAGGATAGGTAAAGTCCTAGAATACATATGGAAGAAGAGGCTAATTTAAAATGTGCAAGAAATAGAGAATGGAATATAAAATAGCTTGTGCAGTATTGTTTTCTGAGCAGATATCTGAATTTTTACAAAGAGAAAGTATAACAGATCATGCCTATTTGGATTTTGGCAAACCATTTGATACAGCAGCTGCCAAGGTGATTACAGCTAATACTGGAAAATAAGGACATGCACGCACTCTTTGCTGAAAGGCACTACTCAAAGGGAAGAAGAAGAAAAAAGGGGTTTTGATAAAATATTAACTTTCGAATTGGAGAGAAGTAATTAGCTAAAGGAATGATGGCATGACATGATAAAAATGTAATGAAATAGTACAAAGTGTAACGTCGTGCATTTAGAGACAAACAATAAATGATAGCAACTTAGCTGGGAATGAGAGAGAAGGAAAGAGATATTAGGACAGGAGTTGATCACAACTTGTGAGTTGCCATTGTGATGTAGTTGCAAAGAGCATAAATGAGGCATAATATTCAATGCATTTATAGCTGGGGTGTGTGGGGTGATAGGAGAGGAATAGTACCTCTGGTGGGAGACATGTTGTGCCCTACTTTGGTCCTCATCCTGCACTCAGCTGTCATCTGTGGCTCCTAGAAGCTGTCAGCATGTGACAGTGGCCACACTCTGGGAATGGCTTTGACTTGCCAGCTAAACCAGGTGAGGGTTGCTGGCAGGTCTCAAGCTGTTGGTGATTTAGCGACTTCCTCTGCATGAGAAGACAGGTTCCAGTGGATCGAATGGATGAGACCAACAGTGGGTCTAACAGTAAAGAAGGCATCATTGCTTCCTTTCCGAAGGGTAAGTTTTCTGTCGTTTTCCTTTCCATTCTGTATTGTTTTAAAAAAATATACCGTTTATAATAAAAAATATATCACAGCGGTTTACAACAATGTAAAAACATAAAGCCAAACCATAGCATCTTAAAAAGTTAAAGGCAAAAATAAATTTAAAATAGACCTCAGTAGAGCATTGTGTGTGTGTGTGGGGGGGTGAACTCTTATTTTCCTGTAGAGGCCTGGAAGAACATTTAAAAGTTGGCACAGAAGGCACCTGCTGAATCTCTGTTGGTTGTGGACTCAGCTATACAGCTGCAAATATAATGCTTTAATTGTGTTTTAAATGCATTATGCACATGTGACACTAGATGGCGATGGTGAGCTGATGGCAAATTCAATATGTGTTTTAAAACGTGTTGGTTTTTTTTTAAACCATATTCACAGCGTTTTTTATATGTGCGTAGATTTAGAATTGGTTTCTTCTTGTTGTCAGATGAGCCTCATCAACTCAGGGAACTACCGGAGACTTAATCTCAGTGATTGAGCTGGAATATAAGGGTTCATCAGGCAGTCCCTGATATATCTTGGACCCAAGTTATTTAAGGCTTTGTAACTCAATATGAAAACTTTGAACTTGGCTCAGTAGCAGATGGGCAGTCGGTGCAGCTGTTTCAGCAATGTTCTCAGCCAGAGGTTCCCCACAGCAATCTGCCTGAAATTTCATTCTCTTTGATAACAAACCCTGGAAACTGTGTTGTGAACTCTGGAAGTTCTGTTCTCTATTTAGTATTGGGTATGTCTGATGCATTATTTCATGGGATAGGCCTTGTGCATAGTAAATTGTTCTCTGGTTTGAATGTTGTCATCCTGCGAGAGAAGATTGCCAAAACAGGAGAAAGTGAGGATTCAGATCTGTAATGGTTTATTTTTTGTGAACAAACTCCAGTTCTGCTTAGCCTATATTATGTCCCCATATCTATTTTCTCCTAGCTGAGTCTTGCTGGTTTTTTAAAACAAACAGACAGAAGCAAACCATTTCCATACTTTGTATGGGCAGGTCAGATGTTTCCAATTTAAAAAGCTGTTTGTTTTGGAATCTGATCTTTCTGCTGCTTTTGTTTTAATTGAAGATTAATTTACTTTAAAGCTGTAGCGGCTGGAACAATCCTGAACTGTTGAGGCTGCGCTTAATTGAACATCACATGAAATTCATTAGGTTTTTGTGGTGAACATCATTGCTGCGTTTCACATCCATTTAAAAGATATACGTTGCTCTTGAAATTCCGTAACAGCTCATAATGATTTTTTGTGTTTGTGCAGCTAATAAATGATAAATGGAATAACTGAGGTAGTTCATTTGTAAGCTATGTTTTGGACATGCAGCTAGTATCATTAACAAAAATTGCAAGTTGTTTTATTGCACATTATTGTTTGTTGTGAGCTAAGCTACAAGTGAGCAACTAAGTTCTCTAGGTTGTGGAAGCATACATGTTGATGACTAATAGCTTGCAGAGCCTATTCTTGTGACTGGAATTGGTTTTAACTGTTGGAACATTGAATTTTAAATGTTTGTAGCTCACCCTGGGACCTGCTGGTGAAGGGTGGATAATAAGTAAAAAATAATAATATGGGGGGGGGGACTTTATTCATAGTTACAGGGAGGTAGCCGTGCTGGTCTGCTGTAGTATAATAAATAAATAAATAAATAAATAAATAAATAAATAAAAATCCTGCCTATATTACTCAAAAGTGTGGCGGGAATGAGTGATTGGCTGATCCCACCACCCTTCCGAGTAATACCCCTTCCCAGTCTCTTACTATATATAAGGGTCTGGTGGTTTCTGTTTCAGTGTATCTGAAGAAGTGTGCATGCACACGAAAGCTCATACCAAGAACAAACTTAGCTGGTCTCTAAGGTGCTACTGGAAGGAATCCCTTTATTGTCTCTTCTAGTATCTATCTGCAGAATGAATGTGGGCTCCTCTACATACAAAAAGCTCACTGAAGGGCTACTTTATACCTTGCACTGCAGCACTGCAGGAGAAAATTGACACTAAATCTAAATATATTCTTTGCACAAAATGTTGCAAGGTTTAGAATCATAGGATTGTAGAGTTGGAACTCAAGTTCACCCTTGAGAACTGTCATAGAACCTACCTAACATAGCTATGAACTTTTGCACAAGCTCTTGTTGTTGTTGGGTTTGTTTGTTTGTTTTTTTGCAAGGTACTTGCAGATATTTTCCTCATGATGTTTGGATCCAACCCATTATCAGGCTATATAATGCTAACTATGTGGCATTGTCAATGGCACAGATGCAGTACAAACATTCTCTGGATCTGATAAGATAATGTCAAAAACACCGCTAGGTCTGCTGTATTTGGGACTTTGAAGAACTAGAGTCTAACACCATCAAGAGGGCCACACTTTCCACATTCCTTTCTTAGTCTTCGAAGCACGAAGGGGTCTGAAACTGTCTTTACTTAGTTTTGGTCAATCCAAATGTAAGGAGGTGTGTATCAGATTCACTTAAGAAGCCCTGCCGGATCCAGGATCCTGTTCTCACAGTGGCCAAACAGGCACCTGTGGGAAACTGGCTAGAAGGATTCGAGTGCAAGAGCACTCTCCCAGAATCACGGAATTGTGGAGTCGGAAGGGACCACAAGGGTCATCTAGTGTTAGAATTCCTGCTCCATGATTGCAGTCATGGGATTGTTGTCTTTCACATGGTGGTATATGTTTTGACTCCACAGAGTGGGAAGTGACGGAGACAGGATGTTTGTGTTATTGTGTCCTTTGTTCATTCTCTTTGCTGTCTGATGCTAGAGAGAGAGGGAGCCATGTTGCAGTGCTCTGTGTGTGTTTATAATAAAGTAGATTAGCCAAAATGCTGAGTTGCTGAGGTCTGTCACGCAAGCTGCGAAGACTCTGCAGATCCCTAAGTGTGCCGATGTCTGTTGGCATCAATCACTGTGATGTTCGGGCTGAAGAAAGCTTTTGAAGCTCCTGAACGAACGACCAGGAGGGAGAGAACATGCCAGTCGGGCATGTGTCTCTGCCAGGGTCCTACTCGAGAGTAGGCTGAGCTCTTGACATCTAGTCCAACCCCCTGCAATGCAGGAATCTTTTTAACCAATGTGGGCCTCAAACCCATGAACCTGAAATTAAGAGTCTCATGCTCTACCAGCTGAGCTATCCTATAGTCTTAGCCCCTTCCAGTAACCAGTATTCAGAAACATGACTGCCTCTGACCATGGAGGTAGAGCATAGCCGTCATGACTAGTAGTGAGTTTTTCTTTTGATAGATGCACCACTATAGAATAGTAAAGTGTTGGCCTGCAATGATTAAGTACTATTCCAGACCATCCATGACCTCTTTGTTAAGCCTGTTCCAAATTAGAAGACTTTACACTGTGTTTGCCTTTCTCTGTGCTTCTTTCCGATAGCTTTGTCCCAAAGTCATTATTGCTATCTGATTCTGCAAAAATAAGAAGCATGTAAGCATATCCAGAGATATGAAAGTTTATTGGTAACATATGTATGACTTGCTTTAGAAAAGCTACGGCTGAGAAAACCATGTATTTTTTCATGTGCTTGTGGGGAGGAAACGCTGGTGTTCCGGATAAAACAGTAATGCTCAATAAGAGTACATAACTTAATTACAGCAAACACTTCTGGAATAAATAGCTAGGAAATACACTGCAAGGTATGCCAGTTTATGAATAGTGTATAAACTATATCCTCAACCGTCTGTATTAATGACATTTCATTTAGAAATACATGTTATTTCATCTAAACACACACACACACACACTTTGTAATAAAGTCAGAAATATCATGATAAATTGGAAAGACACATTAAATTATCATTTAATGAGTAGTTTAATAAAATCAGCTTAGTTCATAAGATCGGGGAAGTAATAGCAAGAAGAAGAAGAAGAAGAGAGACCTAATCCCATTTACTCTTAGTTGGAAACTACTCTCAAATTTCATTACAATATTAAGGGGGGAATCATAGAAGAACTGGTGCATTTTCGGTGCTAACAAATCTTTTTATTCTTAAAACATATAAAAGTTGACACCAATATTGTTAATGATTTGGATCATGGCTGCTTAATTGTTACAACAATTGGACAAATCTATATTTTAGAAGTGTTCACTTCTTAACATGAAAGATTTTTTTTTAAAAAATATAACAGCAGCAACAATGGGGATCGATCACATTGGACAAATTTCAGTTTTCCTCCTACTGTGAGATGTTGGAGGACAGATGTTGGTGGACCACATGGTCTGCTCTGTTTCCTCCCAGTGCAATAGCTGCCCTCAGGTGTGGTGGACCGTGTACCCTCATCTTTGTTGAAGTAAGGTTGGTTTCTGTATATGGAACGGTGGTGGGAAGACGTCATCATAGATTCATTCACCAGAAGGTAGAGGAAAAGGGGGAACATGGCGGGTGCAGTGTAAACACATCAGTGCGATCACTGAATTGACTCTGCTGGCGCGTTTTCACTGTGTCAGATTTGTAACTGTCTCGTCCTGCTCACTCTGCCCCACAGTAATCAGCAGTGACGTGATTGACCAGAGGTCAGGTGAACAGCAGTGCCCCGCCATGCCCTCTGCTACTGAACACCATCTTGCCCTTGAACTCAGGAAGTGAAATGTCTTTGGCTGACCACCTGGGAGCATACCCTGGGTGCCTTATAATAGACAGAATAATAGACTCCTCTAAACTTAGAGAAAGAGCTGCAACGTCTAAGATGGAGATCAGAGCCTCCTACGCGCTATTAGCAGCTCCTCTGATGCCCCTGCCCACCTGACGCTGCAGTTCTTGTCAGAAGACAACAAGGTTTGTTGGGGGCCTTCCAGGGGTGCCCTGAAGGATCCCTAACTCTCCCATTCCCCTGACGTACTCCAAAACCATATAAATAGTCGCACTTGTTTCCAATGGGAAGGGTATACATAAAATAATTTAAAAAATCAAATAGTCCAGAAACACAGTGTTTCTCCATCCTTGCATCTCTCTTGCTGGCTTAATAAAGCACCTTTAGCTTCTTTCTCCATCCCCAACTCACCCACCCGAGGATCACAGCTTTAATGTTATTGGGTATGCATTTATATTCACAGAAACGAAACATGAAATGTGACCTTTCCCCACACTTAAATGTAACTTGGGAAGGGAACTGAGCCCTGAACTGCGATGGCTAGCAACAAGGCACCACTTAATGCAAGCTCAGTTTCCCCTTGCCCCATTAATTGGGTGCATGGATCCAAAACTGAGAACAGGGCTTCTTTCTCTCTCCAACTCTGATCTAGAGGAGGGGTAATAGGACTGCCTACCAATAAATAAGGGACGCGGGTGGTGCTGTGGGTTAAACCACAGAGCCTAGGACTTGCCGATCAGAAGGTTGGTGGTTCGAATCCCCGTGACGGGGTGAGCTCCTGTTGCTTGGTCCCTGCTCCTGCCAACCTAGCAGTTCGAAAGCACGTCAAAATGCAAGTAGATAAATAGGTACTGCTCCGGCGGGAAGGTAAACGGCGTTTCCGTGCGCTGCTCAGGTTCGCCAGAAGCGGCATCAGGTATGATCAAATAGCCAGTATTTTGTCCATCGCAAATGTATTTGCTTTGTCCAGCTTGTGGCATGGCATCATCTGAACCAACACATTTCTTCCCAGCGTGCCCAATTTCCCTCCTCCTATAAGCTTCTTCACTCTTTGAATCCATGGATTATCTGTTATCTGTTATCTGTGTAAGTCCTTATGGATACAGCCCTGGATGCAGTTCCATTTATCCAAACATCTGTTTTTCGGGGAATTCTAGGTGTCTCACTGGGCCATTTGGAGAAAAGAGATTGCACTATATATGAAACATGTTATTAGCACTGATTATTTGGGGCATATGGCTTAGGAAGGATGAGGACATTAGGCGGTTGGAACACAGAAATTTGCATAACGATTGCACAATTAATAAGCAATTACTGCAAGCCATTATGTAAATCCCTGAGCTCAGCCTGGGCTATACAGTCCAATGATGAAGGCCTTTGGCCAATCAGAACACCAGAACCCTACAATCTTGAAGGCACTTGTACAATAATCTATTTTCATTGGCTCACTTCTTAGAAAGTGATTGGATGTGAATATATATGCCAACATCTGTATCGGTTGCAAGAAACAGGGAGCTATTCTATCACTGGACAGATTTGTCCATCAATATTATCTATTCTTTATTGATGGTGGCTCTCTGGGATTCCTGGCAGAGAACTTTCACATCATTTGATCAAAGGTCTGTTAAAGTATGCCGCAACTACATATTTAGTTCTGAATGGTACTCCTGTAAATCCTAGTGCCAGTAGCTCGATAGACCAGTTACAATAGCTCAGCGTTCCATGTGTACTTAGTAAATTGGGAAAGAGCCTTGCTGTAAACTGTTGTTTCCTTTAAAAATAACCCTGAGTATAAGCAGTTGAGGCTGGTCCTTTAGGACAAATATGGTACTTCATCACCAACTTCAGTCTGCCCTCAACCACTGCCCACCTGCCTGCCTTCTTACTTACAACCAATCTAGGGAGTGGTACTGCCTATCAGCTCCTTAATCTCAGTCTTGCCCTTGTGGAGCTCAGCAAGGAGGAATATTGGGCCAAAATAGAATTAGTTAGCTCTGCCTGTCATTGGCTCTAACTTTTCCTTAAAAAGGTAAAGGACCCCTGACAGTTAAGTCAAGTCACAGACGACTCTGGGGTTGTGGCACTCATCTCGCTTTACTGGCCAAGGGAGCCAGTGTTTCTCCACAAACAGTTTTTCCGGGTCATGTGGCCAGCATGGCTAAGCTGCTTCTGGCGAACCAGAGCAGTGCACGGAAACACTGTTTACCTTCCCACTGGAGCGGTACCTATTTATCTACTTGCACTTTTTGGCATGCTTCCAAACTGCTAGGTTGGCAGGAGCTGGGACCGAGCAACGGGAGCTCACCCCGTTGCGGGGATTTGAACCACCAACCTTCTGATTGGCAAGCCCAAGAGGCTCGGTGGTTTAGACCATAGCGCCACCCACGTCCCTAGCTTTTCCTTAGGACGTCCCTATTTTCATTGAAGAAATATTGGAGGGTATGGAGTTATACAACCCCCGAGCTAAGGAGATAAGCAACTATACAAACTTTAGAAGACACCTGAAGGTAGCCCTGTGCAGGGAAAGTTTTTTTTTTATGTTTAATGTTTTATTATGTTTTTATATAGTGGGAAACTGCCAAGGATGGCTGGGGCAACCCAGTCAGATGGGCGAGGTTTAAATAATTATACCTCTGAGAACATATTGGAGGGTGTGATATTCCATGTAACAGCCTTGAAAGCAGTAAGTGTGCTAATGTGATGGGGCGGATCTTAAGTATCCTCAATTTAAAAGAACTGTTGCTATTTGAGATTTTTCCAAGAACAGAAATCAAACTCGGAAAGAAGAGCTGGGGACAATGGGTAAACAATGAAAAAAGAAATGCACATTTATTTCACAATATCTTGGAAAGGTCTTGAGCAATTGTTAAAGTTCACAACTGTAGTAGCTGCCTGTTAATCACCAATTCAAATACAAAGGGGGGCTTCCTGTTTCTTTTACTGCGCACAAAACCAAGTCAGATCTTGATACTACTCTACTGTATATACTCTACTGTATAAATTGCCTCCATACATCCCCAGTAATAAGCCCTTTTTCTTTAATCATTTCAAACTCCATCTGAGAAAGTGCTAATCTGACACACAAAAATCAATAATATGTGTTATAGTTTATGGCCTAGGAAGAAATGTTATTGCTGCACTTTATGATACAGCTGTTTTGCACAGCATGACTTTAGTAGTACAATATAACCGCCCCCAAATACATTAAAATAACAGTATACAATCAGGAGCCAATTACAGAATGACAGAGGACTGGTTATTGGCTGTGAAAACTCACTACTTGGGCTGGCATAAACATAATGTTTATATGTATTGAGTCAAAAAGAACAAATGCCAATTTATTACTCACATATGGTTATTGACAAAACACTTACAGAGACATTTTCAAAGGGTTGTATGAAGTTTTGATTTGGTTGGTGTGTTTTTTTAAACCGCATGACTCCTATTTAAGTCGGTAAGCAGTACGTAGTTAAAATCCCCACATGTTTTGAAAAATTATCACGGAGTGGCTTATTATTGCTTACTCACACAAATCATTTTCTCCTCCAATAGGTTTTCTTCATTGGAACTTGGTTGTACTGGATGTTAGGCGCTTTCTGAGAAAGACACGCACACATATATCTATATCTACATCTCAGCGGCCTCCAAACATGGTTGACTGAGAGGGTACTTCATGTAGGTCTCAAATGATAATGAAATAATTTGCACTTCTATAGCTTCTTTCATCAGGGATCTCACAGTGTATTAGCATTAGTTAATTATGCCTCATAGCATTCCTTTCGATAGGTAAGTGTTTAATGGATGCAGCAAAGAAAAGGCAGGTTAGATGACTTGCCCAAAGACACAAACTGAGGAAGATAAAGAACCTAAATTAGTATCCAAAGGTCTAATCTCAGAGTTAGTACCCTGAAACAGAGATGCCACAAAAGGAATAACCTTGAATAATTACAGAAGCACGAGACATTCTGGATGCATTTGGAATTGTAGCCGTACTGACCTCACTCAGGCGGGACACAGCACACCAATAGGGCACATGGTGGGTATGCAGAAGGGCCCAGTTCAACCCCCCAGCATCTTCAGGTACATCTGGGAAGGGCTGCTATCTGAGATGCTGTCAGACAGTGCAGATGGGACAGAGCCAGAAGGACCAATGGTCTGACGTGGAATAAGACAGCTACTTCATAGAACGGTAGAGTTGGAAGGGACCATGATGGCCATGTAGTCTGACCCCCTGAAATGCAGGAATTTTTTTTGCCCAATATGGGGCTTGAATCCACAACCCTGAGATTAACAGTCTCATGCTGTACCAACCGAGCTTTCCCAGCAATCTCTGTGGATGAGGAAACATGGGCATGTCCGTCAAATTTATATGTTTAATCCCATTCTGGCTGGGAGCCAAGGATATGACATAACTAGTTCTGAGTGCCCAAGAAATGAGACCTTGAACACAGCACCCTCACCTTAAAGAGGCTTTCAGAAGCAGCTGTTTGTAGATGAGGCCTGCTTGCGCCACAGAGAAGGTGAAATTCCTCTTCTAAACTGGCACTTGCTACTTTGGATCCCGAATGCCTTGCAAGTCGAATGTTTTGGCTCCCGAACACGGCAAATCCAGAAATGAGTGTTCCGGTTTGTGAATGTTCTTTGGAACCTGAATGTCCAAAGGAGCTTCTGAGGCATCTGATTGGCTGCAGGAGCTTCCTGTAGCCAACTGGAAGTCGCTCTTTGGTTTCCTAATGTTTTGGAAGTTGAATGGACTTCCGGAACAGATTCCGTTCGACTTCCAAGGTACAACTGTACTGCCCAATTAACTGGAGCCAGCTTTTTATTTGATCTGAATATCTTTATAACTACTTAATCAAACTGATATTATTATTATTATTATTTATTGTAGTAGTAGTAGTATTTATACCCCACCCATCTGGCTGGGTTTAACCAGTTAACCAGGTAACAATGCAATACTGTCCTGTATGTGTCTAATAAGAACTGAGTCCTACTCAACTCAGTAGGACGTCTGCCTAGGAAAGTAGACAGGGAGTTGCAGTTGAAATGATGCAACTCTATTAGAAAGAGGTGGACGGACCCTTTCTGAGCCACCTTGTCTGGTATTCCTCTCGCCACTGCCCTGCACAGAGCATTAGTCTGTCTGCTTTCGCCACACTTCAGGGAACATGTTTATTTTGTACCAGGGCCGGCAAACAAAGAGTGCAGGAGCGCCTCTTGTGCCAATTTGTGTTGATGCGACATTTCCCGTGCGACCCTGTGAGATGCTGCCTCAGCAAAGAGGTTCCTAGGACTTTGTTGGAAAAGCTGAAATTTTGCTAATAGATTATACCCTTGTACTTCCATCACTTATGCTTCTGTCTTTGTGCTCTGTCTTCATTGCCCGTTGTTAAATGATTGATAAAAATTGTTAAATAGTGCAAACTCTCTATATGCCTTGGTGTAATGAGGCCTGTCAAACATGAGACACAGCTCTCATCATGATATTAAAATTAAATGCAGCATTTTTAAAATTTCTGACATAAATAAAGAAGTTATTTATCTGGACCAATGCTTTTTCTATAAGCTCAGTGTTCTGTGTAAGTCACTGTCATTGTGCATATTTTATTTTGTGACACTATGGTCATTTTTCTTCTTTTTGTGTGCCAAACTTGCTACCATTCATCAAAACATTGTCAATAAAGTTTGAGGTATTTCCCTCCTTCCTCTTTTCTATGTAGAGTTTCTTCAGCTATCATGAGTATTACTCTAAAGACAGATCTGTGTAGCTTCTTTATACATCTCAAATATGCATGTGGATTTGGGGACCACATCTATGGATTCCTGAGCATGTAGCTGCTCCTCCTGGTTTTGTTTGGCCCTGATCCATAGATACTTACATGTGGCAGCAGGCTCAACTTCTTCTGGTTTGCTTTAGGATCTCCTCTGCTGATCAGATGGCTAAAGTCCCATCAGCTCTGCACCATTCCACACCTATTATGTAACAAGATAATAGTATGAAAGAAATCTGCATTTAGTCTTCCTTCCACAAACAGGTGATTGGTGCCTCTGGTGTTTACTTTGTATTTGGAGTTGTGCTACAACCTGGTCTGATGCACATATATAACAGAATGATATGGAGTAATGCTCTATGCCACTTAGGAGCCATAGCTCTGTTGTAATGGATCTGCACTCCATGCAGAAGATCTCAGGTTTGATCTTCAGCAATTTCAAGTGAGGGCTGGGAGTGTCTCCAGCATGGAGAGCACTGCAAATAGTTGTAGGAAATCCTAAGTTCGATGGACCAGAGTCAGGCAGGTTCCTAATGTACAAGTCTTGAATTTTCATGCATACAGTACCCAAAAGGTACTTGGGTACAGCAGCAGTTTTACATCTAAACCCATAATCTCTGTGTCCACAGCATCTGTCTTAATGCAAAAGGTTGGGCACCCTGGCTTCTTTTGAACAAAGCAGTTCATCTCCATTGTTTGTTCTCTTTCCTCTTGTGTCCTCACACAAGAGGTAAGGGAACAAATAACGGAGATGAACTGCTTTGTTATAATAATAATAATAATAATAATAATAATAATAATAATAATAATAATATTTTATTTATATCCCGCCCTCCCCAGCCGAAGCCGGGCTCAGGGCGGCTAACAACAATGAAATAATACAACATTCTAAAGCCATTTCATTATAAAATTAATTCAAATCAAATTGATGGCAACCATTGGGCTAGAGTTCTGTGAAGATTGCCAAAGGAGGGAGTCAGGCTGTGCCCTGGCCAAAGGCTTGGTGGAACAGCTCATTCTTGCAGGCCCTGCAGAAAGATGTCAAGTCCTGCAGGGCCCTAGTCTCTTATGACAGAGTGTTTCACCAGATCGGAGCCACAGCCGAAAAAGCCCTGGCTCTGGTTGAGGCCAGCCTAACCTCTCTGTGGCCTGGGACCTCCAAGATGTTTTTGTTTGAAGATCGTAAGTTCCTCCGTGGGACATACCAGGAGAGGCGGTTGTGAGGAGAACCTGAGCTTACAGGGTTAAACAGCTCAGAGTGTACGCCCTGCCTACAAGTTGGGAGGGGGGAGATTATGCGTCATTATGCGTCATTTCCGAGAGTCTCCAGCCTTTGTTCTCTCTACTTTTGCTTTTGAGGAGAGAGGACGTGTTTTCACGATGCTGTTCGCTGTGATAGACAATGGATAGTCTGCTGTAAATAAAAACTGCTTTTAGCTGCTAAGATCCTGAGTGGACTTTATTTAAGCACACTCAAGAACGCACTGGAGGTTCCAGCTTTCTCTGACCGCTGCTTAATCTCTGCATTTGCTCAGAGCCTTTGGAATGTGGCCTTTGAAGTCTGGAGGCCTAGCAGAACTGCGCAGCCGAAGCGGGCTGGACGCCAAGGCTTATCTGAGCAATAAACATTCTTCAGCGGTCCCATAGGTACGAGGGTCCTAGGCTGTATAGGGCTTTAAAGGTTAAAACCAGCACCTTGAATCTGACCCTATACTCCACTGGGAGACAGGCAACTGGTAAAGCACTGGGTCAATATGCTCCCATGACAGGGACCCCATGAGATCTAACTCATCCCATGGGTTTCATGGGGTCCCAAGTGCTAGCAACTTATCTGGAATTTTTAAAAGCTCTGCTAATTGAATGAAGCCACATGGCTCTGAAGTCCTGGTTGCTAGCAGTCCACAAACCTTTCCACTTTAAAACATCATAGGGAACACCTGATGTTCCATAAGCCTGAACAAGGGGTTGAGGTAAAAGAAACACGTTGCTTTTAAAACTCTGGGGTCTCTTCTGGTTCCTGAGTTGCAGGTATTGGGAGTGGCGGATTGGCTCTGCCGCTGTGCCCACACTGTGCTGACCTCTTTACAGCCTCAATCTTCTTCTGTGGTAGCTGGCATTGATCCCAGCATTGGGAAACCAGGTAAGCAGTGGAACCCCACACAGCCCTGCCGACCGCCACTGACCCTACCCCTCAAATGGGAGATTTGTACTGTCACGGCAAACAATGATGGAATTCAACTAACTGGTCCCACTAGCAGAAGCCTGTGTAAATATATCTGCTAGCACAATAGGCTTCCCGCTCTGCTTCCCCATGCCCAAATTGGTGGTGGTGGTGGGGGTTTGGGGTGTGTGTGAGAGAACTTTCAGAATACCATGCAAGGGGAGGGGGAAATTGTTCCATATGGCAGGTTCAAGAGCTTGCAATGATGTTGTGATTGCTATACAGGTCTATGTTGGATTGCTTGGAATAATTGGTGATTACGTGTGGGCAGATATGTGTGAAAAAGTTTTGCAAAGACAACTGACTGCTACAGATGTATCTCCCTGGATTGTTAGCAACAATCCTGGCTTTGAAATAAAACCCAGTAGGTTTCCCCGTTGGTTTGACTTAATGGAAAACCCTTTGTTAGAAGGCCTCAGGTTAGGCTGGCTCTAACTATTTGTCTTTATATTGGGTAGTTTATATATTTTAAGAAAATGACAAATGGTTGCTTTGGAAAAACTCATTATGGTAACTGATTATTATAGGAAAACCCTGGAAACTTTGTGAAGGAAAGCAGTATTCATAGAGCAGTCTTAGCTTTAAACTAGACTTGTAATTAGAAGAATCTATAAACATTTATCACATTAAGCAAGGACTTGTTGGGTAACTTTAAAAGGAAAAACTGCAAAGTCACTTAAATGTCCTTTGTGAGATGGCCTAGGTGACTGTGACTTACTAGAGCGGGGTGATTAATTTACTTGGCTGAGTGAAGAGCAGTCAGATAGCCCCAACCTGTTTGATGACACGGTGCTGAGATTACATCCTTTTCTATACGCGCACACTTTTTTTAAACGATCAGATTCTTAACCTTTATAGGCAGTAAGATGAGGTCAATGTGCTTTTTAAAAATCTGAGTGCAGCTTGAATGGGCTCCTGTTCTTTAGAATTTTAGCTGTTGTAAAAGTGAGGAGTGACTGGGCAGGACCAGCCCACCCACTTAAGGGAAGTAAGCTTTGAACACTATTTTACTTCAGGAGGAAGGTGGAGGAAAGGATGGGATGCTAAGCCATCTAGAAATTAGATTGGCCACTGCTGCATCAGCAAATAACTCTCAGCCAGCACAAGCACTGCTCCCTCCTACCAAAGACTTGGGGCTGCAGATCTTCACTGGAGCTGTAGGATTCCTATCCCAGATTACCTTGCCCATCCTGTCTCTTCCACTAGCCTGCAGTTGGAAGACCACCTGCATACTCTGACATGTTCGACGCAACTGGGTATGCATATTACGGGTACCTTCAAGACACTATTCTTTCCTACAAACTGGGAAATGATATTCAACTACGAATTATGCAGAGTAGACACACTGAAATTAATGCACACAGCTAGGTTAGGTCTATTAATGTCACTAGGAATGTTCTCAGTAAAAGGTAGCTGTTCAAGAGTTTCTGAGGCTGCCATCTGTGGCCTGTAAGATCAAGTCATGGTCTGCAAAAGTGTTGCAGAACAGTTGATAATATCTGTCTTTGCCCCAGAACTTGATTCCCCACGCCTACACAATGGAGAAGGCAGCCATTTTGACCACCGACAGATTTATCAAACAAGCTAATGAGATCCTGGCCTATGGCCTGTGATTTTTATAATATGGTGCTGGCACAGTCTATTAATTTATGCCTTAAAAGTTACTTGTTAAAGGGGTCGTTCTCGGCAGCCTAATAATAATAATAATAATAATAACAAATTTTGAATACCGCCTTATACATGTAGGTCTCAGGGTAGTTACAACATAAAATCACAATATAAAAACACAAAATACATAATAAAAACAAAAACAACCCAACATATTTAGAAAGGGCATTGGGTCCATGACTTCCATAATCCATCAATTTTCAAGTGCTTCATAAAAAAAGTATGAGAACTACTTGTACAAACTCTTGTGCCAGTGATGAGGGAACTATCTGTCATGTAGGGGTTGACAAATCAGTCCCAGTCCATATCATTCTATGCCCACATATGGATTGCTTAAAGTTTTTTACGATAATTCCAGGGAAATCCTTAAAAAAGAAAACCAAAGAGAATATTTACACACACACAATCACATGCAAATCGAGGTGTACAGAGTGGTGTTTTTCCTATTCCAATTTTGGTTGTGTGAAGCTATTTTGCTGGGTAATTTTTTATTTTATTTTTAAATAGAAGTGATACACCTGATATAAAACATAGTCAACCAGCCCTCAGAAAAGTTCATTGATCTGTGGACTAAACCATAGATCTATATTCTGTTCCAAGAACTTGGTCCAACAGGATGAATGCAGGGGTATCACTGTGAATTGCGGACTGAACCAATAGCGGATTGAACCCCTGCTGTCTGGGTGTGTGGGCCTCTCAAATCAAACTAGGGTTATGTCATACAAGACAAAACCCATGGTTGCTTAACTAGATGTAGTCTTCTGTCTCATTGTGACATGAGTGTGATCTGTGTGAGTGTATCTGAGGAGGCCTGCTTTTGTTGAAGGACAGCTACTTTAACTCCAGCTTTTCTTTAGCTTTAAGTATGGAGCCACTATGTTCTGAGTTTGAGATGGTGCCCTATTTTTCAATACACATGAACCGGAGTAGGTGCCAAGAGAACAGCATAAAATGTTTGGAAATCCATATAACCTACTGGAGAAAGCTGAAGGCACTGGGCACTGTTAACCAGAGAATTATTAGTTTTCCATACACAATAATATACTCACAGAGGGAATTACTTTTATTACTGATCAAGGGAAAACACGAGCAAGAATTTTTTTTTATTTAAAAAAAGACCCTCTGTGAGTGTATTTATTTTATGTCTCCTTTGAGTAAGTTACATTTAAATACAAACCTGATGGATTCATAGATATGTCAAGGAAAGCCAACTACTTGTTTCCATTATAAATATTCCCTTTCACTCTCTCTCCCCAAGTTTGAATCAGTCTGTAAACCTCCACTTTATAAATAAAATAAAAATCATTGTCCCCCTTGGCAAGTATATTGTTTCTTTGTGCAAGGCATCTTGATTCAGCTACACTTCTAAAAAAAGAAGAAGCAGAAAACGATTTGTTGTTCAGCTCCTTGGTGTAGGCAGTAAAAATGAATGATATCTGTTAATAGCAGGGGAGATAAACTATGCTTTTAGTGCTTTTCCCATAACCAGTGTTTCAGATTTACAAACTAGGGTAAACAGTGTAATATAAAGCAGTCCCTCGCCTGAGCCAAGTGTTCATCATACCATCAAAGGGAGAATTAAAACCACTCATCACTTTCCGCAATTGAGTTTTAAAAGTACGGAACAAATGGGAAACTGTGTCGCAGCAGAAACAGACAATTGATCTCTCTCACCTTTGGGTGATTATTGTAGTGATCCTGTGGCAAGTCCCCTGTAAAAGGATCTGACTCACATTTTCTTTCTGTTGTAGATGGCCCGAACCTTTCAGGGGGCTGGATTCTAGAGGGCACCATCATTCATTGCGGCCATTAGTTGATTTATTATAATTATTTATATCCCACCTTTCAGGATACTAAATTATTCCAAGGCAGCTTGTGTGCATGCACACAAAATAAACTAACATGGCAATATTAACATATAGCAAATCCTAAGGATCCTTCCCAGGAGGCAGTTGGTGGTACGTGACCCTGGGAGTGAGGGAGGGGACAGTCATCTAAAACAGAAGCTGGCTGCTGATGTCTTCTTCATCTGCCTCTCTTACTTTCCTGGGATCCTTTCCACACTGTGTGGGATGTAATCCATTAGAGCAGTCAAATACAATACTTCCTGTTTGCCCAGAGTGGACACATGGGGAGTGTTACTCCAGCCAGTTGAACTTCCTGTTACACCTGGTCTGGAGCATCCTCCCCCTGCGTGTGACCAGGTGGGTGGGCGTGACCCTGGGAGATAAGAGGGGCTGGTCACACAGCCATCTTCCCTCTTCTACTTCCATTTCCTTCTCTTGGACTGCACTGATGGCTCTCTGCCAGCAGCACATGGGCCCATCCTTACAAGGATGTAAGCCACACTGTATCTGCAATTCCGAGCTAAAGCCTGCCTTCAGGTCAGGGATCCAACTGTGAACTGAATGTGAGTAAACTTCTCATCACTAGTAAGGAAGATTGTTGTGCCTTTATTCTTTTTAGGAGGGATAAAAGGGGACTTACCAGGAACAGAACCCAATCTGGACAAAGCCAGATTGCATTGCTTAAGTAAAGAGATTCAAATGAAACTAGCAACTAGTTTCCTGCTATATACTGGGGAATGCACTCTGCTGCTGGCTCACAAGCATGAGTTAGGAAGGATATTTTTAAATCAATATATCATCTCCTAGTATCTACAACATTCCCACACAGTGCCATTAGTCTCAGGAGAAGGGCTGTCCAGCTGGAGCAGGCTGAGGTGACTGCTCCTCTCACTCTCCTTTCTGTTCATTAAACCCTAGTTTACCTAATTTTGCTGTATTATAGAATCATAGAGTTGGAAGGGACCACGAGGATCATCTAGGGCAACCTCTTGAAATGCAGGAATCTTTTGCCCAACGTGGGGCTCAAACCCACGGCTCTGAGATCAAGAGTCTCATGCTGTACCAAGACGTTATATTATCAGTTTCTAAGGGAGAAGCCACACACAACATTAATGCAACATATAAAATCAAATCAAAATTATTGGTTGTAGCCAATGGTGGCTTTGTACAACTGGAAAACACATCCTGTTGCACAAAGCGAAGTATCTGATTTTCAGCAGTCTCTCCTATTCACTACAATGGTTTGGCACCCCCTCAGAATCTGTTATGGAGGGTTACAAAATGTCCCTCTGCTAAGATATGCTGTTCAAGAAGTCAGGTTTTAGACTGGGATGCAGTCCCTCTTGTATAATTCTGTTATGATCTAAGTTGACAGGGTTCTGGTGCTATAGGCAAACCGACCGGTGCAAATGGTTAAAAACAGGATGTTTGTTATTTGTATTGGCATGTCCTTCTCTTGAAAAGTGGTGTTTCCACCGGCACAGGGGGCTATGGGATCAAGTTAATCAGATTATGCCATGTTACACCATGTGAAATGTCCTGGGGCAATGTCATCTTGTGTTACTCTGGTAAAGAGATACTGCTCTTTTATCTAACAATTAGGATGAAGTTTTTATGGCACCTTCAAGCAGAAATTGTGGATAGTAAACCCCATCTGCAGTAGTTGGTTGATTTTTATTTGATGGGTAGTTTAGAAAACAACAATGAGAGTACTGCATTGTATCAGTATTGTGGCAAAACCTCTCCAATTATGGCAATTCCTTGGAGGGCACTCCTTTTATGCAGAGAGACAGGAAGGCTTTTGCTCCTCAGACCAAAATGTGGTAGGGAAGTTTAGGAGGATGTTTGGAGAAATATAAGAAAAGAAATTAGAAAGAAATAGGTCATAGAATTAGGATGTATTCACAGCCAGGTCCAGCTGTGTGGTTTTTATGTCTATTTTATTTTGGGGTGTTTTTAATATACACAGACACAATATTAACATAAGGTGCCGGAATATTGTGGAAAGGCGTAGTATACGGAGAGTGAAGAGACAATGCCACTTATTTGGTTTATGGAAATTAGAAATGTAGCAGAAGGGATCTTTAGTAATCTTCTTAGGTGGAAATGCTTAGTTGTAGAAGCCTAACTATTTATGCATTTTCAGGCACAGAATGGTCATTATCACTCCTCTATGGTTTTTATAAGCTTCTTGCCTAAATAGTACATTATGAAAATGAGCTACCACCATCAGAAGGTGGGATAAAATTATGCTTCCATTCTGACCCTTGGGGTGATTCTATCAGGACAGTGACACTTGATAAGAAACAGTCTTGAATTATTGCATTATGTGATATTATAAAAGGAACCCTTTGTATCCAGCCATTCTGTCTAATGATCTTTAATATTATTTCCTATTGATATGTTCGTCATGGAAATTCACTTTTTAAAAGATCTGCACAAAGAGAAAAGTGAACAGCACTGCATAGGTAGAGCTATCTGCTGATTTTAGAGTAAAATTACTGGTGCATGCTATAGAATGTAACCTTTTGGTTATATTCTGCAGTAAAAGGAATGGGTTAGAGAGGTTTTTATGTAAATTAGTAATGCTCTGTGTTGGAAGCCTAATTGTACTTTTTATTGTTAGACAAGTCAATACTGCTTTAATACACATTTTATAAGCTCCTTGCTAAAATTGTATATGAAAGGGATTAGTTCCCATAGATGAAAGGCATAATCTTAACAATGAGGCCACGTAAGCAGAATGGTTGAAGTACTGATAAAGGATTTGTTAGCTCCAACACAGAGTAAGTCTTATTAGTCTTATTAGTCACCACTATATGACCCACTGCTGTTCATTGTATGAGCTACATATATATATACAAGGCTGAGTGACGGAACGGGTGGAGAACGGCAAAATGGAATTTTATTGTGCCATCATGACAGTAAACAGACAAGAAAAAATGGATGCGAGGCAAATTCTTAAAATACTATACTATCTATAGCCTGCTGAACAGACAAAGAAAGGTATAAACTCTTATGAGGGCAGGTGAGGAAAACATCATAGGGGAAACTGGAAGGAGGTCAGAGTTCAGTCTTGGCTTTCTGTCTTGCTTGATCTAAATCTTCCTACCTGCTCTGCTGGATTCATTATCACAAATGAGGAAATTCAGAGGGGGCTCAGATAATACTGATTCCACAAAAGAAGGGAAATGCTAAGGAATTCTTTTAAATTCTTCTTTTCATATACCTATGCACACACAAAAACCACCCCATTTGTTTTGTTTGTCATCCTCCCTCCCTTTTAAATTACGTCCCAGATATAATTTATTTTCTCTTGAGGTGACAATGGAGAATAGAAGAGTTAGCTTTTGACAGAAGAATTATAAGAGGAGGGAGGCTAATCCTACAAAGCAGGAAAATACGGTGGGATAGAAGGAAATTAACTCACGAGAACTCCTGGGTGTTTTCTAGCCTGAAAGACTCAGTCCAAGACAAAAGCTGGTTGAGTGGCAGGGGATATAATAACGTCCTTGGTGTAACAAAACAAGAGAAAATGCAACCCAGCTATTAAGGGTTCTCCAAACACACAGGAGAGTGATGCAATCCCTGCACAGCCTCTACTGCAGGGATGAGGAATCTGCAGCTGCCCAGATGTTGCTCCCTAACCATTAGCCATGCTCGCTGGGGTTGATGGATATTGGAGACCAACAACATTCAGAGGTCCACAGATTCCCCACACCTGATCTACTGATTCAAGGTGGCAAGATGCTTAACCCAGTTCTCTTATAGAAGGGGGTTCATCTGATAAATGCTTTAGATCTATACGTCGCTAAGTGGCTAGTTAATTGACACTTGGGTGGGGGACACCAAAGTGCAGTTCCTTGCTATAGTGTGAATCACAGATGAGTGGGTTATTATTATTATTATTAATTATTAGGTTGACACTGTGCCACATATGTAGGAGACTCTTGAGGCCCATGGGCTGCAAGAAGATCGAACCTATCCACTCTGAAGGAAATCAGCCCTGAGTGCTCACTGGAAGGACAGATCTTGAAGCTGAGGCTCCAATACTTTGGCCACCTCATGAGAAGACTCCCTGGGAAAAAAAACCCTCATGTTGGGAAAGATTGAGGGCACAAGAAGAAGGAGACGACAGAGGACGAGATGGTTGGACAGTGTTCTTGAAGCTACTAACATGAATTTGACCAAACTGTGAGAGGCAGTGGAAGACAGGAGTGCCTGGCATGCTCTGGTCCATGGGGTCACAAAGAGTCGGACACAACTAAACAACGACAAGTGCCACATATTACTGTAATAGGTATGTATGGACTGGCAGGTTGGCTAGCAGGCATTTTTTGGTGGCCTAGTTTTGGAGTTTAATTTGCCAGGCATGTTTAAACAAAACTAATATATTGACTTCTGATAGCTTCCATGCTTCCATTGTCACAACAAATTCTTAGCTGGTCAAAACAGATGTGGGTTCATTAGGACAGATAAAATGGTGCCAATTTTCACTATGTGGAGAAGAACATCTCTATGATGTCTAGCCAATGTGAATGGGCTTGATGTTTTATTTAGGGCCCCACACAGTATTTATATATATAGATTTTTACCTGGATAATGTCCAGAGTGCAAATGGGGGCTGTGTTGTCATGGACTGGTTGGATACAGAGGAATGGTGGGAGGAACCAGCTGGGGAACCACCAAGGGGAGAAGGCTCAGAGCCTGGGAAGTCGTGGTGGGACAATGAGGAGTGGCCACAGGGAGAAGAAGGAAGTTTTTAATATTTAATGCTGTATTGTTTTTAACACTCAATTGGAAGCCGCCCAGAGTGGCTGGGGAAACTCAGCCAGATGGGCGGGGTATAAATAAATTATTATTATTATTATTATTATTATTATTATTATTATTATTAACTGAAAGATTCAGTGGCTTCACATCCAAGTTATTTTACTGTGAGTGCACCAACCCAGCAGCTCAGCTCCTCCGCTAGCACTGGATCCTGCCATTGTGTGACACCATCCTCCAGTCACAGAGAGCCCACAATGTAGTTCTAAAGGTGTTTGATCCTTCCATGCATGGAATTCAGTATTTCAAAGGAAAATCCATGGTGCTGCATATGTTGAATCCATAGCAAGAGAATTTCCATTGTTTCAGCTGAAAACAGTACAAAAACAGTGTTCTTACCATGTACTTTTTTTAAGTGACTCTTTAAAATCCTAGTTTATAAATTCACTTACCTCTTCACCCTGTTCTTGAGATGTTTGGGATTTAATATTTATCACCTTCGCTTTTCTGTAGGCTTTAATGAAGGCCACTTATTGGAAAATCGTTCATCATGTGTTTCGTGACATGACCCATTCAGCTGGGTTTTTGTTCGTATTTGTAATTTATTTTACATTGATTTTAGAATATCCTTATACAAAAGCTTAATGAAGATAAAAGCATGCTAAAAAAATTCTTATTAATTAGGTCAGAATTATCAAAGGATTTCCCCATGTAAAATTGTAAAAACAAGCCCAATATTTGTGATAGGGTAATCCTGAAATAAAAATATGATATCTTCCTACATTACAAAACCTCAGATAGGGCACTGAGTGACTACTTCTAATGTAAGTACTTTGGCATCAGTGCTTCTCAGATATGGATGGAGTACGCATGCACATTCAATTGCCTAATGGTGTCTGTATCACCCAAGAGATTGCAGCCGCAGAGATAAGAAAAGAAGAGTTGTTCTGTTGTCTGGAGAGGTCACTTCCTGCTTTGCACGGAGAAGCTGTTTTTAATGGAGCCCAGTGGTGGAAGCACACAGCTGTATTGGGGAAGCAAGAGGTGTTGGTAGATTTTAATAGATGCTTGTTAAGGCTGTATTTGCAGCTAGGTATAATTATGTGATTATCTAGGAAGGGTGGTGTGTCAATTTTAATGCTGTGTTAAAGATGTTCAGTATTCATAAAAAAAATTGTTTTCATATGCTTTGCTTGCATGCCTTAAATGGGCTTCTTTCATTTTCTTGCTCCTGCCTCCCCTTCCCTCCATCTTTGGGCTTTTTTTATTGTATAAGAAGCTGCTGTCAACTCTATTGACTTTCCCCCCTTTAAATTGGATACTTGCAGAATAATGGACAATGTTTCTTCAGCTGACGACATATGTTGATCTGAAAGACTAGGGCAGGCTATGTGACAATGAAGGTTTAAACTCTTTTCCCCTGTTAGGGGAAAAAAATGGGGCATAGAGCTGAACAACCCATAAATGTGAAAGTCTTTATATGATGTTGTTCACCAGAGACTTGTCAATAGACTGAGCCATATTGGTTCTGGCAGTCTTTCTATTGGGACAATATTTGCCTTGAAGTACTATCTTTTCTCTTTTTTCAATGTCAGCCTGAAGGCTCTTAGACAACATATGTTCATTTCATGTCATAGAGATATTGCTTCTGGTATTGCAAATGCATTACCACATTGAGCTTTTTTGTAAAACAGATGGTACATATTAAGGTCTCGGTTTCTTAGACGGTTTCTGCAACAATTGCACTGCATTCTTCACGTTGACAAAAACATCATCAGCATCACACAGTGCGGCACTAGATTATGTCAGAATGGTAAATGAAGGCCCACAGGAGAAAGATCTATAGAGGTGAATGAGCCTCTTTAGAAAACGGAGAGACAGCGTTAATCAGTTATAGGAGATGCTTTCTTGCACATTAAGGCAATAGTCTTGAGAAGCGATCCATTTAGTGAGAACATAGCAAACAGTGAAGTTATCCTGATTTGGTAGGATTGGGAAGGAATTTAAGGTCACCTAGTCCAATGCTTCACCCCCTATCAGTCCCAAATTCACACCATACGTACTATGATGCCCCTGTAACAGCCATCATTTCCCCCAAAGAATTCTGGGAGCTGACGTTTGCTAAAGGTGTTTGAGAGCTGTTACGAAACCATCTATTCCCATCCCAGAGCTGTAATTCTTAGAGTGGTTTAACAGTAATTCCATCTTCTCAGAGTTCTAGTCCTCTTCCAAAGCTACAATTCAAACAGGAGTCTCCTAACAACCCTCAGCACTCTTAACCAACCACAGCTCCCATCATTCTTTGGGGGAAGTCATGACTGGTGGTGATGGGCTCAGCCTGGAATTTCTGCAGGTTCCTGGAATGACTACATCTGCCTCTCTAAAGGGACTTTCAACAGGGTCAGCATCACCCACAGCCAGAATCCTCCTGGTTGTTTTTTTTCCATCAGGTTATCCCTAAGAGCAAATCCTCTGCCACTGCTTTCTGTGAGTTCTCATATCTGCTACCCTCCCACAGTCTGGGCAACTTTCTGATGAAGGAGGCCATCAGGCAACATGCACTTCATCTGATCTGGATAGCGATTTCCCAGCTAACAGTACGAGAAGGTAACTTCTGTAGCATGCAGGGGGAATGATGGAAGGGGACATAAAATAAAATGGGCTGTACTCCTCTGAGTGGACCCACTGGAATTAATGAAGCTAAGTTCAGCATATCCATGAATTCCAATGGGTCTGCTTTGAGTATGATTAGCATTGTATACAATCCAATGACAGCTGTGAAGGGCCACCAGTGTAGGAGCTACAGGAGGGTGGGTACTTCAATTTCATCTGCTGGAACTAAATGTGGTGGTGTGGTAGGCAGAATGAGGCATCCTGTTCGTGATACAGGATTGCTCTGATATGGCTGAGCCCTTCAAAAAAGGGCTGTGAATTGGCCAAGAGGGTGAGGGGTGGGGGCAAAGGGTTCAGAAAGGAGAAGAGAGACAAAATCCCAGCTTTAACCCATTTGTCTGGATTAGGCAGGTTTCACCCCCTCAGAAGAGGCTACTAGGCCTCCAGGTGTCATCAAGGAAACACTATGAATTTGGTCCACTTGTTCCAAGCTGAAGTGCTCAGCAGCTGAGGCAATTGACCCTGATGTAGCTCCCTAATGACCAAGGATTTCTTTACTGCTGCCTATTCCATCACTGCTGCTGTTGCTACTCCTACGAGCGTGGATGCAGGTAGGTGTCAGTGAAACTGTTTTTCTTCATCTCTTTGAAGGTGAGTCTTCCAATGGAGCAGCAATGACAATTTGTGTGACCCGGTGGAAAGAGCAAAACTTGTCTCACAAGTGTGTTTCACCAACCAACCAACCAACCAACCAACCAACCAACCAACCTGTACAATAGTGGTCTTTCCAACCCCCCATGACATTTTAGTGGAACTCCTTTGCATTGCTTTGCTTCCCAGGGCTCTGAGAGTGTTGGAAATGATTGACCCAAAGGCTTCACAGGCCAGAGCAGGCAAACAGTTTTCATTGTACATGCAGAATCAGCTCTCTCCATAAACATGTCATTTAAATTGCACAGGGGTTGTATCTTTGCTATCCTTACCATCCATAACTCAGTGGCTTAGCCTGTCCAGAATGTTTTGTCAAAATATGTTCATTTTTAGCATGTGCCCAAGCCAATCCACACAATGTTATTCTTCTAATAACTAATAGCCAAGTGGAAAAGCAGCAGCAGCAGCAGCAGTAATTTTTCCTCCAGTTCTGTTTTCTTAGCCTCGGCAATGGCTTTAAATCTAAATTCACTGGGATCTGTGTGTGCTCCTACAGAGAGCACTGCTTTCTCAATTCTTCAAAACAATTATGTCGTGAATGTATTGTGGACATGTTGTTATTTGCTTTTGTACTTCTGATTAGTATTATTAATACTATTATTTTTTTCATTCATTGGCAATATGATTGGTGCTGAAGCTTAATCTTCTTTGTGCATGCTTAGTTGATCAATTCCATGCTGTATCATGGGATTTTGGTAGCCTAATAATAATAATAATAAACAACTTTTATTTATATCCCGCCCTCCCCAGCCGAAGTCAGGCTCAGGGCGGCTAACATCAGATATATAACATTAGTAAAAAATATCATGGAGAACCCATGAAAAGAGACTTTCTAGATTTCCCACACCATATCAGCAGTATCATAACACAGTATGTTCAAGTCCTTTTCTCCAAATGGAAAGGAAGCACTAACGTGGAGCCCATTGTGCAAGTCTCATAGTGGCATAACAAGAAATTAGAACATAGGATGTGAAGTATTCAAACAGGACAGGAAAATCGGCTTCCAGGTGGAAAGATCAAAATTAGAAACAGAATTGTTAGAACCCAATACTAAGAATTTGTCAAGAATGTACAACTTGCTGTTGAAATGGAATACACAGGATGAAACGGTTAAATCAGCTATGATTAAATGGGCACAACATATTGGTCATGACATTATGTTTGCTGACTGGGAACAGTTATGGACCACCGGTATAAAGTTCACGGCATGTAATGCCTTAAGAGAGAATATTATGAAAATGATTTATAGGTGGTACATGACCCCAGTCAAGCTTGCAAAAATCTATCATTTGCCCAATAACAAATGCTGGAAATGTAATGAAACTGAAGGTACTTTCTATCACCTTTGGTGGACGTGCCCAAGGATTAAGGTCTTCTGGGAAATGATCTATAATGAAATTAAGAAGGTGCTTAAGTGTACCTTTCATAAGAAACCAGAGGCTTTTCTCCTGGGCATGGTAGGCCAATTGGTGTCAAAGAAAGATAGGACGTTTTTTATGTATGCTACAACAGCAGCAAGAGTTTTACTAGCAAAGTATTGGAAGGCACAAGAACTACCCACGCTGGAAGAGTGGCAGACGAAGGTGATTGACTATATGGGACTGGCGGAGATGACGGGCAGAATCCGTGACCAAGGGAAAGAGACGGTGGAAGAAGACTGGAAGAAATTTAAATTTTATCTTAAGAACTGTTGTAAAATTATTGAGTGTTAAAATGTCATGGGTAAGGTAAAGCAGATTTGCAGCGATAAATGATTGGATAAGAGAAAAAAGGTTAAAGAAAGGGAATTATAAGTAATTTAGATCAGGGGTTGCTGAAAAAGTTTAAAACAGGGATGCAGAAAAGGGAGGCATAGGGAAGTCGATGAAATTGGGTATAAGGAAAAAAGGTTATGAAATTATACATGTTTATATGTTTGTTTGTTTTTGTATTGTTATTTGTAATGTCTTATAATATATGTTGGAAAATCAATAAAAATTTTATAAAAAAAGAAAGAAAGAAATTAGAACATAGGATGAACTGATAAGACTCAGGGTAACTTCACATAGCTGGTGACAAATGCCTTCTGCCACCATATGTATCTGTGGCTGTGATCAATCCTGGCTTTCTCGAGCATATACTGTACCTACCAGTGTGTATGTGGCACACACAATCTGTTGTTACCCACATTATGATGGACTAACAATGTATTATGTTTAGAACATGGTAAAAGAGGGGTGCAAAACTGATTTAATCCCAGTGTGTGTCTTTGTATAGGAACTTCCTTATTTATGTCTGTTACATCCCAACAATTTTAATGAGTTAAGTCACAAAGAGACATAAAGTATTTGTGGCAAGTCTCAGGAGCACTCAAGTATTGCTCCTTTACAAATAGTATTTAAGCATGACTATTTTTTTCTGAACTGGGGTTGTTCTGGTAAAAAAAAAAAAAAGTAGTTCAGAAAACGTAGGAATCAATACATGGGTCAAATTTTAATTTGACCACTTTCCCCTGTCCTACTTCAAAACCCAAACGATTCAGTATGGAACCAGTTCAGTGATGTTAACGTAATTTAGCAGGACATAACTTTCTTAGTAATATCATTACATTTCATTTTTTAGCCAGGAAAATACACTTTCTCAAATATAATAAAATTTTTGCTTAGAGGCAGAATACCTCTAAGACTGGGGTAAACTATAATTAGAATTTAACAATTGCTTTAAACTTTCCTATATTTTAATATGCACTTTTAGGTTGAACTATATCTTTGTAGTCTTTATTTATCCAGCATTCATTCCAGTTACCATTTTATAGCACTTGCAGTAAGTAATGAGTAGTGGCTGGTAGCAGTAAATGTAACCCTTAAGAAGAGGACTTTCATGGGTGAAGGTTAAGATCCAATATTCAGCAGTGTGGGCCAAATTGATATTAGTTTAATAACCTGTAAACTGTGGTAGGAAATGTAATTGTCCTACATTACAAGGGTACTCCTTCAACGGCACAGTTTATTCATATGTATAATCTAAATAATTGAGTACCTATGCATACAATAGAACATTTCCTCATATGCAAACACCATTTAATAGACGGTTATATCCAAACAGATGGATAAAAAAGATGCCTGGATATAATTGGTTTGCTTTTGATTATTCTACAGATACAAATTTACTTAAACAATAAATCTGGACAAGGTAGGATTTCTTGTTACATAAAATTCATATTAGAACCGTAAAACCAGAGGCTTATAAGAATTTAGTTACCGCCACTCCCAATAATATTTTGCTTGCCCTTGATGTTAACACACAATAATAGGATCAGGTGTATATCCTTTGAATAATGTTTTATTTACAATAAGAGTATATTGTACGCGGGTGGCGCTGTGGGTAAAACCTCAGCGCCTAGGACTTGCCGATCGTATGGTCGGCGGTTCGAATCCCCGCGGCGAAGTGAGCTCCCGTCGTTCGGTCCCAGCTCCTGCCCACCTAGCAGTTCGAAAGTACTCTTAAGTGCAAGTAGATAAATAGGTACCGCTTTATAGCGGGAAGGTAAACGGCGTTTCCGTGTGCTGTGTTGGTGCTGGCTCGCCAGAGCAGCTTCGTCACGCTGGCCACGTGACCCAGAAGTGTCTCCGGACAGCGCTGGCCCCCGGCCTCTTAAGCGAGATGGGCGCACAACCCCAGAGTCGGTCATGACTGGCCCGTACGGGCAGGGGTACCTTTACCTTTTAAGAGTATATGCAGTTGTATAAAGCTGCACACACCTGCTTCTCAACCTCTCACTTCTTGCATTTCAATTCACCCCATCTACTTAAACATGTTACAGATTATTTCGGCATAAACCTTAACCAAGGTTAAAGCTAACCAGTATCATTAACGAAACTTTTGCAACCAAAGTTTTGAACTGGTATGAAGACCCTGGATCATCCTAACCTTGGTTTATAATCTTCTGAGATCTAACTAAAATGTTTTATTTCAACATCGCTGTCCTTAGAAATTACAGTCCTATCAGGTTCCAGCTGGAGGGATTTTTAATGCTGTTCCCATGATTGCTTACTACAGCTCTTCACTATTGCTGTGATTTGCTCCCATGAAATCAGGCCATTGCGGATGGAATGGGAAGAGTTGTCAGAAGTCAACGATGCTATTGTGATTTCTCGGCAGCAACAGTTCCGAAACCTGAACGCTGAAAAGGCCTTCCTTCCAAGGCAGATCTTAGATACTTGTATGAGAGGAAGGTAGACTCATGTGGGACAAAGTGCTCCTGTAGCCGTTTAGGGCTGTCATGCTCTGAACTAATTAAAAGTTTCCAAACAGTTTTCAAGAGCAGCCCCACATTTAATCAATCTAACCTGGATGTTAAAACGGCACAAATTAGACCTACATTGGCTCCCAGTACGTTTCTGAGCACAAGTCCAAGTGTTGGTGCTGACCTTTAAAGCGCTAAACGGCCTCGGCCCAGTATACCTGAGGGAGAGTCTCCACCCCCATCGTTCAGCCCAAACACTGTAGTCCAGCTCCGAGGGCCTTCTGGTGGTTCCCTCCCTGCGAGAAGTGAGGTTACAGGGAACCAGGCAGAGGGCCTTCTTGGTAGTGTCACCCATCAGATGTCAAGGAAATAACTATCTGACTTTTAGAAGATATCTGAAGGCAGCCCTGTTTAGGGAAGTTTTTAATGTTTGAGGTTTTATTCTGTTTTTAATATTCTGTTGAAAGCTGCCCAGAGTGGCTGGGGAAACCCAGCCAGATGGGCAGGGTAGAAATATATTATTATTATTATTATTATTATTATTATTATTATTATTATTATTATTATTAATATTATTAATATTATTAAAGTAGCAATGGGTTTTTTGATCCAAGCTGGTTAGAGGCAATGAACACACAAATGCTACTTAGGCCTCATATGGAAGGGCTAGATTAGGGAACCTGTGGGACTCCAGATATTGTTGGACCTGTGGGACTCCGGATATTGCAGTTCCCATGTTCTCTGAGCATTGATCATGCTGGTTGAGGCTGATGGAAGTTGAAGGACCACAAAACTGCCACACCAAGATGTGAGCCTACTCTTTAAGTTAGTTTGCAACTCCTTCCAGAGTAGGTTAAATAGTATATCACCTCGGAAGGCAATTGAACCACCAACGAACAATACCTCTATCTTCTCTGGATTGTGTTTAAGTTCGTTGCTCCATATCCTAACACGTATTCAGCCCTATCCCTCCTCTAAAAAGAACTAGAACTGGGTGTTTGCATTTACTCAGGAGTAAGCCCCAATAAACTTCCTGTCAAATAAATATATAGCATTAAGCAGCAAGGTCATTTGATTTATGACTAGAATCTCAATTAATTCAAAGCCCACATTTTTATCATAACGTTTTTCATGAACTTAAGCTAATAAAGAAAGCATTGAATATATTTCAGTTCAACTTTTACTGGACAATGGAGCTTAGATCTCAAATACATAAATGCTTATTTTAGTTATTAGACTTTATTTGTGTCAGTAGAGTTGCGGATCATTATGTAAGGCTCATTTCGAAAAATGCCAAGCTTTCTCATATTAATCAGAAGGAGAAAGGAGTTTGTTACTTGATTAGATAGTTTACAAACTACAGCATCATCCTAACTGGACTCATTACATCCTTTAGTAGTTGCGAAATGGGTCCTAAATGATGGACTCAGGGACTTCTAGTAAATGGCTTTGAGGCTATCTCCGTTCACTATATCATATTGCCTCTCAGTTACCTGGCACCAAAGTACTATTAGAAAACAATCTTAATTTTGGAATTACTGGCTTTGGTTGCCATCCTGTTCAAGTTGCCGGACAATGCTTGATTAACTCTTTACCTTTATCAATCATTAGTAATAAAAAAAGTGAAGTCACAACATCTCAGAAAATTTGAAAATTTTCTTTTCCTTTGGGTACACGATTTCTACTGTAGGGTACACGAAATGGCCTCATTTTGTAAAGTGTCTGTACCAGAATTTTTAATCGAATTACTATTTAGTAAAACAATAGTGGAAAGTTATGTTTACCCTAATTAGGCACATTGCCTTAAGAAGGAACCTACTTTGTTGCTAAAGTTCCCGTAGGTACAGGTGGACATTTTCTCTCTCTCTCTGAAGCTATTTCAGGGATTTTATTACCATTAATCTTTTCTGAGGGTGTATATAATTTATCTCACCAGCCATCAGAATTCCCAGAGGGTAAATTACTCTAGAGTCTTGGTGCCCTCATACTGTATCAAATTGACCTGCTTCTTGTTTGCCATTTTTGTGTACTACATTGCTTATTTAACAAGAAACAGAATGATTGTGATTCTGAGAAGGTCCTTTGATAGTAGTTTTGACACTCTGCCTGAATAATGACCCTCATTATGGATCCCATGACAGGCTCTGAAAGTCCTGATTTATGAATACATCACAGAATCTGCATTAGGGCTCCCCCTACTCACTTCCTCTTGATATTGGATTAGATAGAGCCAAAGTCCTTTGAAATACAGTAGAAATGAGATAATTGCATGATTATGACAATTCAAATAACCTCCTTTTTTCAGACTTTACAAAGGTTTGCTATTGATTTTATTACTATTCTTGCCCAGGTTTATTAGGGATATTGGACAAAATGTTTGTAAGGGAAATCTGTTTAATGTAGGATAGGCGGCCTAATTTTGCTGGACAAGAAGTCGGAAGTTGGGAATACTTTTTTAGCTGTTCAGAATCCAATGCTTTCCCTTCAGCAAACTCTCATTAGCAGCTGATGCCACTAGCACTGAAACTCTGGATTAGCGAAGAGTTGGAAACAGCCTTTGTTGTCCTCACTGCAGCCAATTAGAAGGCATTTTGTAAACACATTTTGGTGAAGATTTTTGTTGATTTATTGTTTTCCCCCCTTTCACAGTTATTGAAATGGAGCTAATTTGGTTAGTTTGCTACACTGTGTAATTTTGATCTTCATGCAAGAGCCTAGGAAACGCTTTCCCATTAATCGTTTTCCAAGTGGAATAAATAAATAAAATAAATGAACAGAGACACAGCTTCATTTTGCCAGTTGAGGGATTTACAATGCAGTGTTCACTCAAAAGTTGGTTCCATGCTGTTCTCATGTAACAAGGCAAGGAACTGGAGCCTTAGAAGCAATCTCATTTCTTTGTTTCCTGTTGAATTGTTTTTAATGTTTACAGACATAAAAACACAATCCCCTGAGTGATGATAGAGTAACAACCTCTTTTTTGAGGATATATATCTATTTTATATGAAACTCCTA
Organism: Podarcis raffonei; assembly: GCF_027172205.1. Classification (NCBI taxonomy): domain Eukaryota; kingdom Metazoa; phylum Chordata; class Lepidosauria; order Squamata; family Lacertidae; genus Podarcis; species Podarcis raffonei. The sequence continues at coordinate 23,761,941 of NC_070611.1, read as the reverse complement.
TTATCTCTATGGGCCTTTTCCAATGACCTGTTTATCGAACATCTGTTTATCGAACATTTGCAGAGAGATTAGATTGCATTGGATCATTTATGGAGCATTCCCTCTGATTTAGATGATGGTGCATCAATGCAAATGTTATTCAATACTTCTCTCTGCATTTTACCATCACTTAGTCTGGTCTTTAGGGGAAACAGCTTTGTTGTGCAAGAGCTTCAAATTCGCTTTAACTGTGCAACTTGCATGTATGATTGAGACCCACTCAAAAATGGCGACAATTTTGAAGCACTATGTCTATTAGCTCCATATCCTGAAAATTCAAATTAATAACCTTCCTACCCCCTGTAGTTCCATTTCAAAGTCATCTTATAAGGAATAGCACTTTATTGGAAAAACTAACAGTCACTGTAAACTATCTGAACTTCATTACCTCACAACGTTCTTAAATAAAAATATACCCCATTTAATTTGGATGATATTCCCCATGTAACAGTGCAGTGCTAGAAGTAAAAGTTCCTTGAGTTGCTTGTTCCCAGGTAATATAATTGGCATAATGTTGAGGTGCTATATGTTAAATAAATTAATAAGGCATTGAAAATATTTTTCCCCACCTCCTGCCTGCAGCTTGATGATGGTGCTTTTATTAATTCTGTTTCTTACCTGCCCTTCACCATAAGTTTCCGGGGTGGATTGCAGCAATTAAAAATACAATATTAGAAACATTTCAGAATTACAATCAGTGCTGGATTTACATATAGGCTAGACAAGCTATAGCTTAGGGTCCCACTCTCTTGGGACTCCCCCAAAAAAATTAAAGAAAAAACCCCTGGATGTACATTTCCAAAATATAAGATAAAAAAAACCAAATAACAGACAGCAACAGTGTTTTGTGTTGTGTAGGCTCCTATGATGTAAATAATGGGCCCCGCCTGCTAGCCTGCTCCCTAAAACACCACTGGTTTGCTCATTTCTATATCAATTACTTTGATAAAATACCTATTTTGTTATGTGCAAATGGCTTTAGATACCTATTAGGTCCATAAATTACCATATAGCATATATTCAACACAAAAAACAGCAACAATTTGTTGTTGAAAAAGGACAGCTGGACATATAAAGGGCCCCATTACCTTCAGTAGCTTAGGGCCTCATCAAACCTAAATCCAGCCCTGATTACAACCTCAAGAATATGGTGGGTCTAAATGTACGAAGCTGAAACCAAAGAGATATTATCCCCATAACACATTCAGGGCTCCCCCCCCCCCCGCCAGAACTTGCTGGGACTAATTGTATATAGAAATGGTGTGTTTGTGTGGACATCACTTGAGAAAATGGGTCCCCTGCTTGATGAGCTAAAATGAGGAGTGCTTGCCATCTGCCAAGTTTCTTACCACCACTTTATCTGGTAAAACCTCATCTCTTTTAGCCAAGTGCTGACATAGCTCAGCAATGCTTAGATTGTGCGATCTTATACGGGGGGTCATCCGATCGCAGTACACGCCTGTGCGAAAGTGCATTGACACAGCATTGAAATGTGGCTGTTGATTTTCCGTGCCAATTCCAAAAACCATCCCTAAGATGGAGCGCAGCCAGGGAGCCCACAGTAAAACTCCCACTCTCTTTCATTCTTCCTTATCAGGACTGTCGTCCCCTTTCTATAAGTGACTCTGGGGATTTAAATTGCTTTCAAGATACCTTCTTGAGTTAATTGTAAATTATATCTAGGAATGATAAGGGTCATCCATGTCGCAGGCAGCTCAGGCAATTATAGTGTATTAAGATGGTTTTGAAATTTATAATCAAAGTGATTCTGTCTCCTTCGTGTTTGGGCTTTATGCAGTTAGCTGATCAAAAACATGACCTTTTAAAAAATAGGCTTCATATATTTGGGTTAGATGCTTCTGTTATCCCTAACTCATTGATGGACTTTAGGGGAACCTAATTTGGATTGAAGGTTTGCAGCATCTGTGGTGTAGATGCGATGAGGGGGACACTTAAAAAAACACCACTGTGTGTGTGTGTGTGTGTGTGTGTGTGTGTGTGTGTGTGAAGAAGCTGACTACCCATTTCATAAAGATACTCAAAGGTGATTGTTTGCTTTGTTGATTTCGTGCTTGGTAAAGCTAGCACCGGAAGAATACCGTAGTTCCATATATATATAAAAAAAGTATTTGAGAGCATTACAAAACCTTCCAGACTTTAATAACTATACATGACAGATCTGTCCTCTCTGGCAAGGTTAACTGTTTCTCCCAAGGAGTTAAGTGGCATATAAACTATTGTTCACACCATTTGTGCTAACAGCCTAGCATGACCTCAAATACTGTAGTGGTCATAGAAGGTATCCAGTACAATACATTTATCAACAAAGGAAAAAGGACCACAGGGGCAGCGCTGACTTTAAGTGTATTAGGGATCTATAAGGATAAATGCCTAGGCTCTCTCCACAGCAAAAAGTAATTACCGAACCATTGTTTCTATAGTGTTAATATTTTTTCATGGTTCTTTAGAAATATAAGCTATTTAGTTCCTGGGTTGACATTTGTACTGCATTATATTTCATACAATGCATCTATACTAAAGTGTAGAGCAATCAAATAGCTGTGATATCATTTGGCTTTTATAGGGAATCATCAATGGAAATAAAATATGGGAGGAAAAGAACAACTTAAGATCAGCGCTTGTTCTTAATGTAGCTAAATGATCTAATTAACAATGGCCTGAATAGCCAAATTTTAGGAATTTAATGTTTTAAAACCGCATGTAACATTTACAACGTGCATTATATGACTCACATACGTGAACACACCAGCTCCCACTCTCTGTCTCTGTATATACATTCCTTTTAATTATTTTAGGTAAAAGCACTGAGATCTGCCTCCTTTATTTGCAAGTCCTATTTGTATGGTGTTTTTAAAAATTGTATCTTTTCTCTCTGCCAACTCGAGTATTCAAGGCAGGTTCTAAAAATCCATTAAACAATCATAAATGTAAACTGTCAAAGCAAGCAGAATTATTAGTAGGTGAATATGGGGAACAGAATGCAGGTTTGGGTATACTACTGACATCAGGGCTAAGTTCAACATTTAAAAAATAGAGTTTTGATATACAGATATGCACAGCTTATTGAGCATCAGAGGGTCATAGTAAAAGTATCCCCTTTTACTTGTGTTCTTATCTTGTTGCTTCAGTGAAATAGACAGGTGAAGTTGTGAGCCAAAAAGGCCTAATTCCAAAAGAAGAATAAACAAAGGGCATTTCAGGCATCCAAACGGGTGTGTGAGAATGTCATGGGCACCATGCTATGGACCCTAACTGTACAACATGCCATGGCAGTCGCTTTCCTGGTTTTTCTCTGGATGTGCCTTTCAGAGGAGAAGAGGAGGAGGAGGAGGAGGAGGAGAAGTTTGGATTTGATATCCCACTTTATCGCTACCCAAAGAGTCTCAAAGCAGCTAACAATCTCCTTTCCCTTCCTCCCCCACAACAAACACTCTGTGAGGCTGAGAGACTTCAGAGAAGTGTGACTAGCCCAAGGTCACCCAGCAGCTGCATGTGGAGGAGCGGGGAATCGAACCCGGTTCACCAGATTACAAGTCTACCGCTTTGAACCACTACACCACTCTGGCTCTAGTTGCTTAGATACACATGCCATACAAATGTGCCAAATGACGCACCTCCTTTTCTGAAAATGATCACTACAGTGATACCTAGGAAGTCGAACGTAATCCATTCCAGAAGTCCATTCGGCTTCCCAAACGTTAGAAAACCAAGGCGCGGCTTCCAATTGGCTGCAGGAAGCGCCTGCAGCCAATCGGAAGCCGCGGAAGCTTCGTCGGATGTACGGGTTCCAAAAAACGTTCTCAAACTGGAACACTCACTTCTGGGTTTGTGGCGTTTGGGACCCAAAACATTCAAATCGCAAGGCGTTTGCGAACCAAGGTACGTCTGTACAGTATTAGTCCACACTGGGTGTTAAGTTTGGTGCCTTTATGAAAAGCTGTACCATGCTCACATTTTAAATCAGCTCTGCTTTTGTTTCTGAAAAAGCCCGCCATGTATTAGAACACTTATGATGTAAAAAGAGTACAATCATTGTGGAGACATAAGTTATGCTGCTGCACTAAAATTCCTGTCAGAAATACCACAGTAATTACTGTGGAAAGGTGGATTTTCTGGTCAAGGAGATGTTTCACTTCAAACAGCAACAAACCCTACACAGCTTTCCACATTGCAACAAAGGCTTGCATCCAGCTCAGTTTTACTCAGACCGGACCTATTTAACCAGATGAATTTAAGTTAGCATAGCCACTAATTTCAATGGGGCTGCTTTTAGCGTTGCTGATACAACCCAAAGTTTGTGCAAGCATCATTTTTTCAGTATCCCCTCTTCCTGTATAACTAGGAGAACGATGTCAGTCAAGTTTCCTTTTTCTTTCAAATAATCTCAGTTTAGTGCTACTGTGAACCAGGACTCCTCGTTTAGAACAATGGTTAGTTAAACAAGCCAGTTTCACAAACCCATGGTCTGTTTAGCTAAACACAGTTTGTTGTAAGGTGGGTCTCCTGCTTGCTGCTTCAGACATACAGTGGTACCTTGTGTTACAGACAGGATCCGTTCCGGAGGCCCGTCCATAATGTGAAATGCCTGCAACTTGAAGCGCTGCGTCTGCGCAGGCATGCGGTGCGATTTGGCGCTTCTGCGCATGCACGAAGTGTGATTTGGTGCTTCTGCACATGCGCGAGTGGCGAAACCCGGAAGTAACCTGTCCCAGTACTTCCGGGTTGCAGTGCGATGTAACGTGAAAAGACGCAACATGAAGCGGACGCAACACGAGGTATGACTGTAATGTGAAACAGATTTTTTTTTTAAAAAAAATGGAAAGCAAAGTTGTCAGAAGTGCTCTTCTGTAATGTAGAAGGAGAAGATGGTAGTGTGTTAGCCTAACCATGATCCTCCAGTCCACATGGTTCCTTGGGAGTAAGCAGGAAGGGTGGAGTCAATAAAGCATTCTTATTTATCCACAAAATCAGAGAATTCTTCTTAAACCAATACTGATTTACATACCTCTTAAAATTGCTGTTTTATCCATCCTGCAACTTTATCCAAGTTACATGTCTCTATTGTGGGGTTTAAAATATAGCAACTTGACTATTTAGCAGTAGTAGTCCTGCTCAGCAACTTTAATAGCTTGTGGCAGTGAGTTCCATTGGCCAACTAGACCCTATTGTTGTTTTACATTATTCTGTTTGGTGATGATGCCCATGATCTTTCTTCTACTATACAATTCATATTATTGTTTGTGTGGAACCAGTTGCTGAATAAATGCTTCATTTGTTGCTTTGTTAACATTCTCTGTCATTTACACAACTTCTTAATTTCTGTCTTATGTGGAAATAATATTTTGCATCATGTTTCTTCATCTGCACACACACCAGCCCAAACCTGGGTATGGGATGTGCTGAAGACTGTTCCTTCTAAAAAAGAAAAAGAGATCTCGTAAGCATCCTCATTTACACAGTGTTTAGGCATAAAATCATTTTTTATCCAACATTTCCTAGCAAAACAATAGCACTGACATCTGCCCTAAAAGGATTACACTTATGAATATTTAAAAACTCTCAGGTTGTTAGCATTTGATCACAACTAACCAGTAAACCTTTCCTTTCCGAATTTCATATACAGCAGACAAGAAAAGAGTGCAAAGTTCTTGGGGCTGAAATTCTTTTCAGCTTCTCAAACCTCCATTTTCTACTGTTGGCAATTCCAGCAATAGCACTTGATTTTTGAAATCATAATCAGGGACACATCCTTCATTTTCCTTTAGATACACTTAGGACACCTGAAAACCCCCAAACCGAAGAGCCACTTTCTGCAATATTTAAGAGGAGCGCTGGTTGTTTTTTTATTTTATTTTAAAAAAATTATCACAAACCACACAAAGAGATAAAAGGTAGTAACCACTTCCCAAAGTGTTGGTGCATCTTACAGAGGGGAAACAGACTTGTGGCCCAAAACAGATAAATTTTATGTTTTATGCGCACCATAAACTAATGAGGTGGGGAAGAATGAGCATATTCCTCCTTATAGTTTGAATCTATATTAAGATAACTTCTCCACACTGACATGTGAGTGGCTGGAGGGTGGTAAGTGATGAATTGCTACCACTCGTGATCAAAATGATATATTTTTAGTGCCCCCCAAAGCACTCTACAATAGTGGGTGAAACATTATGACAGTGCCATATTCCCAACAGTGGAGCAAGCTGATTGGGCGCCTGGGGCAGCGCATGTGACCATGCGCCCAGGGGCGGGGCCAGCTGCCTGCAGGGGCGGGGCCAGCTGGGGCAGGACGCTCCACGGGGCCTCCAAGGAGTCTGCCTGCCTCCTCCCACTTAGCCCACCCTACAGCTGAGGGGGAGGCAGCGGGCGGACCGTTTGGGGCAGCGCAGAGCCTGCAGGTGCCCAAGCCACCGTGTCACTCCCATGGGAAATGTGGGGCTCAGGCGTGCTGCAGGCCCCGCGGTGAGTGCCGCCCACCATTTTGTCACCCCCCTCAGTGGTGAGACCTGGGGCGGCCCGCCCCCACCTCCTCCCCTGCATATCCTCACACTACCTGAAACCAGAATGCTTGCAGGGGGGGGGGGAGCAGAGTTCCAGCGCCTAGCCAGTGTCATTCTTTCTTTTTTTTTAATAGATTTTTTATTAAATTTTCCATAATATCTCCAATAATACAATTTTCCAAATCACATATTTTGACTTATTGAACCTCCCTCAACTCCTCTGTCAATCATCCATAGTTAAATTTCTATCTTCACATTCCTTAATTATAATATCGCCTTTAAGTAAAATTTTTCTGTCCTCATTTACATTCTTGCAATATTCCTTATTTTTTTCACAGGAAAAATCAGACTTCAAAGAGACCATAAGTTCCTAGAGGACTGGGGAAAATTCAGAGAATATTTGAAGACTGTATGTGAAGCCAGTGTCATTCTTGCAGCTGGCAAGGGCAAAGATACTAATGTTTTTGTTCGACCTCAGGATTCAAGGCACTTTTCACAAATAACAGAGCTAAAGCCGGGTCTAAGACCAGTATTTTGACCTGGGATAGCAGATAATATTGAAAAGACCCAAGACTAGACATACCAATTCTCCCCACATTCCCACCACATGTGAAGAAAGATGCTGGTTGCTTTTTAATAGTGTGTATTCATCTCGATAAAGCTATATTTTTATTCCCAATAATGTCCATAATAAATAAATCATCATAATAAACCATAATAAATAACAGCCTCTGAGAATATAATAATCTCTGATGGTGTTATTATTGATTATTATTAAAGATGATTCTGTATCAAAGGCAACTGTGTCATTCTTCATATTCGTTTATCCCCAGGTCCAGCTTATACGGTCACAACCAACATAAGCGGCTCTCACTCACCACCAAGTGAGAAAGATCACTTACAGTACTTTCAAACCAAGTAGGGTTCCTTCCAGATGCCCGGTTTGTTAAGCATTCATCCTGAATTGTTTGCACAAAGTTTGTGGGGTGGTTGTATGACGCTAGCTATTTATTGAGCACTCATTCTTATACAGTATGATGTTGCATCAAGCAAGTGTTTTCCCATACTTTCAAGGGCATTTTCCTGTCACTTTCCTTACCACAAGAAGTCTGTAAAATGAAAACATTCCAAAACCATGATAACTGATAAAATTCCTGAAAACATAATACTCTGGAGCATGCCACTGTGGGAAGGTGCGCATTTTCGTTGTCAGGAAGTGTATAGTCAAAGTTTTCTGTTTCTACTTCATTCCCAGAAACTGTTCTGACCAAACTTTGATAATACCGCCTGATTAATTCAAAAGTAAGAATGCTTTTAGACTGAAATTCGTCTCCATGGGTCTCAGTGTTTGAGTTCTGGTAAGTCAAGTATTTCCCCCCAATTATATTACATGAACTTAGCACTGGAAAGACAGTACGACTGAAAAGTTCATTTAAAATACCCATTTTGTGTGCCGTGTTTGCTAGATCAACGCTATGGATATGCACCGTGTTTGACAGCAGTGCTTGTTTCGTATTTCATATTTTTTAACAAATGAAATCTACGGTTTCAGAGCCTAAATTTCATTCTTCCATTTATAATGTTTCAAACACAACCAAGGTTTCCTCCAGGCTCTCTGCTTCGAACGCAGAGAGAATTGAAACCAGGCCATAATCTCCACAGTTCTGTGCAATTGTATCCTGTCAGCCCCCACTGTTCAAAATTCTTAGAGGTCCTCTTGACCCCCTTTCTCTTTTATTATCTGCTTTTCACTTTGGGAAGGAACTAACTCCCGTTGCCAAGCAAAAGGTTTGTTTGGCAGGTGAGAGACCCGTATGCTAAATTCTGGAATACATTTCCTAAAGGTAGTAGTTAGTCCTTGCTTTCCCCCCCCCCCCTCATCTGGCCCTTTCCTTGGCCTTTTTGGTAGCGTTTAGTTTTTAACTTTGCTAGTGGCTGTGGAAACTGCCCCTGGGGCTGCCGTAGGGGTCAGGCTGCTGATGGTCTGCCTTTTCTTCCAACATGTCATTGATGGAGAATGTAATTCTTCCCTCAAAAAGATGCCATTAGAAACCAAAGGCTTGACTTTCTGAATTTCCCCATTACGCCTCTGGAGCTGTCGTATGCATGTGGTAGCAAATGTCCCACAGCATTCACCGAATGAGCAGGGAGAACTCTTTCAAGAATAATTTGACTTTCTTCTGCGGAAGAATAGAAGCGTCTTCAAAAGATGCACTACAAGCAGTCTACCTCGCGCTTTATTTTTATTTTATTTTTGGTTGCGCCTTGCCTGCTGCATATGCCGATCTTATTTTTATTGACAAAGCCACTGCTGCATTTTTAAAGGGGGGAAAATGAAGTAGTGAATCAACAAAGATTAGCTATTTACTGTAGGTTATTACTTTATCGTTTCCCGTAATTACAATAATGGCTGCTGATGGAAATTCTAGTTTATGTGAATAATTTTATACTTGTTATTTATTATCCTTACCCTTCAGTTCACGAGATGTATCTTCTCAGTGAATTTTAATTTCAATGTCTGGCTATTATATTGTACATAATCCTATCAAAAACTGTCCTTCATGCAGCATTTTTAGTGATCTATTATCACACAGCCCATTAATGAATGAGCTTCATATCTCACTAACACTGTTTTAGATACTATTTTTATTAATTTTCTAAGCTATGATTCTTCGCAAGGTACCTATGTCTGCTTTCTGTTAAAAAAAAATGTGTTTTGGTTTTAATATGAGCATTTCAAAGGAAGGCATTAGCTTTATGTTTTAAACATACTTTTGTTCCCAGACATTAAGTGCTATATTTAAAAAGCAAGTATTTTACATTTTTTGTGTGCATAGGAATATTATACAACTTATTATGGTGTTAATTTTGTGGAAGAACATGATAAACACACGAAGTTATGTTACGCTGAGTGAAACCATCTTCATCCATTTTGTTATACACTCTCCTGAGGGACTGTTCATGGCTAAGCATCTTCTATGTCACAGAAGTTCAAGTTTGTTTTCTACCACTGCAAGGGGATATTATTATTATTATTATTATTATTATTATTATTATTATTAATCACCCTGACTTCTTGTGAACTGCCCTGAGACCTCTGAGTATAGGGCGGTGTATAAGTTGAAATAATAATAATAATAATAATAATAATAATAATAATAATAATAATAATAATAATAATTTTCTCCCTTACTCCCAAAAATGCCCAGGGTGGAAAATAACAAGTGATAAAACAATAAAAACCCATTAAAAATATATTTAAAACAATTTCAATCCGGGTGCAGACTAGAGGGAAATGCAATTCCCATCCAGATGCAGACTGGGAATAGATGCCTATTAAAAGGTGAGTTACTACAGCACCAAATTACGCCATTTTTCATTAGTCTACAACGGGGGTTTCAGACTGGGTTTGGGCCTTTGTCGAAGTTTCCTGGGCTTCTCTGTTGTCTTCCTTGGACACTGTCCTCGATGATGGGAAATGATTCTAGTTGCACCCAGAGACGGATAGCCAGGGATCATCAGGGGTACCAAATCATCATCATTTGGTTCCAGAAAAAAGGAGCTTCACTTGTAATCACATGCACACAGCGCATGGACATTGCGCAGTTAAAAAAAAAGTAAGGGGGGGGGGACTTTTCCACATTTTGCTTTCTGTCAGGGCAAACATATTTCTGTTGCCCTAGTTTAAGAGTTTCCTATGCAAAATTCATAATTGGGCTACCCATGTTCAAAAGCCCACACTTATTTTTTTAAAAATCACTCTTCAGAACATTTCCTAAGTAAACCGAATCATTTTATGAGGGGTTTTTTACATTTTCAATCATAATATTTATTTTTACAGCTAAATGCCAGATTACTTTTAAAAGGATTACTAGTCCAAGCAGGAAAACACTGTCCATCTTTCTATATGCCTCTTTAAACCTCCAGGGCATGCAGTAAACTTCACTAGGACATCTACAGTGACATATGCCATGTACCTAATAGGCAGCACATCTTCTGTTTTTCTCTGTGATGCAACGAGTGCTTATTGCTGTAGGTTTTTTTGAACAGCGTAGTTTTATACCCTTCATTAGGGGCAGAGCTTCACTATTGACATGCAGAGCATAGATTTGACTAATCTTGGACCGTTGCATAATCTTAGTAGTTGTATTAAAGCATGCTGACAGTATAAAATTAGAGGCCAATATTAAAATGTCCTTAAACTGCAGTATCTATAGAAAATGTAAATAAGCCTTACGGTTTTTCGGAGGAATATTAAAAATACATGCAGCACTCCGTGGCGTAGATTAATAGCTTAGGGATGATGCATTGTTATGGAAACATAAACCCTATGATATATTTAAAGCATATAGTCGTGGCATCTTGCATAAACAAAACATACCCCCTTGACTAGTTTGTACAAATATGCCTCATTAATTTTTATATTGAATCTCTTTAAGTTTCCTCGTGTAGATTTTAAAGGAAATAAATTATTTATGATCGAATGAGGAATAGATGTTCAGTTGGGGAAGTTTCATGCGCCAAAACATCTAAGTAGACTCTTTTCAGATTCATTTGGGTAGTGGCATCTACCGCAATTAGGCCACTTAAAATATATCACATATTGACTTATTTTTTTGTGCTGGTTTTAAAAAGATGGTGAACAAATATTTATACACAAACACTCACACTCACAACATATCGCTCTGATCCAGCTAGGGGCCATATATACGTGTGGAAGTAAGTTTTTGTGTGCCTATATAGCCAGATAGATGTGGAACTGCATGCAGAAATTGGTCCTTTCTGTGCATTTTTCCAGCTCAAGCCAACATCTAAAGATACATGTATTGGTAATCACGCATTTGGGATGGGATGGATTCCTCCCTGCTTGGACTACTACGTGGGGCTACTTTGAAGGTGACCCGGAAACTACAATTAATCCAGAATGCAGCAGCTAGACTGGTGACTGGGAGTGGCCATTGGGAACATATAACACTGGTCCTAAAAGAACTGCATTGGCTCCCGTTACGTTTCTGAGCACAATTCAAAGTGTTGGCGCTGACCTTTAAAGCCCTAAATGGCCTTGGCCCAGTATACCTGAAGGAGTGTCTCCACCCCCATTGTTCAGTCTGGACACTGAGGTCCAGCTCCGAGGGCCTTCTCCCTGCGAGAAGTGAGGTTACAGGGAACCAGGCAGAGGGCCTTCTTGGTAGTGGCGCCTGCCCTGTGGAACACCCTCCCAGCAGATGTCAAGGAAATAAACAACTATCCAACTTTTAGAAGACATCTGAAGGCAGCACTGTTTAGGGAAGTTTTTAATGTTTGATCTTTTATCGCTATTATTATTAATATTATTCTGTTAGGGACTACTCAAAGTGGCTGGGGAAACCCAGCCAGATGGGCGAGGTATAAAGAAATTATCATTGTCATCATCATCCTCTCCATTCCTTCCAAACTAGACAACTGGTGGTGACACTTCAACATTGTTTGTTTAAGGCCTTCATGAAAGCAGTCCTGGGAGCTTCATACATGCTTTTTTGGAAGAGAAAATGTTGTAGGTATGCAAAATTATCAAAAGGCAATTCTGTTGTGCTGTATGTTTTATGTGTTTGCCTGTTGGATCAATTAGTGAAAAAAACACCTTGTAAGATAGGTTAGGCCAGGTGAACTTCATGAACAGTTAAGTCCAGTCAAAGGCAACTATGGGGTACAGTGCTCATCTCGCTTTCAGGCTGTGGGAGCTGGCATTTGTCCACAGACAGCTTTCCGGGTCATGTGGCCAGTATGACTAAACCGCTTCTGGCGCAACGGAACACCATGATGGAAGCCAAAGCGCACGGAAATGCCGTTTACCATCCCGCCGCAGCAGTACCTATTTGTCTACTTGCACTGGTGTGCTTTCAAACTGCTGGGTTGGCAGGAGCTGGGACAGTGCAACGGGAGCTCACCCTGTCACGGGAGCTCACCCTGTCACATGCCAACCTTCCGATCGGCAAGCCCAAGAGGCTCAGTGGTTTAGACCACAGCACCACTGCACCACACTGGCTCTCTGTACTGAAATACTTGCCCAATGTGAGTCTATAGAAGCATCAACAGATGCAGAGTGCTGTGGCCATTCTAGCAATGGTGCTGGGATGGAAATGTCATTCATGTTTATAGCAAAGGCAGCATAGAGATCAGGTGGAAAGAGAAAAAAGAAGAAGAATCAATACATTATTAGCAAGTCAGTTATGTGGCATCTGAGCTACTCATTTCACCCAACAGTCTCCAAAAAGCATGAAAACTGCTACAAGCAATGTTTTTACTGACTATTCACAGTCTAGACTATGTATAGCCATATATGCAACACTCTTCCTTTGTGCTCCTAATGGATAGACTGTCCTGGAAAAGCATTTCCCATGGATTATCCTAGACAATATTTACCAAATATGTCACTTTTTCAAATGTTTAGAATTGCTTGTCGTTTGAAATTTAGAAGCATCAGCAATAGGTGTAAGGCAGCGCAATGTGATATCTGTCAGAGATTAAAATACCATAATTATGTCTTCAGATGTTCTAATCTATTCATTATTTTCTGGGCCTGAAACCAGACAAGGAAAGAGAATTATCAATGCAGGATGTGCCATTTACGCCTCTTGTTTGTTTACACCTGTCACCTGCATCAATGTGCGCAGGCTAATAACTCCTGGAGCTGAGCAAGACTTCATAGTCAGTAGGTTTCTGTTATACTAGATGCGGTGACTGATTTTGTCATCATTGTGAGATGTAGAAAGGAAAGGAAAGGAAAGCTTATCAGAACTCTTGTGCCATCAAATATATCCCTACCTCTTAGGGAGATGCTGATCTCGCACAACACTGCAAGCCATTATATGACTCTCAAGGGCAAGCAAACATATTGGACATGAAAGCTAAATGGCTCTCTTACAATATTTATCAAATATGGAGAAAGAGACCAGTTTTGGAGAGCTGAAGCACATGGTAATACTTAAGCATGAAGGATAAATTTGATTCCATGCACACCTTCTTCTCTCTTAAAAAGTATACAGAACGGAAGGAGTAAGTTATATGAATTTCAACCATGCCAACGGGCTCAGGGATGTTTATTTCTCAGGCAAACTAAGCCTGAAATTAATGTCTTTGTTACCATGTTCAATTAAAGATTAAAGGAGCGCTTGATGAAATATAATGGGCCCAACTTTCTCTTGATACATGTCTTTTGAAGATAACTAAGCAACTCCCAACAGAACATTTCGTGCTCCTCCCTTCCCAGTTCCTTACCTTGGCACCAGCGCTGTGTGTGAGGCCTTTTCAGCATAATTTTAATATATCTATTTTTTAAAAAAAGAAGGCTTACTCTCAGTTGCCCAGTCATATTTGTTTTGGGTGAAGTCTCTGCTTGTACATCCCTAAGGAGCATAATTGAAGTCACGGAAGATGAGGGAGTGAATTTGGTGGTTGATAAGTAGGAAGTACTTAGATTTGGGGGCATGTATAGCCTTTCATGTACAAAGTTCTCATTTTAACATACCCCAGGCTACTGGCTTTCCTGATTTGCAGTTAATTAAGATTCTGATTTGGGTTGAAAAATTCCAATACCTCCATGCTTTTTTATATGCATTTCAGATCACGCTGGCTGAAGCAAATAATTGTAGCTGTCGTCAATAAATCAGCACACTACTTGAGGTCTCATCCTCCACACATACACAGACCCTCTTTTGACAATAGCTCGCAAGTAAATCATGCTATGTGTTCAGTTTATGAGTCTAGCTGCCTGCCACCACTTAAGGATAGATGAAAAATGGCCTTTTCTACATCCATGTGTGTGTGTGTGTTGTTGAAAAACCCAGTATTGAACATACTACTGTAATAAACTTATTGTGTCCAGATTTGTTTGTTTGTTTATCATTAGTGATACAATAATGTACCTTCAGTTTTACAGAGGGGGGGGGAATCCAAAAGGGGGATGTTTTACAGATCCAAATATAATTTAATCACAAAAGATGTAGAAACACACCCAAATAATACATCATATAGGATAGAATGTCAGGTCATGACAATTGTATAATTTTAATACATTCACCACTCACAGATCATGGGAAAGGGAAATTGGGTGGGGGGAGAGGATAAGTAAATATTGTGGTTAAATTCACAGACATAATATATGTGTAGAACATATAAATCATTTGCTAGAAAAACTGAAATTCTGCATTTCCCTCATCTCTTGCCACATAAATCCTGATTAAGCAAAGCTAAAATCTTGCCTCAAAAGCAAAAAAAAATTCTTCTTTTTAATTAATCCTGATAGGAGCTGGAATGATAAATTTCTAATCAAACCAAACATGCACACAAACGCTCAAGACAGACAGCAAATCTGACAAATTTCATGTGAAACATCCAGCTGTCGGAAATGATTGTTCAGAATCAAAGCAGCAGTTTTGCTGCTAACTTAGCAAGAGTTTGAGTAAAGTGTATGCGAAGAGAATAGATCTAGATCATTGGCCTTCAGCTGAGGAATGCACCCAAAAACTAGGTTGCTCGTATCACCACTTATTTTTCCCCCTTTGGGGTTTCTCAGTGGTGGTTTAAAGAGGAAAGACCTTTCCCCCAATCCTACTTTCCTAGTTCTTCACATCACTTTCCCCTAAAAGAATAAATGGGAATAAAGGGTATAGCCCATGCTTTGTTTTCCCCAAACCAAATAAGGCTTCCAGGCTCTCAGGAAGAGGTAAGGGACACTTCACAACGCACATTGCTATAGGGCAGCCCAGCCTCCAAGGCCCCAGATCTCATGCTCCTCTTTTCTATCTCACTCTCTCTCTCTAACTTACAGGGTGACTATTTGTAATCATGTGCTACTTTACAGAATCCAGGTGTTTATGTGAAGGTATTATTTATTTAAGGGCTGTCCCGTCCAAGTTTTGCAGTAGCACTTCAACAATTAGCAGCACCTGATCAGAAGACTGGCCAGATACACAAGCCACATGTTGTCTTCTCTAATATGGTGTTTCTGTTTAAATTATAGTATATTTTTCTCCATTTTTTTGTATATACAAAAATCATGGAGGCTACCACACTCCAGGTTTCATTAGCCTACCTAACATAAAAAATAAAATAAAATGGAAATTCAAGGATCATTCTCGACAAGGAGATGGAACCAAATGCCACGAAATGTTTGCTTTGCTGTAAATGTTCACCTTCCTCACCTTATTTCCCTAGTATGTTGAGTTACTTGCAAGACTGACACTTCCAACTAGCCACACTGCATCAGGGCCAAGTAACATGCTTGGGGCTGAATCTGGAGGTTCTTATTTCGATGAAACATCAGCCTACCTAAGGGTTCAGTTGGGTCCCTCTCCTTGCAAAGACAACATCTTCTGTTGCTGTCTCAGGATGAAAACACTTCAGCCAGCAAGGTCCACTTGGAGCTGCCCAACACCAAATTTTGACTGCTGTCTGCTTAGATTTGAATTGGGCCTAACTTTGGCTCACTTTGCCTGTGAGGCTCAAGCTATCACAGAACTGGACACTGCGTGCATTGAACCAATAAAAACAGCTATCTGTCTGGTTCTAGTTCTTGATTGGGTTAGGAATGCATGACAGAATAGTTATATGTATAATACATGTATAACAGGAATTGGGAAAGTGTCATTGGGCTCCACCTCCCATCATCCCTGACGATTGTCCATGCTGGCTGAAGCCGGTGGGAATTGGACTTCAGCAATATCTGGACGGTCACAGATTCCCCACCCTTGAGGTTAGATACTATATTTATATTCTATCCATTTCATCCCGGGAGCTCAGAGGAGCAAATGTGAATATATGAAGCCAAGTCAATGTATTTATTATCTTTAATGTATATGCAAGGAGGAAAGTGCAAGACAGGAACACTTCTTATATTCAAGCCAGCTAATGTTTGTCTAACAGTGCTCTAATGGTCAGCTTGGATTTGAAATGGATTTTGAATTCTGGTAAATTATAGGCCACTTTTAATGTTTTGATCTTGCATTGCAGGTTGCCTCCCTTGAGTAACTCCCTGAATGAAATTATAAAGTAATGTTTTATGTGTGGCTTCTCATCAGAAATCTGGCTATTCGGAGCTACTTGCGCATTCTTGGTCTACTTGCCTCTTTCTTGCGGGTTTAAGTGCTTGGGCCATCATTCAGTAAAAATTCCTTTAGCTCAGGCGTGAAGAGCCGCTGACCCTACAGATGTGCTGGACTCTATCAGCCTCAGCCAACATGACCAATGGCCAGGAATAATGGAAGATGGGTTTCAACAACTGCTGGAGAGCCACAGGTTCTTCAGTCTTGCTTCAGCTTAAAATAATGTAAGAAATGTCTGTAGCAGAAAAGGAAAAAAGGGATTCAACTGCTATAGGAAAATCCTGAACTATAATCTTGCTTTTATTTCCAAACAAGGTTAGGTTGTTTTAGAAAAAAAATAAAATAAGGTATGGGGGGGTGTTAGGGGAAGAAAGAAGTAATTCAGTCTCCCCTTCTTGCCTGCCTGCATCAAAACTCCAGGGTCTTGCCTGCCTTTTGACTCAATTGCTCCCTTGGCATGGCTACGTACTTGAGCAAATAGGAAATATAATGAGAAACTGGCTTCCTCGTGGTATTTCCAATTGGAAATAACACAAGGAAAAAAATGCTTTATCACATTATTCCCAGATGGAAATCCTCTAAGAAAACTTGTTTCTCATAACATTTCCTGTTTGCTTAAAGAGGGATATATGACAAGGAGCCTTTTCAATATGTATCCCTGCTATGGGTGAGTAACTCAGTCAACTAGCCCTGTCGCTGGCGGCTGGTGCAGAGAGGGTGCTAAATAAACACTTGTGTAAATTAAAAATAATCAAAGGACCAGGTGGCACAATGGGTTAGTTCACTGCCCTTTCTTCTTCCACATATCTCGACTCAGATGCACATCTGGGTTGGATCACAGCGTAAACAAAATGAGCTTGGTAGTTGAGAGTCCCAGTGGAGATTGGTACAAACAATCTAGTTGCCAGAAGTAGTCATGAAAACGCTTTTAAAAAGCTGCATGGTTAGGAAATCGTGGCCTAGTTATTGCTTCCTAAAGGCCAGTCTTATGTAGGGACCACTGAATTTCATCATAGGGGATTTTAGCAGGGGTTTTCAAATCTCCTGACTACAAGAAACCTTTCCCACAGAGCCTTGTCTGGACAAAGAACCATGGTATATTCCTGACAAACCTGCAGTGTGTTAACTAAACCTTTCGGGTCTAGATATTGTTCTGGGTGTGCTAAAGCTTCCCTCAATTTGTGCAGTTCAGACGAAGACTTGAGTTAGGGCTGTGACCTGTTGTGTGTTATCGGGTCTTTTAGACTGAAACATTGTCATCTGCTTTAATGGCCCTTTTGGTCAATGTGTGGAGTTAAAGTGGTTTTCAATCCATCTCTATAGGAGGAAGGGCAGCATGGGTGCAAATCTAGAAGCAGCAAGTTAAAGAAGGATAAAACTACATCCCAGGTTGATGTCCAGGTTGAGGTCTGCTTCCCCTAGGTCAGCATAAAGCAGAACTCAGGATAGGCTACAAGTGCTCCAATAAACAAAGTAAAATAAAAATAGATAGACCAGACTTCCATGCGTAAGGCCTACCCCAGAGAGATCCCAGCAGTAGCTAGGCCACTCAAGCGGGTCTTGCATATTTTTCTCTCTCCTTTCCCTCCTCCCTAACAAACTGAGGTTGAAACATGTCGTAGGAGGCCTTATATAGGCTCCACCCAGCTCTGGCCCAAATCTCATGAGTGTCATAACCTACAAATCAGAGGCTATGCACTGTGTGATGGACTCAGAAGTCCTGGCTCTGTTCCTGGGGGAAGAACTGAGAACTGTCGTCATGACCCTCCTGACCAGAAGACACAGACTTGCTGCCCTCCTCTAACATAGATGAGTCTCCCATGGTACCCAATTCTCCTCAACCCTGTAGCATCCAAAGTCTGAGGAATAAGGTGAGGGCTCTTTAACAGCCACCCACTTCCTCTGGGGAGGCAGGGCTTCCTGTATTGCAGTCTTGCCAACCTATATAATGCTTCAATTGGAGCTAGGCATTTTCATAGACAACAGCTCACAAAGCTACCATAGAAGGAACCCAGGAACTCTCCAAGGTCCTGCAGGTGCCCTAGCTGCCTCAGACTCTTCATGGGACACCCTGTGAGCATTGAGCTCATATAACTGGACCGTGAGGGTCTTTCTATCCTTTATTTGTGATGACTGGACTTCCTAGTTATTGCAAGGGAACTTCCTAAAGAGAGTGGTTGTACAACTGCCAACTTTTGACTCTACAACCCTCCCATTTCCACAGTTACTGCTGTGAATCAGAGAGCCCTTTTCTTCTAGATTCACTCATCCAGAAATGCAAGTTTGTGGATTTATTTATTTATTTATTTATTTGCATATTCCCATGTTGTGTGCATGGACGCACACACATAT
The DNA here is from genome assembly GCF_027172205.1 of Podarcis raffonei. NCBI lineage: Eukaryota > Metazoa > Chordata > Lepidosauria > Squamata > Lacertidae > Podarcis > Podarcis raffonei. The sequence continues at coordinate 23,742,947 of NC_070611.1, read as the reverse complement.
TTGGGTACATGCAGCTGTTCCATATCCCAAACTTTAGCCGAGTAATGTGAGTATGTTCAGTTCAATCTGAAATGTCTAAAGGTCAGTTGCTTGAACTTCATATTATTACTCTGAAATATTTATTCACATTTCTTTATAATCATAATGTGTCTGTTCTGGTGATCAGATGAAGGGCCTCTTTTTCTCCTCCTCTCACTACTTCAAGCCAAGCATATTTCATGACCAATATTATTAGGATATTATCAGGATATTCTTTTTAATGTGTCTCTTCCAATAAATGTCTTTCCCAAACAACACTGTAGCTAACCAGGTAATGTCATTGACAAATTAACGAAATTAACCTTCCCCAAAGTCAGACTGCCTCCACTATCCACAATTAAAACACCAGTATTAACGAAATAGGGTATAATTAATCCTCTCTTGAATTTCTAATCAAAATATTTCAGCCAGCTTATATGAAATGATAGATTTCTGAGATGTCTATGATATGCTTATTTTAGAGAATTGATTAATGAAAATGGTGATCTGCAGTGTGAGATATACAATCACTTCTATGCAGTTTCCCTAAAGCATGACTGGAACTGTGGCTTTTAGTGCTATTTGATGGCTTTGGAGTCATCAGTCAGAGTTGCGCTGCCTGGGGGGGGGGGCGTAGCTCTGATTTCTCTCGTGAGGGCAAGGGGTGGCTGATACCCAATGGGAGTGGTGGTGCAGAAGACAGGGAGATCAACAGTAGATTGAGTCTGACTTGAGAGAGGGGCCTAGTGGTTTGTGGGGACTAGTACCAGCCAGGAGGCAGGGGAAGCTTCAGAGCTAGAAAAAGAGCAGGAAAAGAGAGGCCAGGCAAGTGAAGGGCTGGGTCTTTTCCCACACTCTCCTGCACCACTGCCTCCCAGAACTGGGAGAGAATGGAAGCAGGAAGAATAGAGGCAGTTTCTACACAGGTGTACACTCTATGCATGCAGGTACAGTCATACCTCTTGTTACGTTTGCTTCAGGTTAAATCTTTTCAGGTTGCGTCCCGCGGTGACCCGGAAGTACCACAAAGGGTTACTTCCGGGTTTTGCCACTCGCGCATGCGCTCAAAATGACGTCACGTGCATGCTCAGAAGCGGTGAATTGCAACCTGCGCACACGCAGACACGGGTTGCGTTCTGCTCATGTTGAGAATGGGGCTCCAGAATGGATCCCGTTCGCAACCAGAGGTACCACTGTATATGTGTGTGCTTCCTGCATTCCCTATTACGTCATGTACACTGTGAGGCACATGCGCACATAACAAGCTCCTTAGCCATGCGTTGATGGATTCTTAAGGTGTCTCCTGACTGTGCTGCATTTGTAGTTGTGGCACATTGCTGGATTAGTTAGCTCGTTAGTTAGTTATTATGTTAGATAAATATTCATATCACGTTAGTGAGATGTTTAATAATAATAATAATAATAAATTAATTTATTATTTATACCCCGCCCATCTGGCTGGGTTTCCCCAGCCACTGTGGGCAGCTCCCAACATAATATCAAAAACACGATAAAACATCAAACATTAAAAACTTCTCTAAACAGGGCTGCCTTCAGATGTCTTCTAAAAGTCCCTGTAACCTCACTTCGGCAGGGAGGGAACTGCCAGAAGGCCCTTGGAGCTGGACCTCAGTGTCCAGGCTGAATGATGGGAGTGGAGACGCTCCTTCAGAAATACCGGGCCAAGGCCATTTAGGGTTTCAAAGGTCAGCAACAACATTTTGAATTGCTCTTGGAAACGTATTGGGAGCCAATGTAGGTCTTTTCAGGACCAGTGTTAATATCAATAATAATTTATTATTTATACCCCGCCCACCTGGCTGGGCTTCCCCAGCCACTCTGGGAAGCTGTTATGTGGTCTCCGCGGCCACTCCCAGTCACCAGCTGGCACATTCTGTATTAATTATATTGACTGGGCCATTCGTCATGACACATTTTGAACTGTTTTATCAGGTCTGCTGATTGCAACACTGATGTTTTCCATAGACCTTTGCACTTATTTCTCCGCTGCCTTGGGCTACCTGTTGGAAGAAAAAGCAGGATATAAATATTAAAATGAAATGCAATAACTACGGCAGGCAAAAAAAGAAAAGAAATAAGAAAATAAGAAAATCTCAGGTTTCTTATAACAACCCTGGCCAGCTGAAGATAAGAGGTATTAGTTTATAGGCTACAGTAATCTTTCCCTGCTCTACAGGTGTGTATCTATTTCTAACCAATTGGAGCCTTGAAAAGAAAAGGGGAAAAAAAGATCAAAAGGACAACTCAATGTGGCTTCCAGCCTCACAGTTGCCTGAGCTGATTTGATCTGAGTGGGAGTAGAGAAAACTATTGGAAGAAACTTAAAATACCTTTAAGAACTTTCCAGCCTTCCAAGTACCCATATACAAAACGAGTATGATAAACTTTTCTTTTTTATAGTTTCCTCATTTGAATGGAAATAGCACTTAGAAGGGAAGAGGGTTCTGTCTGCATGCACGGGGAGGAAGAGTTCACATAATGGTTTGTAAGGCATATCAAATTTATTCTGTGAGGTAGATAAAGGTCTTTTAAAGGTCTTCACTTGTGGAATGAATTTCTTATCATGTATAAATTGATACATTTTTGTGATAATAGTGGCATATCAATATATCAAGCCCTCCCCTGAACACGCACTGCTGCCGATAAGCTCAAGCTAATTCTCTTAGCAGGGCATTGCCAAAATTATATGCTGAAAACTTTCTGTAAATGCTGCGAGACTGCTTGTTGGTTTTCAAACTCTGCAACTAAGAGGGGTAGGGCAGCTTCGAAAATATTTCTCTAGTGAGTAGTTTTCATTTCTTTCAACTGTATATTTTTAAAGTTTTGGTTTTGGTAGTTACTGTGTTGCTTTTTTCCCTGCCCCGAGAAAGAAAGGTAGAAAAATATGCAAGAGGATGATTCTACTTATTAAAAATGGATATAACATGTATGCAACTTGATATGAACACTTCGGATGAAATCTCATCACCTTTTTAATGGAAGACAACTGTGAAGGTGTGAGTTTAGGATCCGTGCTACTATCTGGCTGTATTGATACTAAGAAGTAAGACTCATTGAGTTAAATGAAGCTTGCTCTCAGGTAGTAGCGTATAGCATTTTAAACTCTGATCTTCACAACAAGCCTATAAGGGATCTCTTTCTGCTGCTGCTTAGTTCTCCATTTGTAAAATGGGAATAGTACTGATTTTCCATTCCTTAATCTGCTTAATCTCATAATCAGCCTCCCCTGTACTGGCTTTTATTGACACGACGAGTAGGAACTCATCATTATCAATAAATATGGAGGGAAAGTATGTGATATGTGCACAAAATTAAGTGTTTTTAAAGTTGTTCATGTGATCCTAATGCATAATAAGTCAGGTATCTGTCAAAAGGAAATAAATAGGAATTCTGATACTTTTCCATTATTGCTTTATGTAAATGACATTCAGTTTGGTGGTGAATTGCAACTGGAGCTTTATATTGTAATTATTATTAGGTTCACATATAATGAAATTGGCAGGTGTAATAAATTGGCATGGCGTATTTGTGTAAGAGTAGTTACAAAACACAGAAAAAAATATTGAAGACTGAAATACAACTATTATTAATCCATTGTTTTGCTTTATTACTGCACTTAAACTACAGTATTGGTAATCTACAATGAGCTAGATTGTTATCTTCCAATATAAGACATAATGAATGAAATTGATTTTTTTTAAAAAAGAAAAACTAAATACAAATGAATGTTAATTTAACAAATTATTTAAATTCCTTTTTTAAAAGACTTATTCTGTTTGAAAATGCTGCATTTTTATTCGAATTACATTGTACAATATTTTATTTAAAGTAAAAGATGTATACACCCACAAATTACTCTGATTAGCTATATTTGCTTGTATTAGACCCGAGGTACTAAGCAATAGTACCCGAGGTACCCGAGGTACTAAGCTTTCTATATATTTTGTATACACCCCTTTGATAGCTTCTGGCTGCAAAGCAATTTATATATCTGTAAAATAAACAAAATATCAGAAAGAAGCATTGTTCTGAGACAGCTGGTTGCTCTGCTGCTTTCCAATTTGCAGATTATCTTTATTTTAGTGGTGAAAATTGTGAGTACCTTACTCACTGTCTGATATGATCCGGTCTACCACTGCAGCATCAGACCCTTCGTTATTCTTCTGCATGTGTATCCTAGGCCCAAGTTAAGTAACGGCAGTATCTTTCAGAGAAAATGGGGTATTCTGTCAGGCACTAACCTCACTCCCAACAGCCTCTTATGTGTACACAGACATGTATTGTACCGCTTGTTGTTGTTTAGTTGTTTAGTCGTGTCCGACTCTTCGTGACCCCATGGGCCAGAGCATGCCAGGCACTCCTGTCTTCCACTGCCTCCTGCAATTTGGTCAGACTCATGCTGGTAGCTTCGAGAATACTGTCCAACCATCTCGTCCTCTGTCGTCCCCTTCTCCTTGTGCCCTCAATCTTTCCCAACATCAGGGTCTTTTCCAGGGAGTCTTCTCTTCTCATGAGGTGGCCAAAGTATTGGAGCCTCAGCTTCAGGATCTGTCCTTCCAGTGAGCACTCAGGGCTGATTTCCTTAAGAATGAATAGGTTGGATCTTCTTGCAGTCCATGTCAGCATCGCCCTTGAGCCAGTGCCACTAACTGGACTCATACACCCAGCCCCGACTGGGCTAGGCGAGCTGGGTAGCACTTCCAGAGACCACCTTCTGCACAGGAACAGGTCAAAGTGCTGTGGACGCACAGCTTAGAGTTGTGAGCACCGGATTCACTTCCACAAGTAGACAGTCGTCACACAGCAGAGTATAGCAGAGTATAAACAACTCGGAGAGCAGCTCTGTAGAATAACTTCTTTATTCTATCTACAACTATTATACAACTATATACAGAGCTGAATAGGTCTAAGCATAAATGAATGCTGCACTGCACTGAGTGTCTGCAGCTGCTCTTAGCAGCAACCTTATCTATACACACGATCTCTAACACTCAGTCTCTCTCTCCGGCACACTGACTGACTGACTGACTCTTTGATGTGGTGCTGGAGTGGAATAAGTAGAGAGCAGAACACTGCTCCTCCTCTCTGGAGAATCAGCAGACTCCTCAGGAGATTCTTGGATATGGGAGGGGTGAAATCTCCTCAGTCCATGGGACTCTCAAGAATCTCCTCCAACACCATAATTCAAAAGCATCGATTCTTCGGTGATCAGCCTTCTTTATGGTCCAGCTCTCACTTCCATACATCACTACTGGGAAAACCATAGCTTTAACTATACGGGCCTTTGTTGGCAAGGTGTTGTCTCTACTTTTTAAGATGCTGTCTAGGTTTGTCATTGCTTTTCTCCCAAGAAGCAGGCATCTTTTAATTTCGTGACTGCTGTCACCATCTGCAGTGATCATGGAGCCCAAGAAAGTAAAATCTCTCACTGCCTCCATTTCTTCCCCTTCTATTTGCCAGGAGGTGATGGGGCCAGTGGCCATGATCTTCATTTTTTTGATGTTGAGCTTCAGACCATATTTTGCGCTCTCCTCTTTCACCCTCATTAAAACGTTCTTTAATTCTGTAAATTAAATTGTACCGCTTACTACCATAAAATTCTCTTAGTGGTTTACAAACTATAAAAACACAACCACATGGAATAACATCTCAGAAAAATAACCTAGATTAAAAAAAAACCAAGCTAAAGCCAAAATGAAACTATGAGAGCTTCGTATTTGCCGCACAGCCAAGAGGCTACCATTGCTGCTTCCACACCTGTCTGGGAGAGTGTGAAAGACATTACAAAATCTTAAGAGATGGGAACAAGGCAGAAGTTGTTACAGTGTCTAGTCACTTGAATTGCTGTGGCTTACCAGAATGGGGAGGGGTAAGGTGGCACTGAGGTTGATGTGGTGCAAATGCAGTGGCAGAGGCAAGCCAATGGTTCTGCCACTTCATTAGCACCCCACCAACCTAACCTCTTTCCCTCCTGGTAAGTGACAGTGAAGTCAGTGATCAGGGAGGTCAGGTAAGTGCCACCACACACTACTGGCAGTGTCTGGTCCCTGGTTTTAAGGGATGAGATGGGTCTTTACTGCCTGAATTTTTATTTACAGTGGTACCTTGGTCTATGAACAGCCCTGTTAACGAACTATTCAGTAAACCAACTCCGCAAAACCGGAAGGGCACAGGCGGCGGGAGGCCTCATTAGGGGAAGTGTGCCTCGGTTTAAGAATGCTTTGGTTTAAGAAAGGACTTCCAGACTTCCGGAACAAATTAAGTTCGTAAACCAAGGCACCACTGTATATGTGTGTGTGTGTGTGTGTGTGTGATAGAGAGCGCGAGAGAGAGTGCAGTACGGTACAAAACTTCTGTGCCCTATTTGTATCACCTACAAAACTTTAGCTTAATACAGTTACTTCTAAATTACCACAGTATGGGCTACAATCCTCTGTAGTGGCTAATATCTTTAAAACTTCAAAACATTCAAATGAAAACGTTTCAGTTTGGTGCATCACTGCAGTCACGAATCACTTTTTATGGTCACATTATGAACCCCTGAACATATGGATTTGGAGTGGACACAATTGCCCTTAATGGGGTACTCTGCGTTTCTGTAATGAAACACAAATTAAAGCTTCCATCTTTTTGATAATCATCTTTTGTTTGGTAGGAGTCATATCGCGAGTTGTTAAGCCTCAAGAAACTGAGTGAATCCATCTATTATTTCCCCACCCGTTTCAAGCACAATCCGTTAAAACAAAAAAGGCATAAGTAAAAAGTTGCACTTCTACATTCACTTCTGTGAGTAAGCACTGCTGCACTCAGTGGAACTTACTTATGAGTATAAGGTTGCACTGTTATTACTTACAGGCAAAGCCTTACTTCAGCTATTGCCTTATAAGAAAAATAATTTGTGGTGAGCAAACACCGCTTTCTTTGAGTCAGTCATCTACAGACATGGGGCCACCTATATGTAGCCTGCCAGATGTGTCCTGTCCTCTAAATTCTTAGTTTCGTTGCCTGCCACAAATGGATTCCTGCAGATAAAGGTAAAGATATTATTTCTGTGAATCCTTACTCTCATGATACTGGTCCAATGTGGAGTGAAAATTTTAAAATCCCTGTTTCGTCCTTTTCTTTTAAAGAAAAGGGGCCTCTTTGCCAACTGTTGCACATTCCTTCATCGTCAAAATGTTTTAGCGCGCAGATACAAGTTGCCTTCATTTCATGCTTGAAATCTTCACTCTGCTGAAGCTAACAGCAATGCTTCTGTTGAATAAAGCAGACCAAGACTGAAAGCCGGTTTGCAATCCTAAATGCACTTGGCTCATAAGTAAGCGATGCGTGTTTGGGATTGGCGCTCACGTGTTTAAATGCTTTGCTGAACAGGAGACCTTTGAGGCTGATTATGCAGCCCTTTTACATTCAAGCTGTTATTATTCATGTTGCCTTCAACTCACTCATGTGAATAAGGGCTGCAAGATGAGACCCTTGAAGTATTATACCAAGTAAATCACTATTTTGTTGAAACTCTTGGGTCATTCTGGGAAACTTAGACTGCATTATTCAGCCTTGAGGACTGTGCTAAAATTGTATTAATGTCACCCGTTGAACATAGGCAAAAGGAAATGTGAATGTTGCCCGCTATTTTAAAAAAACACTACCTCCCCACACATTTTAGGATAAGCATTTGGGGTGTTCTAGCAGACAGGGAACGATTTCTCAAGGTTTTTCAGTTAATAAGCTGGTGGATTGAAGGCACTGCTGAATGTTTGGAAGAATAGCAAAAGAAAAAATATCAAAATTATTTTTATAGTTCATGTCATTCTGCTTTGCCACACCAATCTTCCTTTTGTAGCCTCTTCCCCATCCTCTTGTATTGAAACAACAGATATAGGCCCTTTGAATATATACCAGGCTACACCCTGGAAACCCTGCCCCATAAGTTCAGTGTGTGTGAGTGGGTTGTGGATCTGCAATTGTGAAAGAACAGCAATTTGCATGTACTGAAAGGCATTCTTGTGGTACAATGCTATGCATGCCTACTCAGTAAGTAAAGACCCACTGGATTCAATGAAACTTATGCCAAAGAAACTTATACTCAATGAAACTGAGTAGTGTTCCCCGACCTGGTGCCCTCCACTGGCCATGCTGGCTGGGGCTTATAGTCCCAAACATCTGGAGGGCCCCAAATAGGGTTGCAATCTTTTTTTTTTAAAGTTTTTTTTATTTTCAATGCAGAATCATAACAAAAATTACAAACATTGAATCCAAAATAATACTATCCAGGCAAAAATCCCGGGAACATATAGAAAAAAAACAGAAAAGGAAAAGGAAAAAAAAACGAAACGAAACTAAACAAAAACAAAAAAGCACACATCTACAGAACAAAACCATATCATTACGTACATAAACACAAAATTGACTTCCTTCCTTTGTTCTAAGACCTCAAAAAATTTACTCTTACTGTATTGTTGTGTCTAATTAGATTACTTCCATCTTTGTGCTTTTTTACACCATTTTTCTTATTCTTTAACCCTGTAAAGCATCATTCATTACATACCAATATACTAACTCCAGAACAATGTTTTTTCATATAGTCTTTAACACAAATAGGGTTGCAATCTTAATGCTTACTGTACATTATATGTATGGCCTCGGAGTGAGCCCTGGCATACTTGTTGGTGTTCTTTAGTCGTGTCCAACTCTTCGTGACCCCATGGACCAGAGCATGCCAGGCACTCCTGTCTTCTACTGCCTCCTGCAGTTTGGTCAAACTCATGTTGGTAGCTTCGAGAACACTGTCCAACCATCTCATCCTCTGTCGTCCCCTTCTCCTTGTGCCCTCCATCTTTCCCAACATCAGGGTCTTTTCCAGGGAGTCTTCTCTTCTCATGAGGTGGCCAAAGTACTGGAGCCTCAGGATTTGTCCTTCCAGTGAGCACTCAGGGCTGATTTCCTTAAAAATGGAGAGGTTTGATCTTCTTGCAGTCCATGGGACTCTCAAGAGTCTCCTCCAGCACTATAATTCAAAAGCATCAATTCTTTGGCGATCAGTCTTCGGCGATCAGCCCTGGCATACACATTCACATAAATGGATAACTGCTTATAAGAACTGAAGGAGACTGTCTAGCAACCTCCTACAGTGTTCTGTATGGGCTACGTGGAACCTGGAACATTTCAATTCCGTTCCAATACAATTTCTCAATACTGTGGGTACATCGTTCTGTTCCACACTAGATGGCTTTAGAGTAATATGGCTAATAGGAAAAGCAGCTGGATTTTTTTTTTTTAAAATCTTTTGTGCTTTCCTGCTATTTGAGGTATTTTTGCTTTTGGGCCGAGAGGCAAAGCATGCACATACAGGCACACATACACACGCACAGAAGCTTTTAGAGATAATTGCAGGTATTATATTTGAAGATGCTAAATTTGTGACCAGGTTAATTGTGTCCTGTATCTGCAAAGTTCAGGATGATCTTTGCAAGAGTCCAATTGACAAGATTGCATTTATGTTAGCAGACTAAGAAGGAAAGCAGTTATTAAAGGGAAAAACAAAATATTATAAACGAATATTAGTTTGCTTTACCGAGACAGTGGCTTCTGACAGAATCAAAAGATTTTTTGCTTATCAGTTAAAAAAAATATTCAGGACTGGTTTTTACACAGCCTGTTGCAGAAAACCTTCTTATTGTGTATACAATGGAATTTTTTTGCACACCATGTTGCATTATTTCATTTTTTAAAAACCCAACCTGCATTTTTAATTTTAATTATTTCATCTATGAATTGCTTCCTATGAAACACCTGGAAGTGCTTTTGCAATATAATACATATACAAAACAATTACATTGTATAAACACAGTTATATACCACAAAACAATTTCAAATTCAGTACAGATGCAGAGATTTGTTTTGGTTTTTTAAATCACTTAGAAGAAAGCCCAGTTGGTTAGAGTGTAGTGCTGATAATGGCAAGGTTGCAGGGTCAATCCCCGTATGGGACAGCTGCATATCCCTGCATTGCAGAGGGTTGGACTAGATGATCCTCAGGGTTGATTCTAGCTGAAAAAGGAAAGTCTTCAACAAAGAGATGGCAGCTGTCTGATATGTAATGTTAGGATGTTCCAAAGGGTAGGTGCTACCATACTAAATGCCCAATTCCGATCTGCAAAATGATGGTATCTGTGGGTTGTCCTCTCCTGGAGAGTGCAATGATCAGCTGAGCAAATAAGGGATGCACAATCTTTTCAGTATCTTGGTCCCGACTTATTCAGGGCTTTGTACACCAGTACCAGAGCCCAGGAGCTAAGTAGCAGCAGGTGCAATGGTTCAGCAGTGGCACAATATGATGCTTGGTGTTTGAGGTGAACCACATTTTGCACCAGCTGCACTTCTGGGTCATCCTCAAGCGCAGGACCACATAGATTGCATTGCAGTAATCTAATCTGGGGGTTACTTGTGCATAGACAACAGTGGCCAGGCTATCCCGGTCTAGAAACAGCTATGGTCAAAGCCAATGAGATTGCTGCAAGGTTCCCTATACCTACTGTCTGATTTAAGCTACCTTGTCTGCACAATGCATACATGTTTGCATAGAGAAAACATTAACTGGAGCTATGTTTTAAATTTCTGTTGATTATAGCTCTTTTGGGGAGGTCAAAAATGATATAAATTAATACATATTTACAGTGACTTTAAAGAATATGTGATCTTCACATTTCTCAATGTGATTTAAGTTACCTAAGAATAGCACAACTTGTCTCTTTCATTTATTATTGTTGCAATCCACAGTCTGGTTACTCTGAAGCGCTACACGTGAATCTACTCTGCAGCAAGTGGTTTATAGTTTTTATCTCTTTTGCCCCTCCTTGCAGTTTTTAAAGCACTTGATAATTGTCCTGCCAGACTCACAAAGGGTTAATTCCCCCCCTCCAGTCAAAAAGTATGTATTTAATATGTGAGCATATTTGGTGTTCATTGACAGAGCAACAATAGGAATGATCTTGCTTTATGTACCAGTTACAAGGTTTAATATCATTATACTGCATGCAATATTAGTTTTTATTAGTAGCCATTAACAAGATGCTTTCGACTCAAATTCTCATTTACTTGTTCAATGCAAAAAAATTATCTTTGCCAAAGACAAAAAACACATCTTCAAGTGTCAGCTATATTAAATTAAAGAACTGTTTACCCTTCCTAAGGAAAGCACATGTATCTAAATAGGCATCTTTCACCGTTTGCATAGTAGATTGGAAATTAGCATTTTTGTTCATTTTCCCATGTATGCACAGCGCCTGGAAGAGTAATACTCCATGCATATCAGATCAGCCAGCCTACAGTTTTTGTGCAATATATTATTTGGCAATCTAAAATTTGTAATTTGCATGAAATTGCTTAATTAAAATACAGTCACTCAGCGTATTAATTTCCCTGTCTGGCAGCTCAATGTACAAAAGGCGGGCTACAGAAAATGTGAAATCCTGTCAGACAGAACAATAAAATATTAACACGAGCACACGCACACATACAAAATCCACTTCTGGCAACAAAATGACAGAGCGATAACGCTTTTGCCCTGATTCCGGGTTCAAATGAGAGCTCGGGTTGACATTGAAACCGACAAGGAAATTTACAATAGCAACTCTGGCTTTTTGCCAATAAATCTGCATCGCGGGCGAAAGAAGCCCTTCCCTTCCTCCCTCCCCCTTATTTCTTCTCTCCTAGCAAAGGAGTAGGTGGGGTGGGGGTGAAATCACCCCTTTCTCTAAGCAGTGTCTTTCCTCTTTTCGGCAGCTTGATCTCTCTCTCTCTCTCTCTCTCTCTTTTTCAAGATTTGAAAATCAGCAACCCTACTGATAAAATGATCCAATCAGCCCTTCCCAGTTGTCAAGACAACAGCTCCTAATTGTGCCCCCGCTCTTTTCAAAAATAGCTCGACATTTTCATAAATAGATAATTCTCTAATTGATCCCAGCCAATCCTGCTTTGCATATCGTTTCCAAAGAGGGGAGAGCTCCGCTTTTGCCTGCCTAAGTGCAGAGGCAACTTTCCGTAAATACATGCAAATGAGCCTTACTTTACTGGGGAAGGGAGAGAAGGGGAGAAAAGGCGTGTTTTTTAAAAAAGAAGAAGGGGGGAGGGAAACAGGGCTCGAAAATAAAGGAGAGGTGAGGATGAAATTTGGCGCGGGGGCTGGGTGGGGGGACGTTTCAAAAATAACCAAGGGAGAGGGAGGAGGAGGCGGCGACGGCGGCGGGACAGCTTGCAAAAAACCCCCGATGTTTGTCGATTTCATTCATCCAAGGCAGCGAGAGTACTCGTGCGAGAGAAAGCGGAAGGAAACGGGAGCGGGAGAAAGTGAAAGTCGATGCGGTGGCACCAAAGAGCCGGCCTGGCATGCGCGGGGAAATGGGGCTGCTTTAGGCAAAACAGGCAGGAGGAGAAGGAATCGCCCTTTCGGGGCTTCCCCCATGCCGAATCGAAGGCTGGCGTTTCTCTGAAGCATTTATTTGGGGGATGCCCTTTTTTGCAAGGGTTCGGCTGTGCCCAGGCATCCGATCGGATGAAGTGGGCACCTTTCTCCAGACAACTAAAGCGCAATAAGCGCGGCTATGCCCTCTGCGGGTCTACTCGGAAGCCCCCTGGAGTTCAGTGGGGCTTGCTCCCAGGCCGGTCTGCCTGGGCTTTGCAGCCTTGAGGGACATTTCTTCCGAGCAAAGAAGCTGTAAGGTTGCAATGCTTTGATTGCAGGGATTGAGCCCCCTTGCACAGTGGCAAAGTGCTTTTAAAACAACAAACTTTGCACGCGCCATGCCGCTGCGAATACCGCGGAAGTTTGGCACCCAACTTCACCCCCCTCCTCCTTTTCCTCAGGGACCGCAGTTTGCAGCAAGAGGCTGCTTGCAACCCTCCCAAAGGACAAAGCGCGCATGCAACTTCTCCCGCTTTCCCCCACCTCACGGGGGGGGGGGGGGAAGAACCACACACACAACACAAAAACCCAAGCCTGGCAAGTCCCGGCTAAACACGATCCCTTTCTAAGTCTTATTGATTTCCGCGGAGCCGCTTTCCTCGCGCAGCCTTGGCAAGGCGGCCCCTCGCTAGCTAATGGGCGAGACTCAGGTGCTGCAAGATATTCAAGTGCACGGAGCAGCCTTTGTTCTTCCGCAGACACTCCGGGAAAAATTTGCATGTGTATTTGTCAAATTGCCAGTAATTAAACATGTGTCTCTCCCCCCCCCTTTTTTTTTGGAAACTGAAGGGCGCGCTTTCTCTCATGCACACCCACACACCCTCATGCGTGTGTGTGGAAAATGGGATGGGTATAGAGAAGTCGCAAATTCCTCGAAGTGAAGCGAGGGCGACGGGAAACCTAGCGGAGTTGGGGAAGAAACGGGGTGGGTGGAGGGATCCCCCCCCACTTTCTTTCTCCCCCCCCT